>NC_092868.1:16032830-16072740 GCF_032062135.1 Pyxicephalus adspersus
TCAACTCCAGGCATTTTATCTGCTTAATTGATAATGACATAACATAGAAATTGCCCACATCAGCCCATGAAATAGCCTTTGAGTCATTTGACCAATTACTTTTGAGCCCCTGAAATGAAGTGATTGTGTTAAAAAAAGGCTTTAGTTCCTCACACTTTTATGCAAATTTTATGCAATCTTTTTGTTCAACCCACTGCATTAAAGCTGAAAGTTTCATTTAAAATTAATTGTGATGTACAGAACCAAAATAGGAAACAAGTTGTCTTTGTCCAAATATTTATGGACCTAACTGTAAATACACATCATATATACATATATTCCTAAAAATGCCAATGTCTTGTCGTGCACACTTGTTTTTGGAATAATAATTATGATTTTGCAGGATGAAGGATAAAAGGTTATAGTCAGTCTTTGATGTATGAGAACCCTGTTAAAATGTACCATGGGTTGGCAAACAAAACTGAAACCTTTGTCCTAGCCTCTATGCAACCTCACTGTACAGCTGTGTATATGGAGGAGGTGGTGTCCCTGCCTGAACTTCTCAGCCAATCAGAGCGAAGATGAAATGTCATTCTCTCCCAGCAGCTTTTAGCTTCAATGTTACAGAATGGAGGAAAGAACATTACAAGAATATGATGAATGGAGCTTCACATGTACTGCAAACTCAATAAAATAAACAGTCTCAATATACAAAGAATTTATTAACTAATACCTTACATTTACATTCCAATACTTTATACAGTTGAATAATAAATTCACACAGACAGATATCGGATTTGCTGCATTGTGGCCAAACATTCATAGGCAGATTTTAACTAGGAAAAAAAAATTACCAAAATCTGCCATGATGAACAAGAACCTTCTCCTATGTGAGCCATACATTATTGTGGGCACAACTCCTAGAATCTAACCAAGGGTGGATATAGGGAGGTGCAAAGTGTATCACTGGGGAGTACGTCATCCCAGCACGGGCAATGGAGATGGCCAAAGACTTTCTGGGAGAAGGAACAGAAGGAAGATTCCACATTAAGGTTCCTGTGGACAAGAGTCCTTGTCAAACTTTAAATGGAATAATAGGTTGACTTGGACCTGCATTTGAATGGGATCTGCAAAAGTAGGGAAATCAGCTTTAATCCATGATAGGATTCAGCACCACCAATGCGTTTTTTTTTCCAGCATTCATGATGATGCAAAGAGTGGCACTGATGTCATCACACTCTAAATCAGCACCCTGCAAATAGAGGGGGCTATGATGATGCCCTATGGAGATGTGGGGCTGTGACACCTTATGTCCTCAGTTTTTCCAGGGGTTACCCTGGATGTCTTGTGTTGCAGAATAGGTGACGTGGAGAGTACATAGATGGAAAGTATTGCAGCTCAGGATTTATTTTTTACATAACAAATTGGTTTCAAAGTGGCTCTAGTTCTTTTTAACTTTCATGCAATCATCGTTCATACCTTGAACATAAAAAAAGCTAAACTGAAATTTAATTAGAAATACTACTAAAAGTTTAATTAGAATTACTCACATGTTGTGTGGTGTGATTGTATAAAAGGAAGTCAGGGAAAAGCAATAATAATGGTCACACTGTAAGAGAGGTCACATGATTGGCCACGGCATGTCCTATTTATAACACACCCCATCGTATTACCAGTATAATTCACCCAGAACTCTCCAGCCAATCAGAGCTCTGTCTTTTAATATCTGCAGCAAATCACAGTCACCAATCACACTGCATATGGGAAATAAATTACAAAGAATTGTGAATATTAGATCTGAATTATTTCCTAGATGCAGTGTAGATGAAGGATGGAGAGATGATGGGAGAGTTGTGCAGAACTTAATGACAGCATGACACCAATAGCTGTATAGGTCTGGCTAGCTGGGCAGTATGAACTTTGTAGGCATGGAAGTAAAATTCAAATCTAGATAAGAAAACATACCAATGCTGCATTGATGAGTGTTTTGAAGAATGGTTTTAGTTCTGCCAATGTCTTGTACATTCCCAACATCACCCAGCAAAGTTACAGTAATAAATCAAATATGACTTGTAATGTATGTTTAATTTCTGCTGAACACACAGACAGAGCAAGACCAGCCCCAGATACTGCTAATCAGCATTTTATATATACATTTTAGGACCCCCCCCAATAAGGGAACCCCCACCCAAACAGGGCACCCCCCTCCATCAGGGCACCCCTCGCATCAGGGCACCCCTTCCTTCACAATTAGAACATACCATCATTAGGATGCTGTCCAACTATCAGTACACCCCCAACACACCCACTTCCCCATTATTACACATCCTCTTCGATCATCATTACACCCTCTATTGGGACTCTCGTCTTCCATCAGGCTCCATCGTGTCCTCCTCACCTGTGCAATGTTAGCAGCCTCAGGAGCAGGTCCATACTGCATGGAGGTGAAGATCTCCCTGACTGTGGGTTTGTCAGCTCCAGTAGAAGCAGCCATGCCTTCTCACTTTGCCAGATACAAGTGACAGCCAGTGCTATCTCAGCCAGCCCATAGGTGGCGCTCCAATACCTCTAACAAGAAAACCCACTTCCGCCGGAAAAGGATCGAGTTCTATACTAAATTTCTTTAATAATGGGATAGTACTTCTAAATTTTTATATGTTACGTTTCTAAATAGAGCGTGTATTACAAGCGAGTGAGGACCATGTTGTAAAGCATGCGAAACAAAGCACCCGGACCGGAAGTGGGGCAGAGAGAATGTGTCCGCATCCGGAAGTGGTCCTATCGTCGCTTCACAAGTTGTTGGGGTTGCCCAGGGAAACATATTCGTTAAAGCGAATGTTGTAAGAGACAGAGCCGAGGTAAGGAGAAGACCCATAATGCTTTACATTGCTCATTCAAATTAGGGTTGACTCCAGGTAGTTTTCTGCTGTGATGTGAATTGGTGCTGCTTAAAGTGACATGTCATGAGACAAGCATGGAGGCAGCAAATGGTGACTTGTATACCTGATATTTGCCAGGCTGGCATGCTCATCAAATCTCTTCAGTTCTTTCTGATTGTCTGACATGGAATTAATATACTTAATAATAGCTCTGACCTTCCTTACATTCATACTTGTTATAGGTCAGAGTCTCAAAGGAAAGCTGGGCAACTAGCATTTCATGGTGGTCAGCTGTGGGGGCTCTCTATTGACAAGTGGCCCCTTGTCATCTCTGCATTGCATTGTGGGGGATTCTAGAAGTAACCTCCATGACACAGATTTAGTGGATGAACCTGCAGATTCCCATACCTTGGGCCTGAAACAAGGCTGGAGAGGATACACTTTCATCAGTGAAGCTGGGTGATCCAGTAAATCTGGAATAGATTTCTTCAAAGTCATTTTCTATTTGCTAGCAAAGGTTTTGACTCCAGGACTAGATCCATTCCAGGTTTGCTTGATCATCCTGGTTCACTGATGAAAGTATATTCTCTCCAGCCTTGAAGAGCATTAATAAATCAGACCCATAATCTTTGGATTGTCTTCTGAATTTTATGTTGCAGTTATGTATGGTAAATCTCCTATTTTAGCGACTTTTTCTGGAAAACACCATAACGTGCAATGTATGTGTATTTTGCACCATCCATTGCTATTTAATTTGAATGACATCCCAACACTTCCATAGCATAGAACCAACCAATGTGAATATTCTGTGCATTGTGATATGCAGTGCTACCAATAATATTATTATAACCATGTATTTCATGCATTGCAGTTTGTTAAAAACCCATTCAAACCAAACAATGATGCCTTGCAGGGTGCAGCACACAAAAACACATGGGGTAAACCAAGCAATGGTGTGAACGGGCATTTAAAGTTACATTTCAGTGCACCTAAAACACGTGGCAATTCATGTTAAAGCTAAACTAGACTTTAAAATTAAAAAACTGTAATCAGACCGGTATTTTATTGCTGAAGGGATGGGCAATGGGCCTGATTGCAATTTTTTTAATCCACTTGTCCCTTTTCTTTTGCTGGTGCTGCAAGATTCTTTTGCTCCTCTTCCTGTGTTAATTCCCCCATCTGCTAGATTGTAGGCTCTTCAGGGCAGGGTCCTCTCCTCCAGTGTCACTGTCGGTATTTGTTTGTCATTTGCAACCCCTATTTAACCACCTGGGCGTTACACTGATGTCTAGATTTCTGTTCCAAAAGCGTTACACTGTTTTTCATGAAATTTTTTTTTTTTTTAAATTGTAGAGTTGTAACTTACAGAAATATGTCCGAACAGGGTTCTAGTAGATATCATGAATATAAAAAATGTTTGAAACACACAATCATGTAAAAAAAAAAAAAAAAAAAAATACTGTTAATAAAATTAAATAAAAGACACGCTACGGACGGAGAAGAAGAAGCCGGCCGGCTTCTTCTTCTCCACCGGCTGGCTTCTTCTTCTCGGAGAAGGCACCCGACGCTGGAACACGACGCTAGATGATCGCAGCGGGACCAGGTAGGTGATCGATAAACCCGAACTTTTCTCACTGTATTTTCATACAGTGAGAAAAGTTCGGGTTTATCGATAATTGTAATTTTTTTTAACCCGAACCAAGGTCAGGTTTATCGCTCGGGTGGTTAATGTTCAGCGCTGCGTAATATGTTGGGGCTATATAAATCCTGTTTAATAATAATAATGATAATAATAATTCCTTCTTCCAGATCAGCCAATCAAGATGGGCAGGGATGATGTAACTCCCATGCAAGCACACACGAGTTCAATCAGTTCCAGCAGCCCTGGGGAATGCTGGCTTACCTGGCACATCCTGGCACCATATGTTGATCTGCACATGCCTCATAAAGGACTCATTCATAAATATCTGCTGTTACAGTGCATCCCTGTGCATTACCATATGCACAACAGCAGGCCAAAAATCAGACCTACACTATTTTTGGGAGTGCATCACAATGAGCTCCAAGAAGTGGGGTTTATTAAGAATGAACGGCATCAGACAACATGTAGTATGCGTGTTACTATTCTGCTGTGGGAACACGCATGCCATTTCATATGTTCCCACTGTTAACATGCAACAGTTTTTGGTGTGGGGGTTCAGCGATAATGGATATTACAACTTCAAAAATAAAATTATTAGTAGGTTACAATATTGTGCATAAACAAAGCTATCATAAAAACCATGTAAAGGGTTTTGTTAGAAACAGGTGTTCTTTCACAAGTGTCCCCAGGTTCTGAGAGCAGGCATTCACACATTACTTGCAGAGTTTCCAGTTCCTCTGATCCTGGAATACATTATTCTGGATTCCTTCCTAATCTCACACATTCAGGCCTGCCTCCTTCTATTCTTTTGATTAGGAAGGACTCCAATTTCAATAAGGAGATATGGGGGCAGGGTCTGGTGGACACAGGCCATATAGCATACATGGCATCTCCAGCTATTAGAGAATATCCTAAATTTTGAAGAGTTAAATTTTTAAGGGTGCTCTGAAAGTAACTTTTGGATGTCTTTTAAAAATGCTTGTAAGGCTACATCCACACATCAAATGATTCTCGCCAAATAATCGCCTCAGGGCTGATACTTGATAAGAATCTGTCATGTGTACAGCGCTCGTCATCCGTCCTGGCTGATCTACAGACGACGAGTGATGAACAATCGTAACGAAAGTGAAGGGAAGAGAGCACAGCTGCCGCTCCTTCTTTTTCCCCTCTCCATGGAGCAGAACAGCGCTGTATGTACAGCACTCGTTCATGCCTTGTTCAGTCTTTTGTCGTTGGAAAGACAAAAAAGATAAAAAAATCCTTTTCAATGACAATTATTGCACGTGTGTACCCAGCCTAAGCTAAACCCATAGACCCACATGTCATTGGTGGTATTTTTTAATGTGCTAGTTGACAGGTTCTGGATAGCTGAAGAATAAAGAACAGCAAACCTGTGTACATTTAAAAAGTATTTAAGTGGCATTAGAGCAGAGGGTTTACATTTAGCATGTACATACATAGATAACATGCCAAATGTCTTAAAATGGGTTTACGATGGGTAGTTTATTTTACTCTGCCAAATAAACAGCTATACAGAATAATGTTTTACAACTGTCTGTTGTAATCTTACTTACAATGTTGTGGTTTTGCAGGCCAAGGATGGAATTGGACAAATCCCTGCTGTCTGCAGAAATGAATGCAGAAATGGAGGAAGCTCTCTATGAACAAATGCTGCTGAAGGTACGTCATTTCACACAGTACAATGTATTAATTAATGTGATGTGCAGAATAGGGTAATATTTGACATATTTTGTCACTCACTGCTATCCTATAATGGTAATTACAAAGGTAGAGAAGGTAAAACAATTGTCAAAGCGATACAATTTAGTGGTTAATATATCAAACATATCAACTTTTTAGGATTTAATGTACTATTTAGGACATTATAACAGTTAAATGGGGCTGTACATCCCCAAAATCTTTGACTAAAAATTTGCAATCACACGGGTTTTTATTGTAATAAATGACAGGCAATGTGCACAAATTTGTTACACTACATTTTGTTTTTTTTTGGTTTTTTATATATCTTATTGCAGGCAAAGCAAGAAATACAAAATTGGTTACCAAACCCACCAGTTTCAAAACAAATCCGACCCCAGCCAGGTAAGTGTTGTAAAATGCACATATTTAGCCACAGCATCTATAACAAATGTAAAAATTTACCTATTTTGCAGTAACTAACAAAGAAATTGCTTATTTGTCATCACGTTTACTTCTCTTTGCGTTTAGAATTTCACTTTTTTATATAAATTTCCCTTTAGTTACACATTTTTTATGCTGAATATTCAGTTCTGTTTATGTTGTGTTTTTTTTCATTTGTGTTGTTTTTCTAATAAATCAGGTTTCTGCATAAAAACTCGGACATCTAAAAATGAAAAAATCTTTATTAACATCTGTAAATCAAATAAAATTCCTGCACCTCCAGACCTCAGTGAGCAGGAGCTAGTCAGTATCTTGGAATCGGATGATCCCTCTGGATATCGGGTCCCTATGAGCATTGGAGAACCTCATGTTGAAGTAGACAACAGTAAGATATTTTTATATAATGCAGTTGTTGCAGTGCATTGTTGCTTTTAAGTTGTCATGCATTAACCTGAAATGTGGATCTTGTGTTACAACATGAAGGGATCCTTACCAGTGTCAGTCTTTGTTCCTGGGAGCTTTTGAGCCTAAATTTTGGGTTTTGCCTGGATTACACTACTTGTGGGACCTAACAAGAGTCAAAAGACAGATAATATGCCATGTACTGTTTGATTTGGCAGCCAAGTGGCCACTACATTATTTAAAAGGAATGGAGGAGCTCAGCTATGAGGAGAAATTAGCTGAACTGAATCTATTCTCCCTTGAGAGGAGACGTTTAAGGGGGGATATGATCACGCTCTCTAAATATATAAATGGTCCATATAGAGAACTCTCTTCCCCATTATTCACTTTGAGATCATTACAAAGAACAAGAGGGCGCTCTTTGCATCTGGAGAAAAAGAAGTTTAATCTCTGGATAAGGAAGGGATTCTTCACTGTAAGGTCTGTGAAAATGTGGAATCCGTTTCAGCAACTACTATAGATTGCTTTAAGAAAAAGCTGGATGTTTTTCTAGAAGCACAGAATATAACTGGGTATTAAGGCTTTAAAGTAAAGATAACAGACACTGTTGATCCAGGGAACATCCAATTGCCTCATGGAATAAGGAAGGGATTTAAATAGGAATAGTTAAAAGAGCAATCAAAAGCTGTATTACCTTGGTTTCACACAGATATGACTATAAGGCTTTAGATACAGAAGTGTGTTGGCACCCCCACATTCCAGGAAGTGCACTGCTTTATTTTAAAGGAGCTTAGGCACAATTACTATTTGTAAATGATGTGTCCCGTATTATTATTATTATTATTATTCACCACCTGGGCGTTTCACTGATAGATTTCTGTACCAAAAGCGGTACACTGTTTTTCATGATTTTTTTTAAATTGTAGACCTGTAACTTACAGAAATATGTCCGAACAAGGGTCTAGTAGATATCATGAATATAAAAAAAGTTTGAAACACACAATCATGGTTAATAAATAATAAATAATAAATAAAAAATAAAATTAATAATAAAATGAAATAAAAAACACAAAAATCAGCTTAAACAAGAATACATAAATAAATGAAAAATACTGAAAATGCAATAATTCGGTATACTGTATAGTAATATATAAATATATAATATATATTATATTTTTCTAAAACACCTCCCTAGTGTGGTAAATTTTAAAACAGAGTCCAACGTCACATACCTAACAAAACCACATAAATATATATTGTATTATTTTGTATTGGATTGGATACAGGACTTTGTATTGAATCCAATACAAAATATTTGAATTTCCCGCTACGACCCCCGTCGACGGGCGCATCAACTGACAAAAATCTGATTTTAGATTGTAGGCTATAATTCACGGAATTACTCAATAATTATTTATAATTCACCAAATTACTGCATAACTCACCAAAATTTGTCCAAAATTTTATAAATTTATTAATAAATTATTTTTTATAAAACATAAAAAAAAATCTTTAAAAAAAAAAAAATCTTAAAAAAAAATAGTATGTAATGTACCTGTATAGTAGCTTATATAATATATATATATATATATATATATATAAATATATATAATACTATTATATAAAGATTTTTTTGTATTGGACTCAATACAGCTTTTTTGTATTGAGTTCAATGCAAAGTGATTTGAATTTCCCGCCCCGCCTCCTGCCTGCACCGACCCATGCAGCGACGTCACTGGGAAACCCCGGAGATCGTCAGTGCACACACCGGGAGAAGACTGAAGAGAGAAGACGTCTCCGGAGGAGATGCGGGAACAAGGTAAGTATTTTTTTTTCAGTTGTAATCCGATTGTCATACATGTTTATACTTTTAGCTACCCCGACCCTGGTTCAGGGTAAACGATTGTAGCAAGTTTACTTACCCCGGTGGTTAATAAACAAGATATATGTATGTATATATATATATATATATATATATATATATATATATATATAGCGCCAACATATTGTGCAGCGCTGTACATTAAATAGGTATTGCACATGACAGACGAATACAGACAGTGACATAGGAGGAGAGGACCCTGCCCCGAGAAGCTTACAATCTAGAAGGTGGGGGAATTAACACATAATATGAGGGGAGATATGTAGTGGTGGGAAGTAGCGACAAAAGAGTATTTTTAAAAGACAGAAGAAGATGGGTAGGCAAGTTTGAAATAATGGGTTTTGAGTGCTCTTTTAAATGAGCAGAAAGTAGGAGCAAGCTGAAAAGGATGAGGAAGCCCATTCCAGAGAGTTGGGGTAGCTCTAGAAAAGTCTTGGAGTCGTGTGTGTGATGAGGTTATGAATGAGGAAGTCAGTTGTAGGGCATCGGAGGAACAGAGAGAGTGGCGGGGGGAGTATTTTTTACCAGGTCAGAAAGGTAAGTGGGACAAGAACTGTGGAGGGATTTAAAGGCAAAGCACATGAGCTTGAATTTATTCTAAGGTTAAATGGAAGCCAGTGTGGAGATTAGCAAAGAGATGCAGCAGAAGAGCAGCAGTGGGAAGGATGGATTAGTCTGGCTGCAGCATTCATAATAGATTGTAGAGGAAAAAGTCGGGTTAGTGGAATACCAGAGAGGAGGATGTTACAGTAGTCCAGATGAGAGATTATAGGAGCATGTACAAGGAGTTTTGTGGTTTCTGGTAGGGGCGGGTTTTGTTATGTAGGTGAAAGTGACAGGATCTGGAGATGTTCTGAATATGGGGGGGTAAATGAGAGGGCAGAATCAAAGGTGGTGCCAAAACAACGTGCCTGAGGGGAGGGGTGAATATTAGTGTTGTTAACAGTTAGGAATATGTCGGGGAGATTTGGAATTTTAGGGGGGAAGATGAGTTCTGTTTTATCCAGGTTGAGTTTCAGGAATCGGTCAGACATCCGTGATGAGATGGCTGACAGGCAGAATGAGACCTTATCCAGGACTGAAGGAGACAAGCCAGGGGTGGACAGATAGATTTGAGTGTCATCAGCATACAGATGGTACTGTAAGCCAAAGGAGGATGTGAGACTACTACTAGCAGAAGAGAGAGAACTGGTCCAAGGACTGACCCTTGGGGAACACCAACGGGGAGGAGAGTGGTAGAGAAGGAATTACCATTGAATGAAACTTGAAAGGAGCGGTCAGACAGATAGGAAGCAAACCAAGAGAGAGCAGCGTCACTGATACCAATGGAGCACATGATTTGTAAAAGAAGCGGGTGATCAACCGTGTCAAAAGCAGAGGAGAGAAAAGTTGCGTTGTGACTTAGCTCTGATGAGATCATTGGCCACTTTAGTAAGGGCTGTTTCAGTGGTATAGGCAGCTCGAAAACCAGACTGGAAAGGGTCAAGGAGAGAGTTGGTGCTCAGGGTCTATATGGGTTTCTTCAGGATAGGGAGAATTATGGCATGTTTCAAAGAGGAAGATTATACACCAGTAGAAAGGGAGAGGTTGAATAGTTTAGTTAGGGTGGGGGCCAGGGTGGAGGAATGGGGACGGAGTAGATCAGAGGGAATTGGGTCAAGCTGCGGAGGCCAGATTTTCTCCACTTGCACTCAGCTGCATGAACAGTCTTTTGTAGCTGTTTGGTGTGATTGTTGTGCCAGGGACAGGGGTTAGTAGGACAGGGGTAGCAGAAGGTGGCAGGGGCAACATTATCCGGAGCTAGAGAGAGAGTGTGGTTGAACTCTTTGCCATTGACCAGGTCTGGGATGTGGCAAAGGGGGGCAAGAGTTGATAGGTTGAAGGTGATAACGTTGTGATCAGAATGGGGAAATGGTGAGTTGTCAAGGATGGTGAGGTTCCAGAGTTTTGAAAATACCAGGTCTAAAGTGTGTCCGGCGATGTGTGTTGGGCCGTTTATGTTCTGTGTGAGTCCAACGGAGGAGGTAATGGAGAGCAGTTTGACAGGAAGGATGGTTCGGCTCATCCACTGCAACATTAAAGTCTTTGAGGATGAGGGTCATGGGAAAGAATGTGTGGGAGCCAAGAGGCAAAGTTATCCAAAAACAGGCAGTTTTAAAAGGTCCAGTTTTATAGCTTAGAAATTAATTTACAAAAAGAAAGAAGTCAAAGCAGTAACCCCTTTATTCTTATTTTATAGAAATCAACTACTGTTGTGTTTTCTGTTAGGATATTCCTAAAGTGTACTATACACAGAAAAACAATAACATTGGCCCAATTAAGAACTTTAAGGTGGTAACAATTGTATTCCTTTAGTGTTCTGCAATCTGAGTGGAAGATCTGGTTAAAAGATTCTGAAGTTTTCTTTGTTTCTTTCTGCAGGTGGAAGTGGTTGCACAGCCTATGACATTGTGATAAACACTTCTTTCTTTGAGAAGATTAAGGTATCCTATGATTACATCTCTGATCTTCGCAGAAGGTTATGTTAAACATTCTATTGGAAATTAATTGATGTGCTGCATTTCCTGTCTATTTTCCTTAGGATAATGAGCTTTTCAGGGAATTTTTCATCACAGTGGCGATGGAAGGTCTAGAGAACAAGTATACATTGGAGCTGTCTAGAGGTAATATACAGAAATGTTATGTACACCACCTTATATTATTGTTAGCTAATTACAGTCCGTTGTCATCTTTACCAACACTACATAATGTCACAAACCTAAAAATAGGACAACGTTGTAAACGGTAATAATTTTTATACAAAATTGAGAGCGTTATGAGAATGCAAACATTGGTGACACTTTTTCAGACTCTAAGTCAGTAGTGGGGCATGCTACATGTTGAACTTGTCTTGAGCAGGACCTTCCCTAAAAACATCTGTGTATTTAAAAATATACTAAATGCTGCCTTACTCATTCAACCTTTCAAAATATTTTTTTTACATATTGTTTTTTTAATGAAATGTTGAATTACTTAGTGCAATAGTGATAAACAAAACTTTCAATTAAGGGGCATTTGTGAATAACCACATGCATCCAGTCATGTTTTAGCAGATATTCTAAAGTGAATGACTCATTATACTAGAAAAATTTTCAGGGTGCAGGACATATATTCCCTGTCAGGGTGCAGGACATGGTAATTCTACATTACATCTCTTCTAGTGGTTTTCAGGTTAAGCAAAGCCTGGGTGGAATTATTTGTATGCTTAACCCCACTAAATAGGTGGCTTGCCATTTTATAGATCTTCTTGGATTAAGCAATACTGTCAGAACACGGTTCTTTCAGTTGTCTTTAAAGACAGCACTGGGCCGAGAATGGCTTGTATATGCTTTCCAGGGCCCCAAAATACACTTTTTAAATGATTGCAGCCTGCTTTAAAAGGCAAATCCCCAAAAAAGGCACAACGTGCAATGGTATCCTGAGGGATAGAATCGTTCAGGTAAAAGCCACAAGGCATACTAAGATAAACTATGATTGATGATCAAGCTCAAATGTGTACAGATTCTTTTATAGCATCAGCAATTAAACCAACTACCTCCATGTAGCAAAAGTGTCTACAAAACAGTGTCCTCTACCCATGGTTCTTCACACCTCTGCCAGCACAACAGGAAGCACAACAACCGACCATTGCAAAGAAAAACTGTAAATCGTAGGTTTTTTTTTCTTTGCACTGGTCTTTTGTTGTGCTTCCTTCTTCCAAAGAGGAGTTGTGGCAAATGACCATGATGACACTCCTGTTTCAATTACTTTTTTTTCTGTTTTGTTTAAGGCAATGGGTTTTATTGCAGATGGCTTTGTAGAGCTTGCAAACAGATGCATTCTAAATCTTTTAGTTGTTCCTTGTAGCTTAAAACAGACCTTAGAATATACCTTCTAAGTTTCACTTGTGTGGTGTGACTTTCTTGGGAGATACAGGTAGGCCCCATGTTAAGAACATCTGACATAAGGATGACTCTAAGATAGGAATGGGGCTTCCCTGCTTAGTGTGCAGGATAGAGGCTTGATGGGGGGAGGGGCCGGTTTGCATGACTTGCAGAAAAAAGTCTTTTGCTATTCTGCAACCTCTTGTAACTCTTTAATGACCAAGACAAACTCTGCAGTTATTTCTTTTTGCATATCAAAGCACAGCTTGCTCTAGAAGTGAATGTCTAGGCTTCATAATTTTTTTGTTTGTGATTAACTCATAGTGAGGATTTTATATAGCAACTAACACCACACTGCCTAATATTATGTTGAGACAAACATCTGTCCTAATTGCATTTATTAAAATAATGTATCTGTTCTGACTTACTTACAAATTCAACTTATGAATAAACCTACAGTCCCTTTCTCGTATGTAACCCAGGCACTACTTGTACTGGGGTAGGCAGGATATCTGCACGATATTTGAAAGTACAGTTATTTATTAATTACAGATATTAGCTTGTGTGTTTTAAAACCCTAGGTGTATGGCTTGTGATAATACATGTAGAAGACTGTGGCTATATTTACTTGCTATACTTAAGAAAAAAAAACTTCCCCTGTCTCTTGCAGAATGGCGTATGCTGAAAAATAGAAAGTTAATGGGATCCATATTTGATCAAAATATAAGAACATCTAAACCTATAATTCAAGAGATGGACCCAAAGTAGGTGCCTAGTGTTTTATAATGAGACTCTGTGTGATCTTTTTATGTGTAATTTTTTTTTTTTTTACAGTTTTAAGTTCTTAGATATTTCATTTTAGCTTGGCTTTAGGTTTTGGTAAGAAAATGAAGCCACTTTAAAATACAGTTAATGTCAGAACTTTTTCCTTTATTTTGAAGAATTGGAGAAATTTAAAAACATCTGTCAGTTTTGTTTTACCATCCATGTCTCTTTCTGCTAACACATGAGGAAACAAGAGGTTATCTTTCCAGTGTGAGGGAAATACCATCCTAAAAATGAGTGAAGGAATAAGTGTTCCTATTAGTATTTCTGTTTTGGTTATAGCTAATACTTTTAGATTTACCTTCCTTTTCATTCCTGGTGATACTAGCGTCCATGGCAATTGTGGAGAGGAAATATCTGTCATATGAACATTTATCATTCATATGAGTGATAAAAGCCCAGTGGGCATTTCATTCCCTTACCTTTCTTTTCTAAATCTGTCTAAAAATAATCTGCCTTTAGTTATCCTTTACCATGAAAAACATGTGGCAGATGTCCGTCTCAGATCAATACCAGTTTAACTCTACTAAAAAGTTTCACAATTTCAACAAAACACTCATTCCTATTGTTTCTTATCTATAGGTCTTCACAACCAGCTGCAAGCAAAAGTCTCATTTCTGAAGTCACAAGGTTTGTTTTTTAACATTTTTTTAAAGTACAATTTCTGCAAAAACATTTGTTTTAGATGGAGTGGGTAAGTCTTTATTCTAACTGTATGATAGGCAGTCAGAAGGATAATAGGAACAACAATAACACATTTTAAGTTTGTTACAATGTGTATCAACCAGCACAACAACAGACTTACCTGACCCATGTAAATGTATCTGTTATTTTATGTTTTATAATACTCAGCTCACCAGTAGTACCAGAATATACAATTATTGCCGAACCTCCCAAGGGGCACCCAAGCTTTCTTGTGGCTGAAATTTCTTTGCCCAGAGTGGTGAGTACTTATATTTTAGCTATAATAAAGGTTTTGGAGCTACTTATAGGCCTTGGTTATATTTTGAAAGGATTATGCTTTCTATTTCTCAGTAGGTTCTTTTTTAAGTACTTTCTCTTTGCAGTCCTCTGTCCGATCTCTTGTACTAGACCTTGGAGAAGATCGAATTGTACTATTGGGACGTCCTGACTTGTATCATATGGACATCTTCATTCCCTACAATATTATTCAGGAGGAAAGTGGTGCTCAATTTAACAAAGATACAAAGGTGAGGTAGTATTGAAAATAAATTAACTGGATTTGTTGGTATTGTGTATTATTCCACCCTGCCTACTTAAGTGAATCTAGGATGGGTGGAGAATTCAAAAATAGTTACTGGTCTATAAGTCATATTTGCTAAGTGTCAAATTTATAAAGTCAATCAGTCGTTATTCATCTAATAATTTATCACTCCTGTATCTACCAAATACTTAAATATCAATTCTGGGTAAAATAACCCTTTAAACACCCATTTATTTAACACTCTTGTATGACATTCAGAATATGGGCAAAAAAAAAAAAAAAAACAATTTTTAAATGAGTGGGTAGGGATTAGGCTCTCTGACTTCATTGCTGTCTTCCTGATGGAAAAATTCACCCCTCTGTCCTAGTTGCCAAAACAGATTTAGGAAAACAGTGACTGGAAACCCAAACATTTGGAGTTGTCAATAGGGGTTTTTAACAATTCCTTACTTTATCCCAAACAAAAAAAGTTATGCCTATATGTGCATTTTACCATATAATTTCTACTTCAAATACAATGTGGCTCTCAAATTAAAAACATAAAAACTTTAATGTCTCCTTTTACAGCTTACATCTGCTACAGCTGTTAGTTTTTTTACTAGGAAAATATAATTATTAGTAGCGGACATGTGCTATCACTGCATACAGAACACTACATGCTATCATATAAGCTTAAATGCAGGAAACGGATGCATTTTGTTGGTTTTGGAACCTTTCTTACATGGCCAGCTGTAGGGTGTTCAGCAATTTGTGGTAAAGTAATTCTTCAGTTTAGATGTCTCTGGTATGTCATAACACACATGACCGTGTTGCAGGTACACTGGTTTTCCATCCTTGTACCACCTTTGGTATGTACTAATTACTGCATACCACAGTGAAACATGCTCTGGCTGTCACACATTTGCTTTTGTCTAAGTAGCTCAGATCCTTCCACTTGCCCAAATTTCTTGCTTTCAACACTTCAGGAACAGACAGTGGTTTCAATATTTTTGCTGATCAGTCTATAGTTTAGGAGAGACTGTATAAAGTGCCATGCAAATAATAAAAAACTGTGTGACTGTATTTCAGGTTTTGACCATCACCATGCCAGTTCAACCAGCATAGCAAAAAGCAGAAGGATGTCTTTGCTTCAGTGGATCCAGATCAGGGATTTATGGCCATATATCACTTTTTCAGCTAATGATAACATGGTATTTGGCTTTAAGTCAGTTTGGTCTTTAAGTTAAATTCATCTAAAATATTGTGAATAAATGTAAATTGTTTTTGTTAACAAACCTCTCAAAATGTTTACTTGTCTGTATGACTATATTTTCACTTTTATTTGCAAAAAACTCCAACACAAACAAAGAAATGTAAAAAAATGGTAAATTAGACCTAATTGTAGGAGATCTACTTCAATTTTACAAGCTGCACACTGCTTTTGCAGCTGGTCCACCTGACCTTAGCCTGCAACTTCCCTGTCTCAAAGACCTGCTTGAATTTTTGTAATCAATAACTAGGTGCTTAAGAGCCATTGCCAATCTCTGGCCTGGAAAAAGGGATGGCCTACCCATTCCTTCAAGGACAATCTGGGCTTGGATCCCAAATAAAATGCAGCAAATATACAGCAATACACCTACTTACAGTCTTATCCAGGCCCATTATCCTCACTTCCTAAACCAAAAATCCTGCAAATTTGGCATCATAATATTTATGGTGCTAAAATATAGATTCAAGGCAAGAAGTTCCTCCTCTGGTAATGTTCCTGGTTTCCTTCTTTTCCCCTTTTAACATAAAAACATCAAAGTCCCCTGAGTTGGTATTTCTCCCAAGGACCCCATCTTCCTTCTCCTATTCCAGATGATCTTCAGCCATTTCGATTGAATGTGTCAGGGTGATGTAACTCTCGAGCAAGCGCACAGGAGTTAATTGATCCTGGCACATGAAAGGGAAGCCAGGATTGTCTGGTTTCCCTGGCAATCCAAGCTAATGCTGTGTACGCGCAGCTTGGCTTTGATTTCAAAAATCAGGCGATCAGGCAGGTATTACGTTACTGCAGAAAAGACACTGCCTGTTCCTTTTCTGCAATAATTACCTTGCCTGATCATACAAACTTAAAAATTGAACTTTTATTTCCAGTTTGAATCAAATGAATAAATGAAGCGGGCCAGGAAATGGAGTGGGCTCTGTCTAAGTGCACTTAACTTAACTTAGAGTTAAGTTAACTAAAGCTACGTACACACTTCCAATTATTATCGTTGGAAAACGAACGACGAACGTTCATGCACGATATATACGAACGATCGTATAGCACCGATCCTGCACATAGAGTGCGTCTTATATTCCGGAGCGTCTTATACGGCAACCTAACTATGTTTTCTTGGGATGTGGGAGGAAACCAGAGTACCCCTGGGAAACCCAGGCAAAGACAGGAGAGCCTGGAAACTCCATGCAGATAGTGTCCTGGCCGAGATTCGAACCTGTGACCTAGCACTGCTAAAGCCAGAGTGCTAACCACTGAGCCACCGTGCCGCCCGTCTATCATTGTATAATATATTTATTGCTAGGTCTACTGTAACTGTGTTTTCTTGCAATGTTTATATTTACACTTTAAAATACTAAAATAACGCAGGTAAACTTGATAAAACAATTTAGGACAAAACACACTTTTCTTGGCTACAGTTATTGCAGTGAAACTAAAGTGGCACTTTAAAAATCTGCAATCAGGTGATGTCCCTTCTGCGATAAGCATCCCTACCTGCCTGATCTTTCCCTTTCCCAGCCTGCGCAGGAGTTACATGATTCCAATACAGACAATCAAAATCGCCTAAGATTGAAACAATGAAGAGAAGAAGAAAAAAGATAGCAGTGTCCAGAATGAAATGGGGCAGGTAAGTATAGTCTGGGTTTATTTCCACTTTATTATTTCCCCAGTAAAGACCATAAAAAGATAAAACAGGTGGAAAGCACAACATTTTATATGCTTTATTTTTTGACAAGATATGTCACTACATTTTTTTTTTACATCTCCTTTTTTAAGAAACGTACAAATATTTTTAATTTTAAGCATTACAAAATAAATTCACTAAAATATATATTTTAATAAAAATCTATATGTTGTCCCCAGACAATCTCTATTCATATAAAGGCACAGAAGGTATGCCTTGCTATAACATGGATCAACTTTTTTTTGAATAGAGAAGTCTATTATCTGTACATTAGCAAATTATAGCAGACTGGTTCATTGTGACATGTTATTGTTATATGCGCTGTGTGAGTGTTACACTGTCTGCACCACATTCCGTGATAAGTAATAAAACCTTAAAATGAGGTTTGTTTGTGTGAACAACAAAAAAAGATGGCAGCCATAACCGCTCAGCTCATCGTGATTTTATCTTGCATTGTAACTTTAGTACAAACAGGCTATTCCACTACCGGTACAATCACCAATCCAATAAAATGATTACGTCTGAAGTGAATTTGGCAGAATTAATTCATTTTTTGGTCCTTGGTCCGAAGTGGAAGATTACATGTATTGGTTAATATTGAATGTAAGTCGTGTTTATGGGTCAAATCATGAGCTCCCATTTTTTTAAGCCCAGTTCATCCCACCAATCAAAATATCAAAGAGATGTGTAGTTTATGTAGTTGAACTTCCGATAGAGTTATATCCAAGAGGATTAATCTGATTGGTTAACGGGATCTGCTTGTTTGTAGTCGGTCATACACCATGTAGACTCTTTCTGTTTAAAGGTTGATCCCTATAAGTGCTAGTTAGTAAGTCAGGTATGGATTAACAGGTAGTATATCTCCTTTAGTTTAAACCACCTGCCATAATATAGGTGAGATAATTTGGATTGTAGGAACTCTGTGGTTTCTTTGCAGTTTATAACATATAACATCTATGTAAAATATGTCAATATCAATATCAGTTTATTGATTTTAAAAATAATACATAAATGCTTTACACTAAACTGCAAAGTCCCACTTTTAACATTGGCGATTCAGGCATGTGGTTATTGCAGAAAGAGACGAGCGATGTCCCTTTAGTAATAACTGCTCTTACCTGCCAAATTGCCATCCAGCTGTCAAATTTTGCTGAGCTTGTGCATGCAACCTGTGTGGGAGACATGTCATCCCGGCACAGCCAATTAAGATGGCTGAAGACCAGAGATAGGTGAGTAATCACAGGTTCGGTTTTACTTAAAACAACTGCCCTTATTCAGTAAAGCAAAGAGCAGTGTGAAAAAGGTAATTAACCAATCTGAATGCATATACTTTTCAACTAATTGGGGTGGGTTACTGAGTTTTGCACATTCTTGCAGCCCCTTTGTGCTATACTATGGTGGAATAAGCCTGCAGGTAGATTAATATGAGATTTAGCAGATCATTGCACAGTAAAGTTACTAAGAGCTTGTACTATAGAATAATGGTAAACAGAGTCTGTGACACTTGAGACAGCAGACATATAAAATTTAATGGGGAAAGTATTTCCTCTAGCAATTGTTGGCATGAATCATGCGGCATCGCAGGATTTTCATATAGTTGTCAATCTTGTTGGAGTCCCTGCGGAAACAGTGCAGCAAATGGTATATGGCAAACATATATGATTCTCTCTGTGGCACAGCAGCATCTATAGGACCAAGCCATGGTGAGTAAAAGTCATCTAGATCAGTCAGCATCTGCAATTAAAGGAATGGTTATTTGCAATCCTTGCAAAATACTAAATTGCTTTATATTTCTACTCTTTATTTTTTATCTTTACATAATACAGGTAGATCCATAAATATTTTAAATAAAACAATTCAGATGCAGTTGAACAGCAGACTTTCAGCTTTAACCCCCCCTTGCGTTCTAGTTCTGTCAGTTTTTTGATGCAAAAAGTGATCCTCATTTTTTTGCATAGAAATTTTTGTTTATATTGTGGGCCTGTAATCCTTAGAATTAACTCCCGGGTATGATAATTATATTTATTTATTATATTATAATCATAAATTATATAATACATAATTTTAAATAATAATTTTTAAAAATAATGAAATAATAGACAACAATGTAATCTTAAAATAAAATATAAAATTAAAAATGTACTTTTATTTTTATTTCATGTTGTGTGGTGTTTTTGTACTGTAAAAACCATTTAAAAGCAGATTACATTGTAATCTGCTTTTAAAGTTCCCGCCCGGCCACACCCCCCAATACATCACCACTCGCATCACCTGGAAGATGTCGCATCACCCGGAAGATGTCACAAGTAGAGATGTCCCGTCCGCCTCACCCCGACAATGGAGCTGCTGCTCTGCATCTCCAGAGAGATGCAAAGCACAATGCAGGACTTCTGCATTGTGCTTCACATCTCACTGCAGATGCGAGCAACAATAGCAAATTCCGGGGGTGGTGCCAGCTGGAGCGCGGGGCAAAGGTAAGGGGGGCTTTTAAAGTAACACCGAGTGTGACTCAGGATTACCGCTTTTTGCATGTAAAAGCCACCCCAAGTCACACTCGGGATTGCCGCTAGGGGTTTTTTCAGTGGGTTGAACAAAAAGATTGATAAAATTGTGAGAAATTTAAAGCTTTTTTTTTTTTTTTTACATAATCACTTCATTTCAGTGGCTCAAAAGTGTTTGGACAATTGACTCAAAGGCTATTTCATGGGCTCGTGTGGGCAATTCCTTTGTTATGTCATTATCAATTAAGCAGATTAAAGATCTTCAGTTGATTTGAGCTGGGGGGGGGGGGTGCTTGTATGTGGAAGATTTTGCTGTGAACAGACACTTAGTCTACACGGACCGTTTCCCCAGCGTTTAACCTGAGGCTTTTAAAGCCCTTGTTTGAAATCCCCATGCATTACATTGGGTTAATCTACACCAGGATGTTTCCTTAAAGCATGTTTATAAGCTTTATTTAAAATGTATTTAAAACGCAGAGATAAAGCTGGAAAACGACCAAAAACATGGGTAAATGCTTCTATTGATTTCAATGGGATGTTTTCCCGCGGTTCCCGTGTTTTTGAGCACTTATTATGCAAACTAGTGATAAACACGGAGAAATGCAAAAAAACAGGAAAACTTGGCATAGGCATTTTGCAGCATTTTAAAGGCAAGCTTTAAAAGCTAATAAAAGTGCATAAAAACGCATATAAACATAATCAGAACGTTTACATTCGTTTTTAAAAACATCCAAGAAATTGCTACAATATTAGAAGTGGCAAAAAGTACAGTTTGGTACATCATGAAAAGAAAGCATTGGTGAACTCGGCAACGCCAAAAGACCTGGACTTCCACTTAAGACAACAGTGGTGGATGATCGCAGAATCATTTCCATGATGAAGAGAAACCCCTTCACAAGAGCCAAGCCAACTCTCCAGGAAGTAGGTGTATCGATATCCAAGTCTACCATAAAGAGAAGACTGCATGAAAGTAAATACAGAGGGTGCACTGCAAGGTGCAAGACACTCAAAAGCCTCAAGAATAGAAAGGCTAGATTGGACTTTGCTCAAAAACATCTAAAAAAGCCAGCACAGTTCTGGAAAAACATTCTTCGGACAGATGAAACCAAGATCAACCTTTACTAGAATGATGGCAAGAAAAAAGTATGAAGAAGGCGTGGAACAGCTTATGATCCAAAGCATACCACATCATCTGTAAAACATGGTGGAGGCAGTGTTATGGCTTGGGCGTGCATGGCTGCCAGTGGCACTGGTACACTAGTGTTTATTGATGATGTGACACAGGACAGAAGCAGCAAAATGAATTCTGAGGTGTTCAGAGACATACTGTCTGCTCAAATCCAGCTAAATGCAGTCAAATTGGGAGGTGTTTCACAATACATATGGGCAATGACCCAAAACATACAGCCAAAGCAACCCAGGAGTTTATTAAAGCAAAGAAGTGGAATATTCTTGAATGGCCAAGTCAGTCACCTGATCTGAACCCAATTGAGCATGCATTTAACTTGTTAAAGACTAAACTTCGAACAGAAAGGCCTACAAACAGACAGCAACTGAAAGCCGCTGCAGTAAAGGCCTGGCAGAGCATTACAAAGGAGGAAAACCAGCATCTGGTGATGTCCATGAATTCAAAACTACAGGCTGTCATTGCCAGAAAAGGGTTTTCAACCAAGTACTAGAAATGAACATTTTATTTTCAGCTTTTTAATTTGTCCAATTACTTATGAGCCCTGGAATGAAGTGATTGTGTACAAAAAGGCTTTAGTTCCTCACACTTTTATGCAATCTTTTTGTTCAACCCACTGAATTAAAGTTGAAAGTCTGCAGTTCAACTACATCTGAGTTGTTTCATTTGAAATTAATTGTGGTACAGAATGTACAGAACCAAAATTTGAAAAAAGTTGTCCCTGTCCAAATATGTATGGACCTAACTGTATATAGTAATGTATTTCAATGACTTGCTAGACTTTACAAATACCACTTCAACACCGGTCATATGTTTTGTTTTGTTTTGTTTTTTCTTACTTTGCTAAAAAGAGTTTATGCTAAAAAGGCTACAGAATACAAATCATTCAAACGCAAGCCTTTCTGGATTGGCTGCCCAATAAACTATAGTTCCACAAAATTAAATAAGTGTGATCAGAAAGGCTGCAATAAAACACATTTACCTGCCTGATCGCTGTCTTTTTTTTAAAGAAAATGCTGAGCATGTACAGCTCATGGTATGACAGGTAACTGTATATCAAAAATTACAATCAAACAGGTATAGCTATTTTTATGCAGAAGAGACATTGCATTACAGAATTTTGTCTAAAAGATAAATTTCAGATCCTAGAAATGGGAGCTGCCCTTGTATTGTTATTTGTTGAGTTAAGGTAAAGAATATAAGCTTGTCTATTGAGAGTCTATTTATATGCAACTTCTCCAAAAAAGACAATAATACAAGTTATGAAACAGACTCCCCATGATGAAAAAAAGTGCTCAGATTTTCCAACCCTGCCTTATTCCATAGACCAGTAGGTAATGTAGTTACACTACTGCAGTGTATGGGTATGAATTTGACATGTCATTGCATTCACATTGAAAGATTGCCAGATTTGTCTTTAGGAATGAGAACATTCATAAAACGGGTCCTCAGATGCCCTGCTTTTTAATGTATTTCTGCCTACTGTTTATGCCATTCTCATTATTGTTGTAGTAAGCTACATACCCTTCCAGAGATTCTTTCAATTCCCCCTTGCAGCACTTTTGTATGTTCCTCAGCTTCTTTCAACTTTCTGGCCATGTGGTCCGGAGCCTCCATAGCCAAGTGCTGTAATGGTTGGTTCCATGATCGTAGTAATTTATGTACAAGACTTAGCAATTCATTGTGCTGTGTTAAAAAAAAACAAGGTTTTGAATAAATAATAATACAGATACTTTGAAAATAATAATTACTTATGTGCCCAGTGAGCATTATTTTGTGGCTATTTTTGCCTTTGGCTAGACAAGCCCCTCTATAGCTGAATCCACATGGCCCTACAGTCAGAAGAGCATTCATTGCTAGTGATATTGATGCTATTTTCCACTCCCATGCCAACTGGCATATTGCCAAAGTAAAGAAATGTGTTGAGCAGACAGCTAAAAGCTTGACCAAGGCATGTATGGAAATATAGAAAGCCTTTTTCTAACAACTGTCTACTGAGCTATGTCTAATTTTGAATACAATGCAGGTACGGGTCAACTGGCACTCAAAAGTTGTATCAGAAAGGCCAGATAAAATGACATAGTGTAACAGGTACAAATGATGGCAACTTACTTGTAACTGTAATGTCTGTTCCTTGTCTTCAGGGGTATTAAGGGAGGAAGTGTGACAGCTGCTCAAAACACTACCTAGTAACTGACGCCCCTGAGAATATTGTTGGTCCTGAAATAAATAATGAACATATATTTTAGCCAATGTAAATTGCAGGACGCTTAGTTTAAATATGGTAATGGATTCAGAATAACAATACAATTCAGGTCAAGAATAAAAATATTTCAATGAATACAGGCTTAGCCAGTAGCCACCTGACAGCACATTTACTGCCATTCTTTACATCTACTAATTAAAGAAATCAGATTTAGTTCAGTTCAGCTCCCTTTTGAGAACACATACAGCCGAGAGCCAAAAGAGTAACTCATGGAGTACCAATAAGAGAGACAATTGAAAAATGAGCAAATTCTCATATCTTATTAGAAAATCTAGAATTAGATTCAGAAAACCTGCAGTATGTGCATCCCTATCAGTGTGGATAAACCTTAGAAACTGTGTAGCCCAAAAATTAAACTTGTCCACAAGATGCTTGTAACCTGTAACCCATTGCAAAATTCCAAGACAAAAAGAAAGCTGGTTACTCACGTAGGAAAAAAGATTTCTGAGGGAATTCTGAATTTATATAGTTACAGTAGCCTCTATGCTGCAACATTAAAATTATTTTACAGTTATGGAAAATTCTCAGAAGCTGCAGATATGTTAGTAGAGAGATGGAGATAAATACAGTGGCCCTGATTTTTAAAAGCTCTCCAAGACTGGAGAGAATACACTTTCAGAAGTGAACTGGGTCATCCAGAAAACATAGAATGGATTTTTAAAAATCATTTGGTATTTGCTAGCAAATGTTTTGAATCCTGGACCAGATCCATTCCAGGTTTGCTGGATCACCCAGCTTCACTGGTGAAAGTGTATTCTCTCCAGCTTTGGAGAGCTTTCATAAATCAGGGTCAATGAGTTTTCAGGAATCAGTCCCTACTGGATGCAAAAGTAATGCTCTGAGCTAGTAACTTTATAGCAACAATAAGGATACAAGCACATACACACTTTTTTGAACGTTTTATAGTACAGGCAATAGATGAACATTGTAAAGACTGTGGTATTGTTTGTAAAACACTGCTTTAATAGCTGTGACATGTTAGTACAGATATGGAGAATTAAGACCAACAGAATCTCTGTTTGCTTGCATGGGTGATTTAAAGAAACTGCATCAGGACAGCAACACAGTGGCTGCCATTGCAGACTTCATCTAAAAATGGTAGGACTTCTAACTTTTCCCAAACTTTCTCATTCTGCATCCTTGTTATGAGTCTGGCATTGAAACCAGAGAACTTTTGTAAAACCAAGCAACATAAATATAGAAAGGAGGTCAGCATTACCTCCCCTGACATGGTAACTTTATGTGGAATTTTTTTTTTTCCAAGGACTCCACAATTGTCATATCTACCCTAATTTCTTGAGAGTGCTCCTAATCTGGGAATGAAAAAACTTTAAGGGATTTTTTAAAAATATTTTACACCAGCATTACCCAACTTTTACCCAAAATTGTCTTTTTCATGTGCTTAAAATTAAATTTTTACATTTTTTTAAATAAATCTAATTTGAAAAATATTTACAATATTGGTAAAACTTAGCAGAATTTAGGGTAAAATCATTTAGTTTTGTTTCTGGCTATGACCCTAGCTTGTAAAAGAAATTCTTTTTTTCACATCTAATAATGTTCCTTCTGCTTTTTTTATTAATATTATTATTATTATTATTGATACAAAACCACTATATAAAATTTTAATTGCGCTTTTATGCACTTTTATTAGCGTTTTAAAACTTCCCTTCAAAATGCTGGAAAACCTCTATACCGCCCTTTCCCGCGTTTTTAACACGTTTTTAACGTGTTACCTTTCTTATAAACGCAGTAAAAGGCGGGAAAACCCCCAAATAAAATCAATGAAAGCATTCACACGCGTTTTTGGGTGTTTTCCAGCGTTATCCCCGCGTTTTATTTTTTTAAACGTTGCAGGCAATAATATCTACAACACTCAAAAACGTTCTCCATGGAAATCTCATTAATTCATGCATATTACATTTCAAAAGCACAAAACACATATGGGTTTGAGTCAACTCTGAGCCAGAATTTCAGTCCAAGAAGTAAATGCTGACTCTGGGTAATGCCTGAACAAGGATGGGCACCTTCAATCCAATTAGGAAACAGATACAGCTAATATAAAATGAGTATTGTGATCCCTGTGAGAGCTAATAAATATCTCTATTTATTACATTTAAACATTACTAAAATATATCTAATGCTAGGTCCATATCAAAAAGCTTTTAGTACCCTCATTTTAAAAAAACTGCATAACCAAACTTTAAATATTCAAAATACTTACAAAGTCCTCAAATATTTCAGTGGAGAGTGAATGTATATAATGTGAGAGTCTGATTGCCCTGTCAAAAAGATCACTGAGTAGAACTTGGCACTGCAGACTTCCTGGGGTGCAGATTGGGTTCGGCAAGACCATCTTTCTAACCAAAACCAAATTAGAGACTAGAATGGCAAATAACAACTTTCCTAAAGCAAAAAGAAACCATATTTATCAATATTAGATTCATAGATACAGAACAGCATACTGCATTATAAATTGTACTGTTTGTTAGCTTTGTTTTTATTTCAGTTTTACTTTGTTATATAGTAAATGTTATATTGAGGGAGGTAGAGGGAAGGTTCAGGGATAACCTGCAAACTCCATGCTGATATTATCCTGGCTGGGATTCAATCCCGAGACCTAGTGCTGCTAAGACCAGAGTGCTAACCACTGAGTCACCATGCTGCCCCAATAAAAGCTGCAAAGTTAACATAAAATACTGTATAATATATTACCTCTAATCAGAATAATCAGCACATTAAAAGATGATAATTCAGTTAAAGAAGGATACTGTTAGGCTTAGACACCCATCTCATATCTTTTGAAAACACCCTGAGTAAAATCTCCTTGTTATAGTTCCTAGCTATAAACTTTCTAACTTTGAAATCATATTCCTAAACAACTGGGTGTTCCCAGGTGTCATCATCTATTCTGATGCCTTCTCCATTATAAAGCAGTAAGTGATCAATGCTGAAAACTGGAACTGTCATAGTTACCTTATATATTCGCAGCCTTCTATACTATAAAAAAAAAAAAAAACAATGACACCAACCCTTGCTTAAAATAAAACTAATGTAAGGGGTGACCATATATATAGGTATTAATAATCTTTCCAGGTCACACTGCATGGCAGATGTGACCAAGATTAGTATTTATAAACCTCCATTGAATGGAAACCCTAACTTTAAGTGAGAAGGAGACCAGAAGGAAATAGGAATGTTGATTTTGCCAGTAATCAATGGTGTTTGTATCTGTTTTTGCCATAAACTTAACAATAGTGAGAAGGGAAAAAATGTCTGAAAATGTTGCTCCTACCTGTAAACGAGGGTTTTCTTGGGACGGCCATGGTTGGGTTGACTTTCTATATGGATTTAGGATTATCTGTCTATTACCACCATTATGAGAGAGGTATTATATACATTCTACTGGCTCATCCTCCTCCATAGGTCATTTGATGACATCATTGGGCTAATCAGAAACATAGAACTTTTATATTTCCTTCCTATTCATATTTAGGACCAGCTGGTTAAAACTAATGCTATTCTGTATTTGTTACATAGGTTTTAATTAATTTGCTTCTAAGCCTAGGGGATTTGTACAACTGAATGATTTTAATTATCTGACATTTTTTCATTTACATATTATGTATACATTAGGATTTTAAATGTAAAAATGCAAAGGGCAACATTAGACTTTTCATTTAGTAGTATTATATATGAAACATTAATCAATTGCAGAAAATCATATTCTAACTTGCAGATTTAGTTTAAAGAATGTATTTAAATGGTTAGTTTAAATTGCACTTTGTCAGTTAGATGACAACAACAAAAAGAGCATTTATTGAATGTACGTCATGCAAAAAATTGCATTTTTGTTTTCATGTCAGCTTCTGTTTTTTTGGTTTAACCGAGCCCTGTGTAGTATGATATGGCTCTAAAAGTTGCACACATGATTGTCATAACATGTGTAAGGCCATTAGAGAACCAGACACAAATTAGGTTCTACAGCCTCTGCTAGCTGTAGGATTTTGTTTGGTAAGGGCAGTGGTTCTCATCCTCAATTTGAAGTTTAACTTTGCACTTTGCAATGGATTGTTTTGAGTAACATTAAGTCCATTGCAGCTGATGAGCCCAGTAACAGTGAGAGCCACAGTTGACAGTAACAGCTACAAATTGGTAATAAATCAGAATGGTTCAAAAATATGCAACTGCTGGATCAATATTTTCATACAGACATATGCAAGCTAAAGGTTCATGCATTGCAGTTACATAGGTTGAAGAAAGAGAGGCCCGTAGCAGGGAAATGTGCGAGGACATGCATGACAGGCGTGCTCGGACTGCACAAGGAAAGAAGGGGGGGAAAGGGTTAAGGTGGAGTTATGCCGGGAAGCAATGGGGGAGTGAGAGAGCGTCAGGTCAAAAGTTTAAGAGGAGGAGATAGGAGGGGGTAAAAGAAGAGTGCAACGGAAATCCAGGACAGTTTTTTGAGAGAAGAAATAGGGACTGGACGCAGGTAGGCATTATGGAGTCTATTGACGCATTAATGCAACAACTTAGGGCTGTGGCAGCTTCACAAGGTGAGGCTTGGCTGCGGGAGAGAGTAGCAGAGGCAGTTGGGGGGCCCCTAGGGAGCAGCAGGGTGATAGGTTAGAGGGGCTGCGGCCTCGGAGAGTTAGGGCTCCGGTGCGCCTGAGCCCGGAACTATTCGCCATAGCTCAGCGCCATTCTGGGAGCCCAAATAGGGACCCTCCTGGCAGGTCAGCCGGGCGCTGCTTGCCTCGGTCTGGTCCTTGCTCAGGGAGGAACTCCCTGTTGCCGGCAGAGCTCTGAGGGGGGGCTGCGGCTGCCAGGGAGCGCAGCCCCCTTGCAGATCCAGGTGAGACCTTGGGAGGGGAGGCCTCACATGTTGCTGTCCCCCCGGGTTCGAGGGGAGTGAGTGGCGTCACTAGTGAGAGGGGAGTTGTTGCTGACAGGGGGCACAGCTCCCGGTTGCGGCAGGGGGGGTCCTGGCTGCGGGGATCCCATCCCGTGCTTTGGGTTCCCGTTCTGGGGGACCCAGTAGGTCGGTTCCTAAGAGGGGGGCTGCGGCTGACAGGGAGCGCAGCCCCCTCTCTCCCAGGGCGCAAACTTCTGCCAGGCAGGGCTTACCTGAAGCCGGGGCCTCGCGTAGTGTGGGGCCCCGGTGGAAGGTGGGTGCGGCTGGTCTGTCCAGGGATGCAGCCGAGGAGTCCGGACCGTTGGGCGGTAAGCGCGAGGAGGTGCTGGCGCAAGCCAGGGAGGCGCAAGCCACGTGGTGAAAAAGATGGCGCCGGCCACATGGATCCCTGGAGAAGACGCGGCGCCCGGAAGTGACGCGGGGAGTCGCGTCATTCGGCATTCCTGGAAGTGACGTGGAGGAAGACCCGGAAGTTCCCCGATCGGAAGGGGAGCTGTCCTCATCGGAGGAGGAGATTGCGGTGGGCCGGGCGCTTGGAGCGGCGCAGGGTCTCATGGATTGAGCGGCGGGTCC
Source organism: Pyxicephalus adspersus (assembly GCF_032062135.1). NCBI lineage: Eukaryota > Metazoa > Chordata > Amphibia > Anura > Pyxicephalidae > Pyxicephalus > Pyxicephalus adspersus. The sequence continues at coordinate 16,062,077 of NC_092868.1, forward strand.
CCGGGTCGCGGGGCTGCAAGGTAGGACATGGGGGGGGGTCCGGTGGGGGGAAAGGTGTTGTTGGTATGGGGGGAATGTATTGCTGCAGGGGGGAGGGGTTGGTATGGAAAGGGGGGGATTTGGGGGTGACATGTTGGGGCTGACTAATGTGAGGGGGGAGAATGAGCAGTAGGGGGCGGATAAAGGGGGAGGAATGGACATGGCTGCTGGGGGAGAAGGTGCAAGGGGTCCAGGGTTGGCAGATCATGATAAAGGTGAGAGTAGGGGGGAGGTCAGGGGGGGTGACTTTGGGGGTGTGCAGGAGGTCCTGGAAGGCTTAAAAGAGATGGTCCGGAGGTTGGATAGGGGGAGGGGCAAGGGCGGGGAGAGCCTGGGCGGTCGTGAGGAGATCAGTGGGGGTGGGGATGCTAGGGTGGTTGCGGGAGGGGGGGGGGGGAAAGGGCAAGCGGCGAGTGGGGGGGTTTGATGGGGGAGCACAGTGGGATTGGGGATTCGGCGAAGGGAGAGGTTTATGTATGCTTTGAAGGCCCGATGGGGGCCCATTTGAAGGAGGAGGTCAAGGAGCAGATTGTGAAAGGTGAGTATGTGGACGTTTTTACACTTTTGCCTTTGGAGAGGTTTAATTTAGAAAGGAATGTTGGGGGGATGGCCGTAAGGAGGAGAGTGAATTGCGTCGGTATCGGCTGATACCTAGGATGTTTATGAACTGGATGCAGGCGTTTAGCATTATGGCCTGCATACTGGGGGAAAAGTAGCCTGAATTATGCGCCCCCTTTTTTTGCTATTTGGATACAATTAGGGAGGCACATAGGATGTTTGGCGGAATTGCTTGGTTGAGGTATGACGAGCAGTTTCGGCAAAGGAAAGAGGTCCGGCCCTCACTGAGGTGGGATCATAAGGATATTGGGCTGTGGATGAAGTTGATGTTGGGTCCAAGGAGTGGGGGGGGTCGCAGCTTTTTCCTGGGGGGGGCGGCGGTCCACAGGCGCCTGGGCTGTCGGCTGGTAGAAAGAAGGGGCTTTGTTGGCTCTTTAATGAAGGAGGTTGTAAATTCGGGGGTGGCTGTAGGTTTCGGCATGAGTGCTCCGGTTGTGGAGGCAATCACGGCCTCTCCAGGTGTTTCAAGGCCGGGGCAGTGGAAAAGGGGGTGATGCCGGTGAGGGTAGAAAGGATGCGCCCCTTTTTAGGTAAGTATCCGGACAGGGCAGCTGCTAGGGTGTTGGAGGCGGGGTTCTCTGAAGGTTTCTGGATTCCTAGTGAAGTTGGGGAAGGGCATAGTGAATCCAGGAATCTGAAGTCGGCTTTGCGGCAGGAGGCGGTGGTGGAGGAAAAGTTACGGAAGGAGGTAAGTTTGGCGACTATCAGCAGCTACGGCGGGAGTGAAGGCACCGTCACATTTTGTCCGCCTGTCAAGGGAGGTGAGGGCAGATCTGGCGGTGTGGCAAAGGTTTTTGGAAACGTTTAATGGTCGGGCGTTGTGGTTGGAAGGGCCGGTCGAAGCGGTGGATCTGGAGTTGTTTACAGATGCGGCAGGGGGTACTGGCTTTGGTGCATATTTTGGAGGCAGATGGAGTCCGGGAGGATGGCCAGTGAAGCAGGTGGAGTGTGGTTTGGTTAAGGATCTGGTGGTATTGGAGTTATTTCCGATAGTTTTGGCTGTAGAATTGTGGGGGGAGGAGTTGGCCAATAAGAAAGTCAGGTTTCACTGTGATAATTTGGGGGTGGTGCAAGCGTTGAACAAGTTCTCGGTGCATTCAGTGCCAGCGGTGCGCTTGATGAGGCACTTGGTTTTGAGATGTATGCAGCACAATATTTATGTTTTTGCACGACACATCCCGGGGGTGTTCCATGTCATCGCCGACTCTTTGTCTCGTTTGCAGTGGGACAGGTTTCGCGTGTTGGCACCAGAGGCGGAGCAATGCGGTTACCCGTGCCCGGAGGGTTTGCATTTGCTTCACATTCATTTAGAATCGGGGCAGCTACGGAGGCAGCGCGGTGGGGTATGGGGGATGAGGCCATTAGACGCATAGGGAGGTGTGAGTCTAGGAGGTTCCAATTGTATGTTAGGCCTCATCTTGTGTAAGGTGTTTTAAACGGGGGGGTTGGTGGTACTGGGGTAGTTGTTCTGTTGGGAGTTGTGTGGTGGGGTGGGATCATTGTTGTTACTTTTACTTTGTTTATTTTGTAGGTTTGGTCAGGGATATTAGATTGGATTTTTTGAGGCTGAGATTGGAATTCCCGGGGACGGTCTTGGTTTGGTCAGACATAGTGGCTAGAGCGGTCTGGAGGGGAGGGAGGTCTGTGGAGAGGATAAATAAGGCCAGGATCAAGGTGAACAAGGAGGTGGGCCGGTTTGTGGCTAAGAATGGAGGTTTGGTGGTGCAACACAGGGAGTTGGAAGAGGATACTTGGCAGTTTTTGAGGGGGAACGGGGTTCATTTGAATGATGTGGGGACGGACTTGTGGTGTTGGGGCATACGGGATGGAGTGCAAAGTGCAATGCGGGTGTGGAGGGGCGCACGGAAGTGAGGTTTCCCCCCCGTGCGCTGTGGCGGTTGAGGTCTCGGGGAAGGTATGAGTCGGGGTTAATTATGGTTGGGGGACACCCGAGGTGGTGGTGAAATTCCCCCTTTAAGTGGTAAAAGGTGGAGACCCCTGAGAGGGTGTAGTGCGGCTAGGGCCCAGGATGGTGTGGCGGTTGGATTGTTATGGAGATTGGTGGTGGCGGACTTTACCTTCCGGACCTGCAACCTAGTTGTTGGCAATATGTTGGGGTTATAGTAGGAATTGGTTTAAGTAAACGAAGGGTTAATATATAGTTTATTAGTGGTTATTTAAGGGTTAATTTATTGTTGTCGTTATTTAAATGTTATTTATTTGTTTGTTGTTTATTTGTTGTTGGTTGTTTATACTTTTTATATTATTTATATATGCAAAGTTAATTTATGGAAATTGTTAAAAGTTTTTATTTATGGTTAATAAACAGCTGCTTGCCAGCCATTTTAAACGCAAAAGGTGTGGAGTATTTTTGGAATAAAGGGGAAGGGGAGGGCTGGCAAGGGTAAGGTGGACTAGAGGTAAGTGTGGAGGGGGGGATGTTGGATCGGGCAATGGTCCGAGCTACCCTAGTCAAGACATTAATCCATCGACCACAGGGGAAATAAAAAAAACATATGGGAAAATCTATATAGTCTATACACCCAGTTGGTCCAGGGGAAGGCAAAAAAACCTTAAAAAGCATATCTCGGTCTTCTCCAGAAAAAAATCATTTCTGATTCTCCAATTTATTCTTTTTTTTTAATAACAGAAAGTACTTTGCTAGCTGTGGAAACTGCAGCTTGGCATTGCATGCTAATATAAGATTATGATTTACCAAAACCCCCAGATTCTTCTCCATTTTTAACTCCCCAAAATGTATTCTCCCTAGACAGTATGAAGCATGCATGTTGCATAACTTTACATTTATCAATATAAAATTTAAATAGCTAATTTGTCCAATTAATTGGGGCATCCAGGTCTGCTTGTAGATTATAGACATTTTGTATGGATCTTAGTCCATTACATAATTTGGTCCCATCTGCAAACACATAAATGGTATTTCTAATCCTAAATTCTGAATTGTTCAAAAGTAAGGGTCCCAACACTAGGGTACACAAGTAATCACCTCAGACCATTCTGAGTATGAATCATTAATCACTACTCTTTGGATGTGACCTTTAAGCCTATAGACCTTAACTTACACATTAACCAATTGTGGAGCACAGAATCAAATGCTTTTGCAAAGTCCAAGTATACTATATCAACTGATACTCTGTTTTCTAGGTGTTAACCTAATTCCTTATAAAAAAAAAGAAGATGTGTTTGACAACTTTAGTCCTTGTTAAAGTGCATTACACTGACACATATTCCAGAGTACAGAGAACACATTCACATCAGTCTTTTCACCAGAGAAGTGATGTCCACAGCACCGCTATTTTTCTTTACTTCACTTTTTAATTAAAAATAGGTCATTTTGGTAAAGGGTTCCAAAGGCCCTATGATGTTTGTGTATGCAACTGGTGCAAATGGCAAAAAGTTGAAGCTCACCTCAAAATTTAGAGAATCACAATGCCAGCTATGAAATATGTCACTGTTAGTGTTTAGCTATTTTAAACCTTTTTTTATATTTTATTTTTTATTCAGCATCGAGGTAAGCATACAAATAAACATTTGGAATATAAAAACATAACACGACATCCAATCTTGTAACAAAACATATTTCCAGAATTCAAGTAATAATCCACCAGTAATCCAAACACTAGATATTTTCCAAAATATGTATATAGAACAGAGGAATGGGAACATCAACAAAAATGGCGAGAAATGAAGGTAAGGGTGGGGGGCATGGCAAGTTATTTTAATTCTAATGAGCAACAGTCTCAGCTTTTCTATGCAATGCAGAAATGTTCTTTATCTAAATAATGCATCTTGCTTCATGATTACCTGTGACAATCTGTGCTTTAGATGACAACAAATGTATTTCAAATTGGTATGCCTGGCTGCTGTATAAGCAGAATCCTCATTAATAATACAAAATCAATTGCTGGCTAGTAATGAGGAGGAGAGCGTGGTAAAGGAGCAGAATGTTACATATATGAATACTTTTATTTGACCTGCAGTGTCTGCAGTATTTCACCAGCCTATAAAACTGAACATTGGATTCATTATTCCTTTTTTTATCCTATGCAAAATGAACAAATTATAAATAGTAATGAAGGTGCTGGCTTATGATTCTCCAAACTGGAGGACATATGCACTGTGAACTTGTGAACTTCTTATTTGTAATTCATTTTAGACTTTGTTATTCATTGTTATTCAGACTTTACACATTGTTTTGTAATAGAAAACACTACTTTTGATATAAAGTGAAATAAACTTTTTACATCATAGGTTTTGTTTTTTTTTATGTTCATTGGTGCCTAAAGTTTGTGAAGCCTTTTGAATTTCTGCAGAAATATAAACTAACATGTGTTCTGTTTTTTTCTCAAAACTAAAGCTACGTACACACTTCCAATTATTATCGTTGGAAAACGAACGACGAACGATCCTGCACGATATATACGAACGATCGTATAGCACCGATCCTGCACATAGAGATAACGACACGATCGTTCGTAGATATTGTACACACAATAGATACGATCGTTTAAGCGATAGAGAAACTATGTGCACGACAGGAAAGTGAACGAACGTTCGTTCATTACGCATGCTCAGATCATGGACGATCAACGAACGACCGTACACACGAACGATGTTCAACGATCGTCGTCCAATCCGATCCGCCAGTCCGGTCGTTCGTTTCCAACGAGTTTCCTCGTTCGTCGGCGTCGTTGGTTACTTTTTTACGAACGATTTTTTGCCCAATCGATCGTTCGTCGTTCGATTGGAACGATAAAAATTGGAAGTGTGTACGCACCTTAAATCAAGCTAATGAGAACTTAAACTGTATGTAAACCAAAAATGTATTTTTTGGTTCGACTACAGGAGGAAATAGTTAAAATTATCATTATCAAATGACTTTGTTGCCCGTGTTACCCAGGGAGGATATCACTTCTTGTCCTGGATAAGTAACACAAAATTAGAGGAAATCACTCCAAAGTGTGGGAAATTCCAATCTTACACAGTTCTCATATTGACAGATTTCCTCATTTGTAGATTATGCTCCACTTCTTGCTCTGGTGATAGCTCCAAAACATTTTTCTATCACATTCTGTGCAGGTTATGTTCACATTTTAGGGATTTATATCTGTCGTTCTAACCAGCTGCAGTTTCCTCAGCACTTAAAACTTCAAGCAAACAGCTCCAAAGTGTGTCAAATGCAGATTATCTGGTGGTCATGGGAGCAAAGACACAGATATCAGGATAGGTACATAATAATTGTGTTCTTTACCAGGCACATTTTGTTTAAATTGTTTTCAGAAGCAACAGGGTGACTTTAGGATTTAGACATAAACTAGACATAAAACTAGTCCTCCAAGGTACAGTGTAAAGGTAGTGATTTGTCAAACAACACTGGGAAGCAACACTATGTGCACAACTAATTACTAAACGCTACTACCGTGTTTCCCCGATGATAAGGCATCCTCATCGAATAAGCCACCCCCTGATTTTTGCTCAAAACACGCAAATAAGACACCCACCGATACCTGCCACTGTGTGCCTCTGTGTGACTCCTCGGTGCTGGCTGCAGGGCAGAGCGAAACTGAGTGACTTCAAAGGCCCGCACATGCGCCCGCGACTCCGCTCCAGGAAGGACAAGCAAGCTGCTGATCCCTGCCCTAATGGAGTCGGTTACCCGGCCGTAGAAGCTAAAAAAAAAGTCAATGAACAGAAGGGGACAATGAATGGCACATAGCATTCCCCCACCTACTAGATTGTAGGCTCTTCGGGGCAGGGTCCTCTCCTCCTGTATCACTGTCTGTATTAGTCATTTGCAATCCCTATTTAATGTACAGCGCTGCGTAATATGTTGGCGCTATATAAATCCTGTTTATTAATAATAATAATTGAATGAATTGAATGAATTGAATTGAATGGCACAGAGTGATCAGAAGGGGACAATGAATGGCACATGAGTGATCATGAGTGATTTTCAACAATAAATGTGTACTGTAGTCTTCTTCATGGAAAAATAAGACATCCCCCTGAAAATAAGACCTAGGGCATATTTTGGCATTTCAAAAAATATAAGACAGTGCCTTATCATCGGGGAAACAGGGTAGCTAACATGTTTCACAACACTTAACAGTTGTGATAAAGTAGATTTATGTTTTAAAAATATGATAAAACATGAACTGATGAATTCGAAAGCCAAATACTAGAGATAGGAGGGGAAGTTAAGCATACAGGGGACTTCAATATTTCTACAATTAACTGACAATGTTAAAAAATATATATTTTTTTATAACACCATTTAAAAATGGTACAAACAATTTCTCCTAAATTTCTTCTAGTGAACAGTTGGTTTATTTATTGGTTTTGCCACATCATATACTTATTCATCATATTCATACAAATCTAAATCCTATCCGGTAACTGTGTAGTAAAGTCATGTAATGATTACATAAATATTTCAAGATGCAGAGTCTGAACAGCTCATTTAATCCTTGTTTATGTCAAGATTAATTAGGAAGCGTAACTCATGAATAGCAAAATTGGTTAGTCATGATTTGTAAGGTTAAAGACAACATATGTGTGATTTTTATAACACCCTTGCACTTTTCACTTCCTATTTGGGCACATGTTTAAATATTTCTATTGTAGTTTAATGTAGTGGTTCCCAGTGCAACCTATAACTTGTGTTTCACAGAAGCATGTTGTCGGTTGCACAGGAAGTCCAGATACTCCAGGACGGCACATCCATCTGTACCAGTACAAGTAGGTTTGCTGTGTCTCCCAGCACATACTCACCAGCGTGGAAGAGGTAACAGAAGATGGGCCTGTGTACAAGCAGAGCTGAACAGAGCCATAGAGGGGCAACAACCCAACAGATGGACCAGTATCTGTGGTATACAGAAGCCTAAAAGATGACCTAAAAGCTATTTGTGTGCATATTTCTGTCCAAACTGTTCTTGTGATGAAATTCACAGAAGTTGGATCATCCTGTGATTTCTTTAAATTTCAGGCTGATTTTGAATCCAATACTATGTGGGTTATTGGGTTTGTTTTTGTTGCCTATTCTTAAGTCAAAAGGGTTCGCATTATTCAAATGTATAACAATAAAGATTTTCAACTTTCAGCCATTCTGGTCATTAGGATCTGATATGTAGTTTTTAGTGCCCTTTTCATATTAATGAATATTCATATATACAGGTAATTCCCAGGTTAAGGACATCCGACATACAGATGCCTCCTAGATACTAGACTGAGCTCTTTCTTCATCAATCAAATCATCTTCCATGTTTATCAACTGCTCTGCCTCAGATTTTTTATTTTTTAAAGACAATATTTTGGCATGTATTTTGGATAAATGCACAGGTCACTGTAATGGGACATGAGCCCATGGGCTCGATCTGTACTGAGATTCCCAAATCCAACATACTGTGACTTTTTCTGCTAATGATAAAAAATGCCTTTTGGCTAACTGCCTAAAATTGCATATTATATTAGAGCAGAGAAAACTCAATTCGGGTAGATGAAAACAATGAATATATTGATTGGTTGTGGAAACATTCTGACACAAGTTGGATTAGGTGCAGTTCTAGTGCACTGAATATTCACATCCTCATTTCTCTGTTTAGATGTTCAAAGTTCATAAGAATTATTTCACAAAGAAAAAAGTATTTTATTAAGTGTTGTACGTAATTTATATATTTCTTTACTTTACAACTGTGGAGAAGAGATTGAAAAAAATGAAAATTGCATCTTTAAATACTAAACATTTTCTGGATTTTATTATTACACAGTTTTTATATAGTACCATCATATTACACAGCGCTGTACAAAGTCCATAGTTGTGTCACTAACTGTCCCTCAAAGGGGCTCACAATCTAATGTCCCTACCATGGTCATATGTCATTTCTCTTTCTCTGGCTCTGGATAAAGTTGCCCCTACTACCTTCTGTTACCCCTGTCCTGCTAATCCCCAGCTCTCTCACAACAAACACACCAAACAGCTACAAAAGACTGCTCGTGTATCTGAGCGCAAGTGGAGGAAATCTGGCCTCAGAGCTAACTTCATGGATTACAAAGCATGGCTTTAACACTGCACTCACTGTTGACAAACAAAATTATTTCTCCGCTGTCATATCCTCTCAAGCTTCCAACCCACGCAGCCTCTTCTCAACAATTGCCTCTCTACTAAACCCCACACTTGCCCCCTCCCCCTAAAACTACTTTTATTGTCCAAGACATACTAGCCACCTACTTCAGAGATAAAACTGTCAAACTCAGACACGGGGAGCCTAATTCATCAATGAAATCCACGCTCGCTGGTTGCCCGTTATTTCACGCCGTTATATCGAGCTGGTTTACCGCGGGCTGGAGTCATATGCGCTCGTTCATTCGCATCTCACTGCCAAGCCGGATGCTTGCCTTCATAACAAAATGGGCAATAGGGGTCGCGAATCCGCCAATTAAGGCGATTAGATTTCAGCTGCGCGATTAAGGAGGATCTGTTAAGATGTCAATCATGAGATCATAGCAATTAATTAGCGCACACCTGCTCTGTTCTGTGCATATCTACAGTCCTTTACAGGTCAATTAGAATCTTTAATGCTTCATCTTCGTTTGGGTAAGTGCTACTTTTTTAGGTTACATTGTACTCATTCACAAAATAATTAATTTATTGTTACATTTGTTGCACTGTTTTTATACTTTTTGGTTTGCTTTGCAACACTGCAAACTAATTGAGATCAAGCTGTATATATACTAGTAAGCACTTCATAATATGTCATCTCACAATAGTATGAATTGTAAAAAATTGTCACCAAGCATTTGTGATCTAACTAAAATATCATTGTAGTTTGGCTTGATAGAAATGAAATAATTGAAAAAAGGATTATTGTCAAAGGTGGTTTAAAAAAACATTTAGTGAATTCACTTGTGTATATATGTCAAAATACAATTAAATGCATATAAATACATATGCATTTTCATTATTATTTACCTGGACTGGTTTGGCGGAGGGGTGTCATCAAGTGCTTGGATGTTATGCATCGATGTGACTTTGTAATCCTCATTATTGTTAGTTTCATCTGTTGCTGCAATGTTTTTGTGCCTGCTTTGTAATGCCAGGTTGGCTAGTTTATCAATTGTTCAGCAATGTGTGATTTTTCTACAAGTATTGAGAACAAATGTCTGCATGGTTTCTGCATGGTTTTCCACAGCAAACTCCTACTTAACCCCCACGTTGCCATTGTCACATATTGGTATTTGAATGTATTATGTGCATATTCCTTTTCTGAATAAATTGTCATAATTTTATTTCTTTGTTTTTTTTTATAGTCTGACATTTGCACTCATGTTGATTTGCCCCCACACAACTCCTGTGTTCATTGTAGTTGTGTTATCGGTTTGCTGTCATTGTGCTGTGCTGCCTGATCTTAGCACTATTGTATACAAACACACTTCCACTTGTTGTCAAAACTGGCTGTGAATTAGTTGTCCAGCTGAGTTGCATACTCATTCTAACACACCTGACAGTGACGGAAGGAGGTGTTGTGTTGTGTTGTTGCTTAACCTAATGCTGCTAAATAGTGGAGTGTATGCATTATTTAGGTGTTTACATAAAACAAATAGTACTAGTATATGAAAGGCCCAGGGCCAAATCCACTTTGAGCCAAACATGTTGTTGCTTTTCCATCCCTTCAGGGTGTTTTTGCAGATTTGAATGGCATTTTAGACGCTAGCCCACTATATAGAATTGGCTTACTCCCCTCAGCTTGGTAGTGGAAGCACATAAATGTGGATTGCTTCTTTTAAACAAAGGCAATATCCTCCATGAATGTTGCTTGTGGCCAAGCCCATGATATCAGAAATCATAGGAAGAAATAGGCAATGTTATTCAATTCAATGTGAAGCAATATGGTCCAAAAAACCATCTTTGCCTATTTCTTCTTGTAATTTCTCTTTTCTATGTATATGTACACACATGTTTGGCTTTATGTGCACTCATGTCTATACAT
>NC_092868.1:16074267-16123610 GCF_032062135.1 Pyxicephalus adspersus
TTTCTTGGCGCACATAAATGTTTTAAACATTTCAACAGCGCAAACATTTTTTTTTAGGGCTAAGGGTGATATGTGTGCTATTAGAAAGAATGATTTTTTAGGGGAACAGTGACTTTTGATGCTAGCTCGCCAGTGTAAAACTGCCGATGCTGCGCGGCTCTGGCCGGGATCTTATCCATTTGCTGACTAGCGTGATGGCTGCCGATTTCAGCTTGCGAATACGAATGCGCGAGCGAGCGTCCGATTTTGCTTGATGAATTAGGCCCAATGTCTCTGCTCACTGTGCTACTCCAACCATATCCACCCCTTCCACTGTAAATCATCATTGTTCTCCCTCAGCCCTGTTACTCTTGATGAAGTCTCATCTTTTCTCTCATCATCTCCATCTACTACCTGTCCACTTGACCCAATTCCTTCTGATCTACTCCGTGCCCATTCCTCTATTTTTGCCCCCGCACTAACCAAACGTTTCAACCTCTCCATTTCTACTGGTGTCTACCCCTTTATTTTCAAACATTTATTCAAACATAAATTCATTATTCTCTCTCTTCCCCCGAATGCCCCTAAACTTCTTGAGTGCCTTGTCTTTTAAAGACTCATTGACTACCTGAGCATCAACTCTCTCCTTGACCCTCTCCAGTCTGGCTTTCGAGCTGCCCATTCCACTGAAACAACCACTAAAGTGCGCAATGACCTGCTCAGAGCTAAGTTTCAACTTTTCCCTCCTCCTTCTCCTAGATCTGTCCTCCGCTTTTGATCACCCCCTTCTAATACAAATCATGCGCTCCATTGGTATCAGTGACGCTGTTCTCTCTTGGTTTACTTCCTATCTGTCTGACCGCTCCTTTCATGTTTCTTTCAATGGTTAATCTTCCTCTCCTTCTCTCCTCCCTGTTGATGTTCCCCAAGGGTCAGTTCTTGGACCAGTTCTCTTTTCTCTGTACACCTCCTCTCTCAGTAGTCTCATATCCTCCTTTGGTTTACAGTACCATCTGTATGCTGATTACACTCAAATCTATCTGTCCACCCCTGACCTGTCTCCCTCAGTCCTGGATAAGGTTTCATGCTATCTAATCATGGATGGCTGAAAGATTTCTGAAACTCAACCTGAATAAAACAGAACTCATCTTCCCCCCTCAAATTCCAAATCTCCCCCTTACATATTCCTAATGGTTAACAACACTGTTATTTGTCCCTCCCCTCAGGCTGAACAACATCTCCAAAACTTGCCCCTACCTGTCCCCAGAGACCACCACATTCCTTGTTTATGCTCTTATCATCTCTCGTCTGGACTACTGTAACATCCTCCTCTCTGCTATTTCATTATCCCGACTCTCTCCTCCTCAATCTATTATGAATGCTGCAGCCAGACTCATCCATCTTTCCCACCACTCCTCTTCTGCTGGCTCACTTTATAGTTCCCTTGATTGGCTTCCATTTCACCTTAGAATCAAATTTAGGCTCTTGTGCTTTGCCTTTAAATCCCTCCACAGCTCTTGTCTCATTTACTTTTCTGACCTGATAGAAAGATACACCACTTTCTTTGCCCCTCCAATGACCCACTACTGACTTCCTCACTCATAACCTCATCACAAGCACGGCTCCAAGACTTTTCTAGAGCTGCTCTGACTCTCCAGATGGTCTTCCAGAGAGTCTTCCATGTCCCATTCATCTTGCTCCTACCTTGTGTTCATTTAAAAGAGCACTCAAAACCAATCTCTTCAAACTTGTCTACCCATCTTTTTCTGTTTCTTAAAAACCTTACAACTTCCCACTACTACATATCTACCCTTCTTATTGTGTGCTTCTTCCCCCATCTCCTAGATTGTAAGCTCTTCAGGTCCTTTCCTCCTCCTGTGTCACTGTTGGTCATTTGCAACTCCTATTTATTGTTCACGCTATATAAACACTGTTTATTATTATTTAATATTATTATTATTATTAATAATAATAATAATAATAATAATAATAATAAAAATAATAATAATGTTAATTCCATTTGCAGACAGCGTTTTCTCTGCTCTTTAATACAAAGCAGGGGGTTCTCGTACTCCCTAAAACCAGGGAAAAAAATGAATCAGTTTCAAATACTCCTGTTAAGAACAGAAGCTTGAGCTGTATATAGATATGTTACAAATTCCAGTGGAAGCTATGCTGCCACATTAGGGTGATCCTATAGGTGTGGTATCTAACTTAAAACTATCTTTCCACTATGAGCACATCTGGAGCCAGCCATTTCCTCCAGCACACCAGGAGCCCAAACAAGACAGCTGATGGTGTATGCACCAAATCCAAATGGTAGCTGCTTGGATTTCTTTTAAAACAACAAAAATTGGAAATGTGCTTATGGGCTAGGCAATATACTCACAGTATAATGGAGGGGCACTGGGGAAAATGACCATTTTTGTGGTAATGTAAAAATGTCATGAGGTTACTCCTGACAACTTTTTGAGTTAATTTCAAAACTAGTTTTTCAATTCTTACTAGCTTTCCTTTCTTCCCTTTACCTTTCTTTCTTATTTTTTTCCATGTTTCTCTTTTCTTTTTTGTTTTTTTTTTCTATTTCTCTTTCCTTACTTTCTTTCCTTTCATCTTTACCCTCATTCCATCTTTTCCTTATTTTCTTTCCCTCACTCTTTGTTTTCTTTTTCTGTTAATTTTTCTTTCATCCGTTCTTTACTCTCAAATGTATTTATTTTTTTGCCCAGCACATTTACAAGACCCTGAGACAATAATCCAGCTGTTTTTTTATAGTCACCTCTGTATGAATGCCGTAACACTACTGTAGTTTCATCACAACATATTTACCAAACGTAGTAACATTTATTAGTTGCCATCTATGTCTAAAGTGTACCCCTAACAAATCTCACTGTAATTTAAACAAGACAACTTCACAGTATGTAGTCAAAAACTAATTTTATGGCCAACATATTTAGAAGAATATATATTCTATGCGATTTCCTTTCTTTCTTTGGATTTTAATGCAGTCAGTTCAAATCATACAAAAATAATAATAAAAAAAAAACCCTGTTCATCTACCCTTTATCCACTAGATGGTGCTATGCACCCAGCAAGAACAAAGTATATATTCTGTAACATTAGGCTGAGGTTACACTGTTACAAAGATGATAATGGTGACTAAGTTAACATACCTAGTTTCATTGTTCTCCCAAAGTTTCTAAACCTAATTTTTTGTTTGGGTTTCCTATGGAATTTATTTTGCATATTTAGAATTTTCACAGATCTCGGCAAGTACATTTTTACTACAAGATAATTGTATATGGTCATGTAAATGTACACTGATTAGCCAAAACATTAAAACCAAATGCCTAATATTGAGTAGGACAATCTGCAAGACCTCTAAAGGTGACCATGATCGTAACAGCAGATTCTTTAAGTCTTAGGCTAGGTACACACATGCAATAATTATCGTTGGAAACGAATGACTAACGACTGTTCGTCCGATAATTGTTAACAAAGTGCAGAACGACTGGCCAACGATGCCGATGAACGAGCAATATTGCTGGAAATGAACGACCGTCCCGACAGATCTGATTGGGCGACGATCGTTCACTATCTATTGTGTGTACAGTCATTCAGTGATCGTGGATTGTTCTGTGATACAGTTTCTCCTGTACATGTCACTTCCTGCATCGTTCAAACGATCATATCTAGGGTGTGTACATTCTTGGTGGATTATATTTGAACGATTGTATCATTACAGCATGTACAGAATTGTGCACAATATGATTGTTCAAAATAATTGTGCATAATCGTTGATCGGTCATTAATCATTTGTTTTCTAACGATAATTATTGCACGTGTGTATGTAGCCTTACTGCTTTTGCCAGCCTAACATAAACCCCATACGTATCTTTATTTGTATATGGGATCCTGCTGCCATTTCTTCCACAGGTACACAATGCACACACACCTGGCCATCTATCTACATGATCTAAGAGTAGGCATTCTTCATCAGATAAGGCCATCTTTTTCTACTGGTCCAGTCTCAACACTCGCTCTGGCACGCTTTTGGTGGTGGACAGGGGTCAGCATGGATGCTCTAACTATCTGAAGCTTTGCAAGCTCCAATGCATGTGTTCTCACATCTTTCCCCCATGGCCTGCATAAAGATTATCAGCTACATGTGCTGCAGTAGCCTTTCTGTGGGATTGATTCAAACAGGTTTAGACTTCCTTTCTCTACCCCCATCAAAGCGCCTTGGGCACCCATGACCCTGTTGCAGGTTAACTGATTGTTTTCCCCTTGACCGCTTTTTAAAGATACTTAGAAGTGCATATCAGGAACACCCAACTGACTTTCAGAGTTGCTCTGACCCAGTTATCCAGACATCACAATTTTGCCCACACTTACCTAAATTTGTCAGATTTCCTTTCCTACCACTTCCCTGTGTGATAAGGCATTTTAATGTTATCTAATTTGTCTGCTAGAGGCTTTAATATTTTGACTAATTAGTAGTAATGAACAAAAATTGAAACTTTAGAAAACAAAGTATTTTTATGAAAACCTTCCCATTCCCAAGTAATATGCAATATATATGAATAATAATTGACTGTATTTAAGATATTCTTTCCCATGTAATTTGCATATTTAAAACCTGGACAGATCTTGGCAAGTATTTTTTTGAGAACCTTTCCTAATTACTTTTACCGGTGCTGACGGTATTATTAAAAAATTCCCTTAATTTTTTGTCCTGGTGAAAAAGGACAAGAAACCTTTTATAACAGGAAAACTTTGTCTTAAGCAATGTTCAGGCTAAGATTTTTGCTAGCCATTATTGAGCACCTGCATTTTTTACCTTTGTTTAGCCAATCTGGCCAGCAGGATTGACTGAATTTATGTTACACATGTTTATGTAAATTGTAAATGTCGAACGTTCAAAAGACGGCCAACTAGCTGTGACTTGACCATTGACTTGACCATGGTTTCCCTCAATATTAATAAAAATACAGGATAACTACGCTTCAGCAATTGAAGTAAACTACAAATTGCTGATGTTCTGGTATATGGTGCCAGTTCATCTAGCTAAAATGAAAACCAATCCCTGGAATACCTGCTTTCAGGGTTGCATTGCACCTGGCATTCTGTACCATATTTGGTGAGAATGCCCTAAACTTCGAAGGTATTGGACACACATATACCGAACAGTATACATGTCGGTGGGCCGCTCCTTACCCAAAGGCCAAATAAAGGCACTACTTAACCTGAAACCAGAGGCATGCACCAAAGTCCAGTTTAGGCTATTAACTTACCTGTTAACAGCTCCCGAGATGCTGCTAGTGAAGGCCCCACGGTCTTCCACCCCCACTATAGCCCAGGTTAAGCAAAAGATGTCCTGGTTCCTGGTGAATGAAAAAATGCGTGCTATACTCACCGACTCCATGAACCAATTTCAGAAAGTGTGGGCACGTTCGAGTATTATATCGAGTATTATATGCCAATAGGTGGGACCAATCACATCTAATAATATAATGTGCCATATCCTGAGACCATGCTCTTCCGCTGGGGTACCATTGTTTAAGGTCTGTACAACCTGACCGCAATTCCTATCCCCACCGCACTACCCTCATTTAAGTTCACTCTTAAGGGTAGAGGGGAGGATAACCCCACTAGGGGACTATGGCTCTCCCCATGGACAATGTTCAGCCCCAAGGGCAATATTACAGACATAACCCAGGAGCCTACATGCTTTTTGCATTGTTGGCCTTATGTGTCTAATATTTCGAAAGGCACAGAAATGACCCCTTGGCTAACCCTTACTACTATTCACATTGTTTGCACATTTTATACGCACTGCCTTGAAACCTGATTGTTCAAAAAAGTTGGAATGTACATTTTCTTTTATAAAACCTTAATAAAAACTTATTGAAACCAAAATACAGGGTAACTGTGTGATATTTCACGCTTGCTTCGTTTCTGGAACAAGCTTCCAAAAACTAAACAATATTTAAATATCAATTTTTAATGAAACAACCCTCAAAAAGAGGAAATCACTTACAGTCAATCATAACAGGTTACATTTTTATAATTAGCATTATGTATTATGAAATAGTTTCATCTGGCACTGTTAAAGAATGGCACAGTTAAAGAATGGCAATGTTAAAGAAAGAGCCTTGACTGATTTACCCTGGTATGTGAAATCCCATTGTTCTGCTATTGTAGTCACTGGGGACCATGGCAGGCACATCTGTGGATCTGCTGTAATCAGTGTTCCTGAGCCCGGGATAAGATGAAAGTGTCTGTTTCTTATCCCTTTTTCTCTGTTCTTCCGCACACACATATAAAGGCAACACATGGGAACACCGCACCCAGAAAGCAAAGTCATTACATTCATACACAGATCTTTAGAGAAAGCAGCATAGAGAGGACGAGGGGAGCTGAAAGGACGATTCATGGAGAAAACACGAAATGGAAGGAATGGAAATCGTTTTTCTGTCAATTTTGCATATCTGTGATGCTGTCTTTGTTGCTATTGCCAGCAGCCCAATTTTTTCTCTTGACTTTAGGGAAATGCTTTGAACAGATGTAAGAACTTCCACAGGGGTTCTGTGTGCTGCACTCTGATTGGAGGGCTTGTCTGCTCAACTGAGTGTAATGACACCCCAGAGAGGGATGCTGGCCAGGCTTACTACCCCATATTCCAACTGTTTATAAATCTGCTGACAGTTGGCAGCCCCTGAGACTGGAACATTAGCGTGGCCTTTTATTAATTACTTACATATAAATGTACATATAATATGTGTATGCATTTATATCTTTATCTCTGTATTATATAATCATATACTTTCGTGTCGCTATCTATTAAACTGTTTCACATAATATATTAGTTTCTAGATCAGCAAATTTTTTGTGTTAAGTTTTAGTAAAGCTTCAGAAACACAGGGAGGTGACATGGATTCACCAAAGTCACACAGCTTTACATGATAATCCAAATGGATTTCCCAAGCACAGAGGATGTTAGTTCATGCACAGATAATACTTTAGCATGGCCATCTGGAATGCAATGTATAAGATTCAGTAATGTGGCCATGTTAGTACACACATCATCAAAATCAAAATGGTTGTATGAGTTTGATATCCACATTGTAGCAAGTCTTTTCTGTATTATCTGTTCTCTATATTAGTATGACATGACCTTGTCTTCCTGTAGACATTTTGTTAATGCATTGGCTTTCTATTTTGGAGAACTAAACATTTTAATGTTTTTATGACTGTTATCATAATGCAAATATACAAAAGACTAATTTGATAGGTTTGGAGTTGTGTCCCTATCTTCTCCTTTTCACAAAGAGATTGTACTGGCATGGTCAAAAACATGTCTGCCTAGACATTTACAGGTAGTCCCCGAGTTAAGGACATCTAACATACAGACGACTCCTAGATATGAACGAGGCTTCCCTGCTCGCTCCTGTGCAGACCGGAGGCTGGAGGAGCCAGTTTGCATGGCTTGCAGAGGAAATCTTTTGCTAAACACAACTGAGGGTTATCTTAGGGGGGTGAGCTCTTTCTTCTCTTTCTCTGTGTACTCTTGTAAAGCTGAGTACACACTTCCAATAATTATGGTTGGAAACGACTGATGAATGACCAATCGGCCGAAAATCATTTAAAAAAAAAAAACTACGACGCCGACGAGCGAGGATTGTCGTTGGAAATGAACGACCATCGCAGCAGATCTGATTGGCCGACGATCGTTCGCTATCTATGGTAGTTCAGTGATCGTGCATGGTTATGCAATACATACAGTTAGGGCCATAAATATTTGGACATCTTTTTTCTAATTTTGGTTCTGTACATTACCACAATTAATTTTAAATGAAACAACTCAGATGCAGTTGAACTGCAGACTTTCAGCTAATTCAGTGGGTTGAACAAAAAGTGTGAGGAACTAAAGCCTTCACTTCATTTCAGGGGCTCAAAAGTAAATGGACAATTGACTCAAAGGCTATTTCATGGGCTGGTGTGAGCAATTCCTTCATTATGTCCTTATCAATTAAGCAGATAAAAGGCCTGGAGTTGATTTGGGGGGGTCCTTGTATGTGGAGGATTTTGCCGTCAAAAGAGCTCTCCATGCAGGTGAAACAAGCCATCCTTAAACTGCAAAAACAGAAAAAACCCATCCGAGAAATTGCTACAATGTTAGGAGTGGCAAAATCTACAGTTTGGTACATCATGAGAAAGAAACAAAGTACTGGTGACCTGGACATCCACAAAAGACAACAGTGGTGGATGATCGCAGAATAATTTCCATGATGAAGAGAAACCCCTTCACAACAACCAACCAAGTGAACAACACTCTCCAGGAAGTAGGTGTATCGATATCCAAGTCTACCATAAAGAGACGACTGCATGAAAGTAAATACAGAGGGTGCACTGCAAGGTGCAAGCAACTCATAAGCCATAAGAATAGAAAGGCTCGATTGGACTTTTCGAAAAAAAAAACAAAAAAACCCAGCGCAGTTCTGGAAAAACATTCTTTGGACAGATGAAACCAAGATTAACCTTTACCAGAATGATGGCAAGAGAAAAGTATGGAGAAGGGGTGATCCAAAGCATACCACATCATCTGTAAAACATGGCAGAGGCAGTATGATGGTTTGGCCATGCATGGCTGCCAGTGGCACTGGGACACTAGTGTTTATCCATGATGTGACACAGGACAGAAGCAGCCGAATGAGATCTGAGACATACTGACATGTGTTCAGAGACATACTGTCTGCTCAAATCCAGCTAAATGCAGTCACATTGATTGGGAGGCTTTTCATAATACAGATGGACAATGACTCAAAACATACATCCAAAGCAACCCAGGAGTTTATTAAAGCAAAGAAGTGGAATATTCTTGAATGGCCAAGTCAGTCATCTGATCTGAACCCAAATGAGCATGCATTTCACTTGTTGAAGACTAAACTTCGGACAGAAAGACCCACAAACAAACAACAACTGAAAGCCGCTGCAGTAAAGGCCTGGCAGAGCATTAAAAGGAGGAAACCCAGCATCTGGTGATGTCAATGAGTTCAAAACTACAGGCTGTCATTGCCAGCAAAGGGTTTTCAACCAAGTATTAGAAATGAACATTTTATTTTATATGTACAGCTTTGAAGTCTGATGCTGTTGCAATATATTAGGGTATGTCATGAATTTATCCATGCAGATTTGTATGTTTGGTATGTTTCAAAACATTTGGGAAAATATCAATCTTTTAAATTATTAGGCCTTTAAACACACAACCATTAAATATTTTAGAAAGGCCAATAATGACAGAAAGAGAAACCATGCAAAGTGGGCAGTTAAGAGGTAGAAGTAGCCATGTGTGGACCTTTGACCTTGATGGGCCCAGGTGCAGTTTCTACCTTTCTGTGTAGTTGCATTGAACTCTCCTAGGTGGCAGCACATTGCAAGTTAAGTTGAAATTTAACAGTTTTTCTTCCAGAAAACATAACAATTGTCACATAATACTGTATCATTGACCTGAAAAGAATTTTAAATTTAATATTATGCAACCCGAATAGCTAGAATGAGCTTTCCACTGAGACTGTCAGCATTGCCTGGAGGAATAATGATAATTTCTGACAGCAAAGTAAGGTAAAATATTGCAAATCCTCCTGTTATTTTTAATTTCATACAGATTTAAGAATGGAATATGGAAATGTTAAATTTTACCACTGCTGTGAGGGGGGGGGGGTCTACCCCCACTTATGTTCTATTTTCTTTTCCCTTTTTTGCTGATGCCTGGGATTTTTTTCCCCTCCCATTCACAACTGCCACTAAAATGATCTTCTTTCCATTAATTCCAAGATACTTTTCCTTTCACTGAACAGCAATTTAAAGGAATCTATTATGTAGAGAGTCAGGAGTTGGCCCTCAGTAGCTTCCCTTTCACTATGTTTTGAAGTTAGGGGGGGCAGCAAAATTTCAACCATGGCAAAAAAAACAATTTTCCACCAATTGTAATTTTTTCTTTTCAGACTGCCAAATGCCTGTTTTTGCTGTATGTGCCATTCAGAAATTTCATTTCCCCAACAACAGTTCCTAGCATCCAGTAAATTACAGGCCCACAGGCTTGGAGAAAGATTTAAAAAGTTTGGAGAAGTCACCTATTTTCCCTGCCTAACTCTTCCCAGTTAGAGGATGTAAAATGGATACTCACTGGGCTAACATGGATCTTGTGATCTTGCTTTTGTAATTGTTTCTGTTTTGTACCATTGTAAGCATTCAATAAAGGTGGGCATTACCTTTTAATTAAACACCACTTGTTTAGGTCATTATTTAACCCTTCCAGTCACCTGCAGTCCCACAAATACATCCCACAAATACTTTACACAGTTGATGTCCATTGAAGTGAGCAGACATAGTGGGGTTGAGATTCTTCTCCCTTTACAGCTTTGAGGACATTTTTCAGAGGTGGTTTACCCCCCTAAAATCTGCAGGCTAGTACTATGGTCACTGACAATGGTGCCAACATTCTGGTTGCCCTAAATGCCCTGCATGAGGCATATTTTTAACCCTGTGGCGCAGAGCTTTCTCCAAAACTGGTGGTAGACATAGTGCCTGGTCATTAGCCACTTCCACCGCACCCCACTGCATCACAGACTACTGATGGAGCCTTTAATGCATTGGTACACCACTTCAACATGTTGGAGAGGATGCAGGAGCAGAAAAGGGAGGTCAGTCCCTGTCCACTATTAAAATATATTACTGAGGAGCTGATGTTCTTGCCAAATAGATTAAAGTCATTTTAGGTTATATTTGATGCACAGATTCCAATGATAGTATTGGTTTTGCTAGTTTGGCTCTAGTTTTTAAAATATTGATCTCAATAATAACCTCATAGAAAACTAATGAAACATGAAAATTAGGCAAAATTAAACTAGATATCCCTACATGTACAAAATTAAATTTTTTAAATACTTAATGTCAATACATTTTATATTCAGTATATTTACAGAAATAATCACAAAGAAGTCATTGAAAAACTCTGTTTGTATGATTTCCTTTTATGTTGATGATCAGGACAATCACGTTGAAGGCTCCAGCAGTAGTCTGCCATCATGTGTCTATCCCATCTGCCCTGATACCTTTCTTCCATCACCTTTATATCTTGATGAAGCCTCTCCCCTTGTTCCTCACTGAAATCGCCAAGGTTTTATGGAAATTTTTGCAAATGGTTATGAAGATAGTGTACCTTTATGCTCATAGCACCCAAATTTTTAAAGTTTAAGAGCAAGTTTTGTACTAGTTTTTCATACGTTTGTGCTTTATGGTTACCCAAGAAGTTCTTGACAAGTTCTTCTAGTCCATGACATAGCTGGCAGAAGCTTTAGTATCAGTCATGTAACTTGTAAAATGTTAATCATTTATCAGTTTCCGAAACTGAGGTCCATCAAAGATCCCTGCTTTTAATTTTTCAGTACTCAATCCAGGCTTCCCTGGATTCAAAATGTTTTTGAAGCAATCACCATCCTTGTTCAGAGCTCTAACACGTTGCTTTGTTAATCCCAACTTTATGTGTAGTGGAGGGAGAATGATTTTTTCTTTGTCAACCATTGGCTCAAGTTTTTCATGTTTTCCCTTGGAGGCCATGTCACTTTTTTCCAGTGATCCTGCTTTGCTATACTATCCCACAAGCAGATGAAACATGGGTACTTTGTGTATCCACTTTGCTTTTCAAGCAGGACCTCCTGTGGAGGTCAGCAATGGCAGACTTAGTGCTTTTCTCACAACAAGCTGACCTATAAATTCATGAAATCCATTCATTTTGAAAATGTTTTTGTTTTAGTGCAATTTCCTAGTTTCTTTATTTAATTTAAGCAGTAATTAAATTCATTAAATTGAAGTACAAGACATCTGTAATAAAAAATCAACCATGGGTGGTCAGACTTATTTGAACACATTTCTCCAATCAATGATGGAAATTTTAAACAGGACAAAACAGAAAACTTATATTGTTTCAGGGTATGCTCACCTCCCAACTTTGGAACTTGTGAAGATAAAAAACACATGCTATGTACTAATAGGTGAAAGGTTTAAAGGGGAAATGGGTAACTAGAGTCAGAGCCTACCTATAATACTGTATATACTGTACACAGTTGATAGCTAAAGTACCCACAACATACTGTACTCAGTTACTGTGCCAGGAGTTACAGTTTCACACAAAATATATTATTATATATACAGTGGTACCTCGGTATAAGCCCGCTTTGGAATAAGTCCAACTTGATATAAGTCCTGTTTGGACACAAAAAAGTTTGCTTGGTGCTGAAGCTTGCATGGGTCAAAATGAGTCATAGCACCGCACACTACCCTTATTTACCTCTCGCGAGACAAAGCCACGACTGCCTTTGAGTGTCAGTACGCCAGTTGCTACTATTCAGTGAACAACCGGCGCTATAACATCTCCTCCTCCTCCCTTCTCAGCACCATCCCATTAGGCACTCGACTCTTCTCAGTAAGGTAAAGGGTGGTTAAATTTTCATTTATTTCATCTAATTGCTTTTGTATTTATGTATTTTAATATTAAGCAGTGTTTAAATTATTTCATACAGCCCCATCAATGTATATTATGCCAATACCAATAGGATTTTTTTTCATGGGAACAAATTAATAATTTTCCTTTTATTCTTTTATTTCTTATGGGAAAATTTGGTATACATCCTGTTTGGTATAAGTATGTTGCAAAAAAAGTTATTGAGAAAATAATCATGTTAATATTAATGCTGTATTGTGATCCTTTCTTAAAGTTCTAAGTTTTGAAACTTCCTCTGATGACATTGCTTTGCTCTGATTTTTAGCTGTGCTCCAGCATTGTTCCTATTTCAACACAAGACAAAAATATGGTCCACTGTTGTCACATCAGGAAGCCTGCCCTGAGAAGTGTGGGAAGTCTTTGCTGGAGTGAATGCATGTGCATTCTACATGAATTAAACAGAACTGATATCCACAAAAAATGAGAAGAAGGTGAAAACAAGTATTGTATTTAAAAAAAAGTTCTGTCTATACTAATTCAGTTAGATTGTATAAACACTTGAGTTGAGATTGTCATTTGGAATTATTTACCTGCGCTCATGTTTAGATGGTGTTATGTTGCATTAATGTGTGTTGCAATAAGGCAGCCCATTCATATTGCACTGGCTGCCACAATAGTTATTTGAATGCATATGCACCCCATTTTCTGTGCACCCCAATGGAAAGATTCCTTACTAAATGCAGACCCATTGTGATGCATTGAAGCTCTTCTGAAATGAATGACAATGCACCACACTGTACTTGTGAATCCAACCTTTAGGTTTACTTTCATATAGAGCAGGCATGGGGAAACTACGGCCCGTGGGCTGTATACGGCCCAATGAGGATGTTTCTCCGGCCCTTTGGGTGTTCCGCGGCTCTGGGAACACAACAGAATTGGGTGTCAATGGGTGGGTTGTGTGCAGTGACACAGCCCGCCCACTCTCCCAACCCAGGCTCAGATCTGCGATGGGAGAGTGGGCGGGGTTATGCCATCATGACATCACGTTAGGGGTGGCATGATGACAAAACCCCGCCCACTCCACCATCGACCCGACCCCTCTGGCAAATTGTGGCCTCTGACTAAAAAAGTTTGCCCACCCCTGATAGAGAGGCAGATTGCTAGTTATAATAATATACAATACATAAGTTGCTAGTATATAGTATATCTAGTATATATATTAGATGTATCCTCCCTGGTGCTAGGGGATTGTAGTCAGGTTATTTAAATTGGTATGTGTAAAATATAAATCTGGTAAGTGTAAAAAAAACATTCATTTTTCAAAACATGTGACCTGGATCAAAAGGGGATCATTTTTACACAGTCAAAAAGGTTGGAAACGACTGCTGCCAATGTTCAGCTCTTCCCAATTTCTGCAACTTTGACCCAGAGAAAGGTGAAAAAACTTCCCTTTCAACTGTTACCAGGTATGCCACAAAATGGAAGGAACTTTTTTTTTTGGAATGCCAGTTACATTTTCTGGATCAAAATATGGAAATTACTGGTCACATAAAAAATGTGTGCTTTTTAAAATGATTTTGTTTTTTTTTTTTTGTTATTTTGCCATTACTTCCTCAAATAGCAAAACATGGTATTACTATTATGGGCATATTTATAAAGCAGTGAAATTCACATTTATCCACAATTCATTGCAGTTAAATCTTCCTTGGGGTGTGTTTTAAAAGATAAGTGCACTTTTCAACAATGTACACTTATCCTTCCCTTTACAATAACCTAACTTACGTCCTGGCTGCTTGCTCAATACGGTCCCAATGACTTCTATGGCACTCCTATATTTCATCAGAATACATCCCATAGAAGTCAATTAGGGCTGTACTGCACAGACAGTATAGAATGAAGAGGGAATATTAAAAAACACCGGATTCCAGATCTCAGGAGGGTAGTATGGTTCTGTGTAAGGAAGAGAGCAGGGGTAGGGATATTTATGTGCACTTATCCTTTAAATGCCAGTGATTGATTTAACATCAGTAAATGTTTGGTAAAAAGCAACATGTATTGTTTTATAAATATGCCCTTTACAGTTTGGGATGTTTCCCTAAACTGCTTGAAAATACTCCTAATTTCCAACTGATATCCCTTATTATTTTACAGTCTTTGGTAAAAAAAAAAGTCAGTTTTCCACATTTTTATATTGGATATATTTGAAAAAGTTACTTGAGCTGTCTGTAAAGTCTGTCTTCTAGTCGTTTATTGTGAGGCCCCATTCACAGCCATGCACTAAGACCCTTCCAGTTTTTAATGTGTTTTTACTCTTCATTGTTTTGCACTAACACGCATTTTACTACTGTGGACTACCAGGTTCCAAAAGAATCCAGTGTTTCCTGACTGATGTTTTGATCCACTGACTTTAATATCTTCTGAAACACTGTTAAGTGTGAAACTACTGGAACCAAAATATCAGCTTTATATCCAAGCAACTAACATCTTCAGACTGAATCATAAATAGTAGTTGTTCCTTGCTGTGTGTTACTCACACAAGTATGAACAGAACCCAAATGGTATTTTTCATACCTATATATATTATCTTCCTGTCTCTCTAAAGATACTGTTTCTTTTTGATGATGTTGTAGTCCCCAAAATTGTACTCCATATTCTAGAGGTGAGTGTTAAATACTATGTGTACTAGATTAGTGTTCTGTTTGAATCCCAGTCTATAAATCTCTGGATCCTGTTTGCTTTTAAAGCTGCAGCTTAGTATTGGTGGTGTGCTTAGCTTATGACTATACAGGTTTTACTTTCTCCTTCTCCTCTTTTTGGTCCAAATGTATTTCATTTATTGTATCTGAGGTCATTCTATTCCCTAGGAGTAGATGCATACCCGTTACCTTTTACAGAATAAATTTCATACCGTTCTCTAATATATCACTGTGCTGTTGATTTGTAATGATTCAACTCAACTGTCAGTCTTGTGTCATCAGCAAAATGACCAATATTGTCATCTGTTTCATTCTTCTGATCGTTAATAAACAGGTCAAGAAGAACTTAGTCTATCCCTAAACCCTGTTCTAGACCACATCTACCTTTAATCTATTTATAACATGTTACAAAACCTTTTTGTCTTCTGCTTTTTAACCAGTTTTTTACCCTTTTTTCAATGCTGTTTTCCTAATCATGTGCAGAATGACCATGATTAGGAAAACAGCAAAAAACAAAAAATGTTATTTTAAACACAAAGGGCCTGATGTAACGCTCTCCAAGACTGGAAAAGATAGACTACTATGTGTGATTTAGCAAACCTGGAATGGGTTTCCAAAAAGTTTGCTATTTGGCAAATGTTTTCAATCCTGGACCAGAACCATTCCAGGTTTACTAGATCACCCAGGTTCACCCAAGGCAGAGATCACAGGAAAGAAGCTGGAAAAACAAAGATCATCCAGTAAGAAGGGCAGAGAACTGTAAAAAGAAAATAAAGAAATAAAACTAATTTTACATTTAAAGCGGACATATTACCAGGTCGTTTACATAAAAGGGTAGGTCCCCTTTCTAAGGACTCAACTTCTGTCCCCTGTGAGGATTCCTGTTACAGCTACAACCTGGTACCGCTATCACCATTAACTGGGAAACCTTCACTTCTCTTCTTTCAACTGAGTCTACAGTTCACATTCCTAACAGCTCTTGGAGGCATCCTACATTTTGTTTTGGTCTCATCATGCCCTGAAGAAGCCTCATGGTGAAACACATTGGGACAAGACCTCACCTCACCTTTGCACCCTGACCAATTTTTTACATCAGCTGAACTTTGTCTACCATTGGTCTTGACACACCTTTTAAATCAGCTGAGCTTTGTTTAGCCTTTACTTTTAACTGCCTTTTTTCTGCCTTCCTTTGTAGTGATTGAAATTAGATATACATTTTAGTTTTCGCTATTACAGGGTTGGCAATTTAACGAGTTGTTGAATTCTTACTACAACCAATGGGGAACCGTACACAACAATGTCCATATAGGGTATCTGTCTAAATTTGTATGCAGGGATAGAGTGCTATCATACAGAATTTACATGTGATTGGTGGAATAAGGAGGGACTATCACAGGAGAACCTGGGTGGTCCAGTAAACCTGGAATTTATCTGGTCCAGGATTGAAAACAGTTGCCAACTAATAGCAAATTAAGAAATCCATTCCAGTTATGCTGGATCACCCAGGTTCTTCTATGATAGTCTATCTTCTCCAGTTGTAGAGAGCAATAATAAATCAGGCCCATTGTGTAAACAAGCTCTTACTGCTTTAAAATGATTGCTATTTACAAACATGTGGAATAGGGTGAGTGTACACCATCCAGTAAATATGCAGACAACATTTTATACGTATAGATAACATATATGTGGTTGTCAATAGAAATGCAAATAAATGTGAATAAACACATCCATTGTGGTATTTTTAAAATGTTTATCTAAACGGGAAAAACATTTAAAATCACATGAGCTCAATCTATACAAAAGTACCATACAATAATAGATTAATTAGTTTCTCCACCCTTGTATGTATGTTTTTTTACAGTTTCTAATATGCCAGCCCTTGATAGATATTGCAAATTTAAAATCAAAGAAACAAAGAAAGATACAGATTAGGTTACACAATAGAATAAGGACAACAGTCAGAATAAACTGAGCTTAGTCATGCTAATTACAAAATATTCAACAATTATTTGAGAGTATATATACAGTGTATATATGGATATAGTCATGATAGGGATATGATGTGAACTGAAATGTGTGGTAATGTGGGGTAATTTGACTGTTGTCATGATTCTATTGTGTAACTTAGTCTATATCACATGTTGTTACTACCCCTGGAGAAGCCTACTTAGGCAAAGCGCATCGGTATTAATTAGACAACAGCACAAGTACTCTGGATACCCCTTTATTATATGGAGCATGTATTTATTAGCCGATGATACAGTAGTGATACTTGTAAAGTGCCAAGTTGGCCCAGATCAGATCTACTTTGTATTGCTTTGTGTAGTTTTGACACCTTGTTACTAGAAAACTTGTGTGTCAAGTAAATTGTATTTACATGCCTAAATTTGTTTTTTTCATTTTCTTTTGTATTTGTACTTTTGAGTTCAATGATGAATTAAGTGATGAATCACTTGTTCTTAAATTATGTTTTGTGCATTATTTTTAGTCACCAGTATAGCTGGGTCCTCATGTAAATCTTTAATGACTGCACTTTAAGTACATTTTATATACTTAATGACCTTCTAGTAAAGCAAACTCAAAATGAATGGGCTGCTAGTTACCAGCATAGCTTACTGGTATCATTTGTGTGACTTAATTTTTTTAAAGACTGCAGTATCCTGCCAGAATCTCCCTGGTATTATTAATATTAAACAGGATTTATATATTTTCCTTCCTCTATAGTTATTTTAGTGGTGGCAGCATTAAAAGGGCGTGAAGCCAGTGACTGACCAAGTGACATTGAAGGGTATAACTAGATACTACAATCAATTCTTAAAAAAAATAAAATAAAAAAATATATAAATATATTTTAGAGTTTTTTTTAATTCTGTTTGGACAAATCTTTTACATTTTAGCACAATACAATGACCTCAAATGTTCAGAAAGCACACAATTAATAATGAAATTCTGTATAATATTTCTTGTTAAGGGAAAAGTTTCATGTAAAGAAGCTCTTACATTAGAATGAAAACTGAGGGATATGAAGAGACTGAGAATTCACACCATCTATAAATACCTTCATATTTCTGGCTTTACCATGTTTAGGTCACTGGTTAGGAACAAGTATGCAAATTACAAAAGTGTGAATTCAGAACTCCTGATCTACATACATGTTCCAAGTCAGGGATGAAAAAGCTATAAATCAGCAGGACATCCAGGGAACATGCAGAGTGAGAAGTTACAAAGACAATTTAAATATTGTGTAAGAGTAGGTTAATGGCATTCTATCATTGAGCTGAGCAGTGCCTAGTTTATATTTAAGTACTGAAATTCACTGGCACTCTGTTCCCATCTACAGTGAAGAGAGTTTGTCATCCCTACATAGCGGAGGGTGCTGCTACAAAGTCCTTTGGCAGATGCAATGGGTCTGATTTATGAAAGCTCTCCAAGGCTGGAGAGAATACACTTTCAGAAGTGAAGCTGGGTGATACAGAAAACGTGAAATGGATTTTTGAAAATCATTTTCTATTTGCTAGCAAATGTTTTGAATCCTGGACCAGATTCATTCCAGGTTTGCTGGATCACCCAGCTTCACTGCTGAAAGTGTATTCTCTCCAGCCTTGGAGAGCTTTAAAAAATCGAGGCCAATGGGTCTGAGTCATTAAAGCTCTCCAATGCTGGAGAAAATACACTTTTGTCAGTGAACCTGGGTTATCCAGCCAAACTGGAATAGATTTCTTAAAAGGAATTTGCTATTTGTTAGCAAATGTTTTAAATCCTGGACCAGATCCATTTCAGGTTTGCTTGATCACCCAGGTTTACTGATGAAAGTGTATCTTCTGCAGCCTTGGAGAGGTTTATTTATTAAGCACAATCATTCTGATCAGTTTTAGGGCTTTTGTACCAATGGGTTTTACATTTATTTATCTTAGGTAAGCAATCCTAGCTTCAAGCAGGCCAACTATAGATCAATAGCACTTGTCAATTAATTCTGAATGATCTCAGATGTGTCCTAAATTGATGACAAACTGATGACATTGACACAAGTTCTTAGTCTTAGTCTCATATTGCATAGCACAGAACATAATACCATGCTACTTTCTTTGAAACAAGTATGTTTTAACAGAATAATTTTATAAATAGGTGGAGATTTATTCCTTTGAAGCTAAAACGGAACATTTAATGATGATCCTTAAAATTCCTATTACCTGTAAGCCATGTTTGTTCTGTGGTTAATATGATAATCATTCCTAAGACAAGATTTCTCACCTCATTTTGTGCCTTCTAATTAGGGCTTATCGCACAGATGTGATATGTGTTGAGACAGCTTATTAAAACAGTGCAAATTGAAGTAACATTTGAGGTTTGCATATTTTTGTGGGTGTGAATATGCAGT
Organism: Pyxicephalus adspersus; assembly: GCF_032062135.1. Lineage (NCBI taxonomy): Eukaryota > Metazoa > Chordata > Amphibia > Anura > Pyxicephalidae > Pyxicephalus > Pyxicephalus adspersus. The sequence continues at coordinate 16,093,826 of NC_092868.1, forward strand.
CTATGAAAATGTGTAAAAGGCATTACAGTGTTATGATTACATGTGGAATTCTAGATAAGATGTTGCATGCAAACATACTTTTTCAGATATAAAACTCCAATGTTGTATTTTTCATAACAAATGGATACATACAATCATGTTTCCCAAATATTTATAAGTAGTAGAAATTGTTAACAGTCAAAAGAAGTCACATCAGACCAAAAATGTGGCAAGAAATTGAGGCCCAAAAACTGAAATCATCATGCACATCAGCAGGGTTTTAGATATATATCCTGTGCTCAGTACAGTATGAATATGTTTTGATAATTGTGCAAATTGTTGCTAGCAGCAGTGTTAAACAGAAACCGAGGGTATTCTTTTTAAAGGAGACTTTTGGACCTGTGGTAATAGTCACAAACCAGCCACTGAAACGTGCACCTGCCTATTATTGAAAAATATTTAATCACATTGCATCACATGATGGCAACTCAGTGCACTTAGGCATGTAAGCATTGTCAAGATGACCTTCCAAGCCCAAACCAAGCATGAGGATTGGGAAGAAGTTAAAGGGTTTTGAACATGGCAAGGTTGTTGGTGCCAGGTGGGCTGATCTGAATACTTAGTATAGAGTAAATACTAATCCCAAATACATATCTGGGATTTTTACTCACAACCACACAACCATCTCTAGGGTTTATGGAGAATAGTCTGCAAAAGACATTGAACAGATGGACTACAGAAGTGTTGACCAACCTTTTTCATCTGGGGGCCACTGTTGACATTGAGATAAAGCTTGCGGGCCACAATGCAAACAAATATTAAAGATGGATGTTAACCTCCCTAGCGGTCTAATTCCATCCAAATTCCATGCAAAAAGCTGTACATTTTTTGCATGGAAATTTATTTTTCATTGTAGGCTATAAGTATTAGGCATAAGTCCCCGATATTTATTAAATTTAACAAATGTATTAATAAAGTTTAAATAACAAAACACAAAAATATGTTAAAAAAAAAATAAAAAAAAATATTTAAACAAGTAATATAACCGTACAGTAGCATGTATAATATATATATATAATATAAATATTTCTTTGTATTGGACTCAATACAGCTATTATGTATTGAATCCAATACAAAATAATTTGAATTTTCCGCACTGACGCATGTACCAACGTCACCGGTACACCCAGAGATCGTCTCTGCATTTGCCAGCTGGAGATCAAGGAGGAAGGATGGGCCCCCAGGACCTGTGGGGACCAGCAGGACACCAGAGGACACCAATGGAGCAAGGTAAATGAATTTTTTTTTAGTTAAAAGCTACCCCGAGTGTGACTCGGGAATACCGCTGGGGGGGGGGGGGTTTAAAACTAAAATAGTTTTAATTTAAAATGAAATTAAAATGAAATGTTTCTGATTACCGTAACATACATGCATCAAATAAAGGTAATAACAAATCAAGATTTTCCCTGTGCTCATTTAGTTAACATGACAATATAATAATGAAAGATACAAAACTAAATCTATCAAACAGTGGTGGCTGGTCATATACTGCTCCCTGCTCACCATTCCTGTACCAAAGATCAGAAACTACAACATACAATGCATCCTGTCAGTTATAGGGGGCCGCTAACCTTCTTTGTACCTCAAATCTCCACATCATACTTTCAGAGAAATGGAATTCAGATAGCCAAGGGGTACGTGTTCTTAATTCTACATCTTCAGGTCCCTACATCTGGTCATTCCTGAGTAATTAGGGTTCACAGAAGGTAAGTGGCCAGGTATAGTTACAGGTAAAGTTTTTCATATCTTCCAATGGCGCCGCAGTGATGACATTTTAGGGGAGGTAGCCCCCACTTGCAGTTACATTTCCCTTTTCTTACAGAGAAATTGGGGGTTAATAGAGAGTACGGGGATAGCTTTGTGTGACAAATTAACATTTTATTTGGGGGGACCAAAAGGCATTTCTTACTGGCGCCCACATTTCCAGTTGCCCAAATTTCCAGAGAAATTGAGAGCCACAGAAGGTAAGTGGTCAGCTATGTGTAACAGGCAGCTGGCCAGCCTCTCAGTCCCTCACACCGCAGCGTCTGCAAATTTGACTCCAGGCAGCAGTGAGCGGTATTGAGCGTCTTCCCCTTGGCAGGGTTCCATGGCATGAGGAAGGGGTAATCGAACTTCAACCTCACCACCAATCTAAATGCAGTCTTGATGTTTTGTGAACAAGCAAGTATATATTTGTGGCACTACAGCACGGAGTGAATCGACAAGGGTCCCTACCATGCAAACTCAATTTGGGGACCAAGGCCTTAATGTGAAAATATCCCTGCTCGTTATTAAGATTTTATGCTTGTGACCCCGTATCTGGCATCTTTTTATGTTTAAAATCTGTTTTGGTAACAGCTCTCATGGTCCCCTGTGTACCCTAAAAATATCAAATTTCTGTGACATTCAGAGTAGGAGATATGAAGGTTTACATGGGGATAATGACAGCTGCATGGACACAGACTCTTATGCTGATGCTGCTGGGATTATCTCACAGTACAAGGTGGGCAGGGAGCAGCCACAGTTTTTTGCTGAGGTCTATAGTACACGGGAGCTCAGGCAGCTCTCTCTTCTGGCAGCACAATCTCATAGAGGAACATAGGAGATGCACACGTCCCATCCCCCACAAGAAAACAATCAGAGAGGGAATGAGCAGGGGGCCAGATCTGGCAGCTCATCTGGCTGGATGTGGCCCGTGGGCCGTAGGTTGGGCACTCTTGGTCTACAGCAACAGAAGACCACACTGGGCGCCATTACTGTTAGTTAAAAACAGGCACCTATTTGTACAGGCTTACCAAAATCAGACCCAAGAACGCTGGAAAAATTTTTGAATAAAAGTTTGAATTTCTGCAGATGGCAGGGTTAGAATTTGACGTCAGTAACATGAAAGCATAAATCAATCCTACCTTGTACAGTTTAGGCTAATGATTGTGGTGTAATGGTATGAAGGATATTTTCTTGGAACACTTTGGGCCCCTAAGTACCATGTAATAATTTTTAATGCCTTTGTATTGCTTACCATTTCCATCTGTAAAATATCACAGACTGGTTTCCTGAACATGACACTGAATTTACTGTACTCTCATTGCCTCCATGTTCACCAGGTCTCAATCTAATAGAACACCTTTGGGAAGTGGGGGATGGGAGATTCACATCATGTATATGCTGCTAAAAAATCTCCAGCAATGCTTGATGCTATCATGTCAATGTGGATCAAAATCCCTGAGGAATGTTCCAGTATCTTGTTAAATTTATGCCAGGAAGAATAACAGCACTTCTGAAGGCAGAGGGATACAAAACAGCTACCAGTAAGGTGTAACTAATAAAGTGGCCGGTGTGTAACCAAAAGTCAGCTATGAGCATTATCAGTCACAAAAATATTTATTACGTAGCATTTTTATTCCACAATTTTTTTTAGGTGTTTTAAAAAGTAAAATAGGCAAGTAGCAGAAATAAAGTAAGCTGTACATCAAATTTACTGCTAAAGTGAATTTTTAATTTTGCACTGGAGATTTGCTTGCAGATGTCAGACCATTCATCCATCCCAGAAACTAGGTCATCCTTCATGTTTTTTTCATTGTCTGCAGCAATATGGGTTTTTGTAAGAAATATTGTGGCTGTGATGCTTTGTGCTATATTCTAGTACAGTGGGCATTGCTCTTTATTACTGAAAGCACTTTTATAGCAGAGGCTTCATATGGGCCTAGTGCAATGTATACACTGGCAGTTGTATTTTTAAATTATAGATGAGTTGAAACAGTGCAGATCAACTTGCTATAAATAACCGTTGTTATGTGAAGCTCCTAAAATCACCAAAGTGCATTTCTTTTGCAATGGAAAACTATGAGAGACTGTCAAGATTGAAGACATGTCGCATGAAATATTGAGACACTGTCAATAATGTGCAAGAGATGGTCAGATACTGCAGTTATGAGAAATTTATGAGGCATTCAGGCTGGAGACATCCCATAACAACCCCAGACACTGCAAGAATGGTAAATGAGATGCATCAGCAGCATCTGATGTTAACAGATATGTCCAGCTGATTCATATATATGTTTTCTATTTGCAAGGGAAAGATATGATAATGTATTGAACTTTATGAAACATACCAGCATATATAATATACATATATAAAGGCAGTCCTGTCAGTACTGTAACATATACCTTCATCACCATGGCAACAGTGTGGATCCCTCCATCTTCATGGCAGTATCTGTTTGCGGCAATGGGGATGATCTCATTGTAATTCATCACCATGGCTAATTCCACCTTTTCTGGTGCTCGATGCCATTCAATTGTCGAATGCCAGAGATGTAACTTCAATGGATGCTCTATCGTCTACTGAGTGCCTTGGGCCGGGCTTAGCGAAATGTAGAGATGGACCTAATATGACTTTGGAGAGAATATAATATAACAGGGAACAACCATCCCAACTACAACCCCAAGATTCAAGTGTAGGCCATTTAAAAAATATTTTGCAGGCATTCAGTGATGGCAGCTCTGTGAAAACTGGTGATCCAATCACTGGTAGTAGTTTCCAGTGAAAAACAAGGTATTATTGATGCAAAAAGATGGTGAAATATGCCAAAAATGCCACCCTTTTGTCAATAGCAACAAATCATATTCACATGTCATTTGATTTAACACATTAGGTCAGTCTTTCCCAAACTTTTTACCATGGGGTAAGCTTTGAAATAACTTTCAGATCTCATGGATCCTGTGCTATAATTAATATATATCCACAGCTCACAGTACATTGGAGTGGTAATCGGTCGGAAGAATGCTTCCTAAAACACTGGCCAATGAAGAATGTCACCCTTGTATATAGCTAAAAAGATCATTGGTGTCAGTTGTAACTGACCAGAGAGGTCTAAATTGCTCATTGCTCAAAGAAACACCAGCCTGGTTGAAAAACACTGCATCAGGCCAACCATAAGAGTAGTAGCAGGCACTTTTATACCTCAATTAGGTGTGGATGCTTTATTCAACTCTAAAAGGCCAAATAGGTATACTGGCATAGGTAAAAAAAAGTGGTGCATTTCAACGTTAATTAAAAAGTTTAAAGTGGAACTAAACCCATGATTACTCACTATACCCATTACATTGCTGGGACCACCATCTTCCTTCTTCTTCACTTCCCAAATACAGTCTTTGAATACTTTTATTGCCTGTGCCAGGATGATGTAATCATCCCCGACACAAGCAAGAAAAGCCAGGATTGCTGAGTGCATTGCATATGCAGCTCAACAAAATTTGACAGCTGAGCAGCAATCAGGCAGATAAAAGCAGGTAATGCAGAAGGGACATTGCCTGTCCTTTATTGCAATAACCATCTGACTAAATCACAGAAGTGGGCAGCATACACAATAGTTACAAAATTTTGGAGTCAGCTATGGATTGTTTCAGTACGATTCTGTAACATTTAGTACAAAAATATGGTCATAATCATTTTTGCAATCATTTCAAGGGCTTATCTCACATAGGAGCTGCCTGCCTACAGAAGCCTCCAAACTTGTTACTCTCTGGTTTATCACCTCCCATCTGAAATACACGGGAAATTCATTCTCTATCTCCACCCTCTGGGTTAATATACCAAGTAAGTCTATGCTACTGACCATTCATGGTATTTATGTGAATTACTGTACATACATATACTTACTTGTGTAATCCTTTAAGGGCTCAAAATCCCCCGAGGAAGCCCACCAGGGTGAAACACGTTGGGGGAGACTATGACTGCATATTGTATTTTTGACCCATAATCCATCAAACACCTAATATGTGAGAGTGTTCTTTTATTGCTAGCTAAGTTCTGATTAGAACTGCAGCTTTCTTATAATGAATGTTGTTTTCAAATATGTGTATTTTAGTACGCTGAATAAAAGATTTTAAGATGTTTTAGATTGGTGTTGCCAAAAATAGCTTTCCTTTCTAGTTCTCTTCTTTTTTGCGACATCCAATATGTACATAGGTCCACCAGGTCACTAAAGAAAGCTTTATAGTTTAAAAAAATGGAAGTCTGCACAAACTCAACTGTAGAAATAACCCATTATTATTGAGCAACATCATACAGAAAGATAGAATTAGTGTAATGCCACTAAGTGCAGATTTACTTAACATGGCTATTTTTTCACTATTTCACTATCAGTGAAATCACCCTGGAGGCAGCTTCTATAAACTCTGGATGAATAATGGTGGGTAAGATGTATGCCACACTTAAAACCAGATTTACAGTGTCTTTTATCTGCTAATAGTAGTCCAGTAAACACATAGATGGTCCTTTATTGCTTCTCCTTTTTGAGGTATATATGTTGAAGTTAAACGTTTAACAATGCTAATAGAAGATTATATAACTTTGATTCTCCTCTTATTCTTCCAGAGAGATTAGTATTGTTTGAGGGGGAATTTCACATGAAGGGATCACTGCCATGTGTGAAGACAGGGTACACAGACCACAATGAAAGCTAAAAGTGAAAGCTTTGGTCAAAGCCTTGGACCTTTTTCATCACAACAGCAATATGACAGACAGACATATTTTTTTTGTTTAGATTCTATATGCACTGTACAGCTGGAGCATTCACTAAAGGACTATAGTTCCTCACTAAGGGGTGATTACTTACCTGCCTTACTTGGGTACCAGGTAAGTGGCATATATGTCAGAACTGTTTTGAGGGATGCTAAGAACTTAGAACCTGTCAACATTTACATATGGTGGTTTGGGGGGAATCCCTTTATACTGTATTCCGTGAATTCCCCTTAAAGTATTCCTACTACCTGAGGGCAAGAGGGCTGGTATCATGACTACATGCTCACTTCTCCCCTTGCTATGGAAATGTGAGGGGAGAAAGTATAAAATATTTTAAAAATCAAAAAATACATTTACATTTCTAGTATAAAAACAGATACCACACTATGAATAGTTTAAATAAAGAGGTTTAAAATGACTGTGAAATGTCAGGGGGGGTTAGATTTCCCTAAAAGATTCACTAATGATTCCTTATCATATAATATCATTATTATCTTTTAAAAGAAGAATTGTACCAGAAGCGAACGTTGTCACATGTGGGGCGTAGATAAAAAGGAGGTAAAAATGGCTTCACTGACCTGGTCAAGTAAAATACTGCTTGCCTGGTTGGTGTCCGGGTTTGGTGTCCCTGGAGGAATAGCAATTTGGACCCCCTTTTGCATTCAGAACTGCCATAGGTTTGTGTGGCATGGATTCAACACACCATATCTGAAAGGCACCTTATTGGATTGAGATCTGGTGACTGTGGAGGCCATTTTACTACAGTGACCTCAATGTCATATTCAATCAATCACCTTGTGATGATTTGAGTTTTGTAACATAGTGCTGTATCCTGCATGAAATAGTCATTAGAAGATAGGTACTTAATCGTATCATAAAGGTGTCATAAAGAAGTAGACACGGTCAACAACAATACTAAGGTAGGTTAAATGATGCTCATTTGGTACTAGGGGCACAAAATGTGCCAAGAAAATATCTCCCATACCATTACACTACCACCAGGCTAAATCAAAGACACACGGCCAGATAGATCTATGCTTTCATGTCTATAATACAAAATTCTAACTCTAACTTCCAAATATTGCAATAGAAATCTGTTCTCCTCAGGCCAATGTTTTTCAAGTCTTCTCTTCTCCAATTTTGGTGAGCCTGTGTGAATTGTAGCCTCAGGTGCCCATTCTTGGGTGACAGGTGTGGCACCCAATATGGTCTCCTGCTGCTGTAGCCCATCTGCTTCAAAGATCGACATGTTGCACATTTAGAGATGCTCTTCTGCATACCTTGGTGACAAAGAATGGTTATCTGAGTTACTGTTGCCTCTCTGTCTGCCTGAACCAGTCCTGCCAGTCTCCTCTGACCCCTGGCATCTACAAGACATTTTTTGCCCAGACAACTGCCGTTCAATGGGTATTTTCCTTTTTTTTGACTATTCTTTGTAAACCATAATGATGGCACGGTGTAAAAATAACAGCAAATAAGCAACTTCTGAAATTCCGAGACCTGTCTGGCACCAACAACCATGTCATGTTCAAAGTCACCTAAATCACCTTTCTTCCCCATTCTTATGCTCAGTTTGAACTCCAGCAAGTTGTCTTGATAGTTTGTACATGCGAAAATGTATTAAGTTGCTGCTGATGTGATTAGCTGATCAGATATTTGTGTTAACAAACAGGTAAACAGATTCACCTAATAAATTGGCTGGTGAGAAGTCTGATAGCAAAGACAAAGCAATCATTAAAACCAAGGGTTGGCTGCTTCAAATGTAAGCTTTTTACACATTGGTAGGTGCATAAAAACTGTTCTATTTTGACTGAAGTTTCACTTAAATTCATAGTTCATGCAGCTATTAAGGTACATTTGCTGAGAAGGCCTCTCTGTCTTGTTCTTTAGCAAAAAGCAATAAAAACTCAAGCTTCAAAGCTCTATTGGTCACACATCAGTAATTTTTTCAGCACTGGAAATTGAGCAGAAATAATAAAAAAAAAAAACTATCCCCCTCTGTGAGGTATATATTTTCCTTATTACAATGACATAGACAGGCCATTTACTATGTTGCTTTGCACTCTGTGTAAAGACACTAAGGATGTCACTGCAGATGCACAGGACTTTCCCTGGGGAGAAGTCTTGCTTGGGGTAAGGAATGACAAGCACTATAAAACTGCCTGTGCATCTTTTATTCATGACAGTTGGATTTGCACAGTCACTCTTCACCTATAGTACATGTATCTCTGACCTTTGCTACATCAACATAAATTAGCAAGCCCTTGTCATTTTGATCAAGTGGCATGCTGAAGAAGGACAGCTGGGGAAAAAAGCATTGTTCACTTTTTAGTTTTTGGCAATTTTAATGTATTTTGGAATGGTAATACCTAATTTCTGCTAATTTTACCAAATGCTTTTGCTTGTCTTCTTTAAACTTAAGTTGAGTTAGAAGTAGTATTTTTTTTTACATAAACAAAGAAAAGACCTACTTGTTTCTCTCATTCTCATTTATAATTGACTGAATTGTCTTTAAACTGCTATAAAGAATAATGGGGAAATAAGAGATACAGGCATTTTCCAATCATATGAGGGCATCTGACTGTGGCATTTTTTTCAGATAGGATATGTTTCATCATCTTACTTTACTATTGTATAGGCCTGTGGAGTGAGGTGCATTGAAGAATCCAGTTCTCTTTCTGACTGTCCTGTATTGGCTGCCGGGGGAATGAGCAATAAGGTAAACATTTCTGTTTATTCTCTTGCCCTGGTCAAATGAACATTTAACTCTTGGGATGTCAAGGGTACGGAGTATATATATATATATATACCATATATATATATATATATATATATATATATATATATATATATATAGCATTATTCTAAAATAAGACAAAAAATGATTTATTATTATCCAATGGTAGTGTCTGGAGCCAAGGTAGTATTTATAGATTCCATTTGTTTGTGCTACACAGTAGAACCCATTAAGTGGCCTTTTCTTTTCTGCATAGCTAATTAATAATACAATTTAGTCACCAACTGACCAACTATATAGTAGTTAGAAATCTTAGGCTTCCAAGGCCCTTACCAGTCTTGCTGGAGCCTTGATTGTCCACACAAATACTCAATTTCCCAGAAATATAGTAGCTTCTTTTCAGGCAATGAAATCTGTAAGCAAAAAAAGAATGCATAACTCAGTTAAACAATGGGGTTCATATCTGCTTGAAATTTGTTGATTACACAGCTCAACAATTTTTTTTTTACTTGCCATTCATACTTGCTGTATTCAGGTCAGCTGAATCCAGAAATTCCATCAATTTAATTGAATTGGCTCTAGTTCCTGTGATACAGGAATCAGAATTGATGATTTTACCAACAACAAATGTTAACACAGCTTATTATTATCAATCTTTATTTACACCAATGTTTTGCATTTTATATATTAAATGTAGCATTATTTTCTTGAAACTTTCATTTTCCTCCTTATTTCATACATTTTCTTTTTTTACAGAATTATTAATTCTTCAAGAAGAAGTTGTTTAAATGACCCTAATGTATTTTGCTACATTTGTGGTCAATGTTCTCAGCAAAAACAGAGAAGAAATCAGCAAAACAACCTTTGCCGCATGGTGCTGATGGTTTCATACCTGTGTTCAGTACACTCCCTGATATTCCTGTATCCGACATGGAGGATATACAAGGTTTGGAGTGTAATCCAGGAGTTAGCAGTGGAAGCGAATATGAAGGAAGTGTTTCATCAAACCAGCAGTTCTCCCAAAAGAACTCAATTATTTAATAAGTGACCTAAGTCTGTCAAAACAAGCATCTAAACTTTTAGCATCCAGGCTAAAAGAAAAGAACTGTTTGAGACTGGAAGTTAAAATAAGTTTATAGGACAAGAGAGGTGACACTCCTACCATATTTCAGTAAAGATGGAGACTTTGTGTACTGTTGTAACATTCCTGGACTACTAGCCCATATGGGAGTACCAGAATACCGAGCAGAAGACTGGCAGCTTTTCATAGATAGTTACACTCGAAGTTCGAAGTTTTACTGCATAATGGCAACTGCTATGCATCAATTCCAATTGGTCACTCGACAAAACTTAAAGAAGTATATGAAAATATCAAAATGACCTTACAAAAGCCTTGCTATCATGAACACCAATGGTCAATATGTGTTGATTTAAAAATGGTGAACTTCCTACTTGGACAGCAAAGTGGATACACAAAGTACCCATGTTTCATCTGCTTTTGGGATAGTAGAGCAAAGTAGGATCACTGGAAAAAAGTGACATGGCCTCCAAGGAAAAACATGAATCAAGGTGCAGCGAACATCAACAGCGAACGAGCCAATGGTTGACAAAGAAAAAATCATTCTCCCTCCACTACACATAAAGTTGGGATTAATTAATCAATTTGTTAGAGCTCTGAACAAGGACAGTGATTGCTTCAAATACATTTGTAGATTCTTCCCTGGATTGAGTACTGAAAAAATAAAAGCAGGAATCTTTGATGGACCCCAGATTAAGAAAGTGATAAATTATTCAAATTTCACAAGTTACATGACTGATACTAAAGTTTCTGCCTGGCACAGCTATGTCATGTTTGTCAAGAACTTCTTGGGTAACCATAAAGCACAAAAGTATGAAGAACTGGTACAAAACTTGCTCTTAAACTTAAAAAATGTGGGTGCTACTATGAGCATAAAGGTACACTATCTCCACAGCCATTTGCGAAAATTTCCAGAAAACCTTGGCGATTTCAGTGAGGAACAAGGGGAGAGGTTCCATCAGGATCTAAAGGTGATGGAAGAAAGGTATTAGGACAGATGGGATAGACACATGATGGCAGACTACTGCTGGAGCCTTCAACTTGATTGTCCTGATCATCAGCATGAAAGGAAATCATACAAACAGAGTTTTTCAATGACTTCTTTGTGATTAGTTCTGTAAATATACTGAATATAGAATATATTGACATTAAGTATTAAAAAATGTAATTTTGTATACGTAGGCATATCTAGTTTAATTTTGCTTAATTTTCATGTTTCATTAGTTTTCTATGAGGTTATTATTGAGGTCATTATTTCAAAAACTAGAGCCAATCTTCAAAACTAATACTATCATTGGAATCTGTACATCAAACATAACCTATAATGACTTTAATCTGTTTGGCAAGAAAATGTTTATTGACAGTTGTTATGCTTTTAAATACATATCATGTGATCTACTTTACGAATAAAACAAAAATGCCCCCATTAAAACATTTTATAATGATTAATGCTGCAGTATTAGAATATAGTTTTATCATGCTTTGCAAAATAGTTTTGTTCACTCTCTATATTTGTTCTGTTTTAATCTTAGATCAGCTGATGTAGCCGCAAAGAAACCATTGAGGATGAAAATAGCTGCTGTTTCCTGACCCTAAGCTTTTATATTCTCTACCTTTTTCTCTTCTGATCAATCAAAGGAAGACTGAGAAGAGGAAAGAGGGAACACTGCTGAGAATTTTTGCTTGGTTTAGCTCGCCATTATTGCAGCCTGATGAATGTTCCCATCTCCACCTTTTTTTAATGAGACCTGTTCTGTATGTCCACTGTAAAGGTCGCGTTTTGATGTTCAACCGCACAAAATGCTGTGTGAGATGTCTCTAACATGCATTGTGAAATTATATTTCTATCACAGCACATTTTTGTATTAAACAGTAGTTGTACCTTTATAATTCTGTATCTAAATTGTTTTCATTTTATTAAAAAATAACACCAATCCTTGGTGCAGGGAAAATAATGATTTTCATCTTAAAGAAATTGTAGAAAATTGTTAGCATTACCATACCATACCATAATGACAAAAAGTGGATACAAAGTGTCTTCAGATATATAGTAACATTAAATAATCAACGTATTTAAGAAACACCGCAACCATACTACAGTTATATAAAATTTAAATAATATGTAGCCTCTTGTCATGTGATTCTGTTTAAACCCCCTCTCATATTTAAATGTATGAGCTTGCAGTTATCTTACAAAAAGGGGGATTCTGAAACCATGGTACACTGGGGCCTACATTTCTAGGAACATTCAAAGAAAAGTCTTTAAGTAGATAGATTATGTACCATGAGCTAATTGAAATGCAACGTTTTTACAACTGAAGACCAATCAGGTTCCGTATACAGTATTGAATATGCCTCTTTCTTTAATTTTCACTGCTAAGTGATATAAAAAGCTTAAAAAAACGTTGCGCTGATAGCAATGGACCATGGCTCTCACATGCAAGCTCTCCTGGGGTTCACAAGTCCCAATGAGCATCCAGCAGAACTGTTGATTGGACCAGTTTTGGGAGTAGGTGGGGTGTGTGTGTGTGTGTGTGTGTGTGGTGGAGGGGTTGTCAGAGATTTGTGCTGCTCCCAGTGTATGAGTTTGTCAGTCTGTTAGTGCTGCTGCCATGCTAAACCTAATAGCTGAATAGCTTAAAACTAAAAAGTGGCATATAATATGATTAATGAAGACTGACAAAAGCCTAACGAAACAACACAATAATACTAATAATAATAATAATTCAGAGGGTTTACTTACGCTCCAGTTTGCACGTGGCCACTGCAAAAGTTTACTTTATTGTCCCTATTTTCTTTGCACACCTTTCCATGGCAGGTCTACCACTCTGTATTTTGAGTAAAGAAAGACAGCCTGGTAAAAGCCTCCAGGGTGCCAATGTTGACCTCTCAGGATAATGTCCAAGTTTAAGGTCAATGCCAAAATATATTTGTTTTGCCCAACTTACTCTATCTAATAAGCATGATATGTTGTAAAGGTATAAATTCTCGGAACATTGTCACGAATTACATTGTCTATTGTGCTTTTAGAGATTAATAGTCATCATATGAGTCACATCTCTTTTACATCAGTTTCATGGTAAATATTTTCAACATTGTTTTGTTAGTTGCTGAGCAGTTCCTTAAAAATACTAAAATATAATAATAATAAAATAATAAAATGTGTTATCCTGGGAAAATACATACTAATATAATATTAAAATGTGTTATCCTGGGAAAATACATACTTTCTATTTTATTAAATGTTAAATTCAACTATAATGAATGCTACTAGCTGGTTTTCCAAGAAAAAAGTATATTTAAATTATGCCTACATCTGTCAAAAGCTCTGACCATTATCATATATAATATGTTAAAAAAACTTAAGAGTAAAACATATAACCCATCTTGCCAGCATGGACATTCTTTAACAGATTCATAAACTTGTTATATGTTCATCTAAACAGGTTGTAAACTGTACTAAAATGTGTGACATTTTAAAGAAATTAAAAGACAAACACATATTCCTCAGGCTATAAAGGGTAGAGGATTTTCCCTGTAAAATGATTTTTTTACTGTTCTCTTAAATTATATGAAATGAAAAATTGTAGTCTTTATTGAAGCCAGTACAAGGACAACATGAAAAATTGATTAAACCCTTAGGTTTTGTAAGAAATGAACAATTAGATGTATTAATTTCCTTATTCAGAGCAGAAAATATATTACATTGTGTTTTGCATACTACCTGAATACAGCTGTTTTTATGTGTGTGTGTGTTGTATTTCTAACAGTATCTAACTGTCAATCAGGCAGTACTACATTATTATTAAATACTACATTAATATACATTTTGCATTGTACTGGAGAACAGTCACTTTGTGCATGAAACATTTATACAAAAGCAACTTAAAGCAATATATCTGATTATTACAAAAATATGCCTGAATGTGGCCTTTAAAGGGTTAATAATGCATGCATTACTGCACCATAGTAACATGTTAGACGAGTATTATTTCATCCTAATGGTCATTAAGGGAAAAATGAATGAATGAATAAAGAGCCAGGGAGAGAGGATGAAATTGATCTAATCATTGACCAAGAACGTTTAGCTGGTTTGATTTTAGGCTGATGAGAGAATAGGCAGCTTTGAGATGATCACAGGAAAACATGGATGGCACAGGGGAACATGGGAGACTGGGTATACAGTGCCTTGGAAAAGTATACATCCTCCTTGGTGTGTTTGCCCTGTTTGCATTGCATTGCAACCTAGAACTAAAATGTATTTTTGAGGGGTTAGCACCATTTGATTTATTCAACATGCCTACCATTTTATTTATTTGTGTATTTATTTGCTTTTAGTTTATATTATTGTATATTTAAGGGATTGAAGAAGATACAACAATGTATATCATAAACACATAGGGCCTGATTTATTAAAGCTCTCCAAAGCTGGAGAGGATACACTTTCTTCAGGGAAGCTGGGTGACACAGCAAACCTGGAATGGATCAAGTTAAAACTAACAGAGGAACAAGAATACGGTATGGCAAACATCGCTAGACAAACAATATGAGCAAGTCAAGAGTATCAGGTTGCCATCTCCAATCCGACTAAAGGTTTATCTATAACACTGGGAAACACGTTTTTTGTTGAGTTAGATCTTACACTTGTTTTTTTCACTAATTTTTGGGTGCTGAATCCAGAAATGACCCCAGATTTTTGCAATCACATCCAGTTTTTATGATACAGGGTACCCTCCATTTTTGTCAAAAACATACAAAATTTACATACAATGTATGTAAATTTCATAAATAATTAAATAATATCTTGAATGTACGGTTTATTTAAATATCTTTTGTTCATAAAAAAGGATTTATTGTTATTCTATGACATTTTTTTACAGTAAAACATTTGAAAATGAATCAGGTAAGCGGTTAAGGTAAACATTTACGCTTATAGCTTTTCCTGTAGTGTTCAGTGTTAGGACAATTCTGCCGGAATTGTCCAACAATTGCTCCAACAATAGTCAGCCACCATATGTACATCCCATCTACCCTGATCATCACTGACTGCACCGAGGTTTTCTGGGAAGTTAGAAAGATGACTTTGCAGAAAATGCACCTTGATGCTCATATTGCAAACAAGCATTTTGTAGCTCCCCAAGAGTTTCTGGACAATTTCTGTGTAATTATTTGCTCGTGTGTTTCCAAGAAAGTCCTTAACAATGGCTTTGAACAATAACCAAGCATTCTTTTCGACTTCTGTCATTGTCCTGATGAAATGTTCATCTTTGATGAGCTGCCGAATCTGTGGACCATCAAACACAATGGCCTTCATTATTTCAAATGACAGGCTAGGAAATGCCAAAATGAGGTACTCGAAACGGTCTTCTTCAGTTGGCAAAGCTTTAATGAACTGCTTTATCAGACCCAGTTTCATGTGCAGAGGTGGGAATTTAGAATTTTTCTATCAACAAGTGGCTCATGTAGAATGTTTGGATCACCTGGTTTTAGGACAGGTCGTGGGGGCCAATTCCTTTCCACTCAATGCATCTCACAAGCACTGCTGTCCCACATGCACAGATAACAGGGATACTTGGTGTATCCACGTTGTTGACAATGAAGGAAGCATACCATTTTAAAGTCAACACAGATGACCCAATTGTGTTAGTGATATTGCAGCAACTCAATGATTCTCTTTATGTCTGCATATTCTTCACAAAGGGAAACTGAATGGCCAATTAGGACTGACCCAAATACATTGCTATTGTGAAGGAGGACACACTTTAAGCTCCGCTTTGAGCTATCGATGAATAGTCACCATTCAGTTGTTATAGATTGGAATTCCCTATTCCTCCATTAGACCAGGTATGGCATGGCAATACACAAAGGTACTGTCAGTACCAAATAGGCTTGCTCTACAAATGTGCTAATGCTCGCCCCATTGACAGGGAATGGTGCCACAGATATAACAAAATTATTCAGGGTTGTTTAGGCACTTACGATGAGAAACAGCAGATCCAGACATGATCTGAAAGAACGGAAATAGGTGTGTAAGTAGAAAAATACATTTTGCTAATTCACTACGTAGAGCAGTGCACAACCTCTGACTACACTGTCTTGCGTGTAAATGAATAGCCTATACAAATCCACGCTACAGTAAACACAATAATATAGGCTATAGAGAAAAAACCTGACGTGATAGAAGAAAACTAACTGCACTTTCAGAATCAGCATACCTATTTTAGTGTAAATAAGCTTAAAAGTTTAAGTCAACAAAAAATTTGTTCAAAATTGTTCCCCAGTGTATTAGGCCAATAAATGGGAAGAGGTAGAGAGTGGGGGGGAGATAGAATGAATATGTAGACCGAAGGGGAACAGAGAAAGAAAAAGGAGGGAAAAAATTTACTTTAGTCCCCCACGGACCCAAATACAGGCTTAAAATGATCAAATCATGCAATGTCTAAGGCCAAAAGGTCTGAATATTTGTTAGACTAAAAGTACTATTGATTGCAAAAAGACTACTCTGTGCCCCTCACAGAAGATGTAAGAACCTTCTTAAGAAATCAATAATCCCATGAAAAGCATTGGGTCAGTGATGCCTACCACTTTAAAGGTACTAAATATTTTTTATTGTAACACAAACAATAATTAAGCAAAAAAAAAAATAGAAATCAGGAGTGTGCATAGTTATTCATCCCCCAAAAGTCAATACTTTGTGGAGCCACCCTTTATATATTTAAATGCTTTCCTTTCAACCACTCAAGTGTAGTTTTAGCAGTATGTTTAGAGTCATTTGCCCTGATTTATTAAAGCTCTACAAGATGAGTACATATACGTTCATGGGAGACCCTGGGTGATGCAGAAAACCTGGATGTAATCTGGAGCAGGCTGAAAATATTTGCCAACTAATAGCAAAAATTAAAAAAAAAAACATTCCAGTAGTCGCCAATCTTTTGGACCTCACCAACCACTAAATTTACAGACTGCGGACCGGGCATTTTGCGGGGACACGTGTGTCACTCAAAGGGAAAGAAACTTCCCCCTTACTGACGTCATGACACCAGAATCCACCCACCTCCCAGAGCCTGTGATCCATATGGGGGACATGGTCCACAGCTCTAGTCAATGCACCCCCCAGCAGGGTCCTTCTCCTGACCCCGCTGAAGGGCGCACCGGCCAGAGCCACGGCCCACCAAAAATTTCTCGCCACCGGTTGGCGACAGCTTTGCTAGATCACCCAGGTTCTTCTATGATAGTCTATCTTCTCTAGCCTTGGTGAGCTTTATTTTAATCAGGCACATTGTTTTGCTGAAGCGTGAACCTTTATCCCAAGCCTCAAATTTCTGGCAATCCAAACAGGTTTACCTCAAGAATTGAATGTATTTAGAGTCGTCCATCTTTCCTTCATTTCTGGCCATATTTCCTTGCCTCACTGATTAACAAGAGCCGCGGCATATTACATGAAGTTTTTTACATTCGGTCCTTATCCAGCTTGTTTAGTGGTGTTGCAGCATCATGGACCTTTTAAAACAGGTATATTTACAACAGATTACAGACAGACATATCAAAGATTATGTGACACTTTGATTGCACACAAGTGTACCCTAAGCACAAAATTATGTGGTTTTAACATTAATTGGTTGGAGTTTCATTGCAAAGGGGATGAATATATTTGTATTCACAAGATAAAATTCACATTACACCAAAAAGGAGAACCCAAATAAACTCTGATCAGTATAAATTCTATATTTCCATTTAACTTTCAATAACTGATGGTAACATAAGTTATTCAAGCAGGGAAATTTCTTAGTTATTGGTCTTACTAGGGATTTGGTGATTCATTCAATTGGATGCAGGGTAGTATTAAGGGTTATGTAACAGATATAGCTGGATTTATTAAACCAAAAAGCATGTCCTCACACCTCCTCACTGAGAGGGCTTTCTATGTTGTCTCACAGGGTCAATAAAACCACTTTTAAAGCTACCTGATAACTTTCCATATTAATTGCAAAACCCCTAAATGATTATATTGTATTGTCACCAAAATTGCCCTATGAACCTTAAAAACATGTCATCCATGAAAATATGTAAGTAATACAATTGTAAAATTTATAACTTAAAGTACAGTCAGGAAAATGCATTTTTCACCACTTGCAAACATTTTGAAATCAGCATCATGAAAATTTCCTGCCCATCTTTATTTTGTATCTAGTACAAAACTCAGTAAGAAATACTGAAAAACAGAGCACATTTGTAAGCCTATATGTATATGTCATTACTGTGTCTCCTGTATGTCTTCACTTTTTACTTTTCTGCTGTATGTACAGACATTTATACATGCACAGTATAAATTATATTTTTGATATATTTGTAGATGCTAGTTACATGAAATTATACGTATGTGTGGTACCTACAGGCGATTAAACCAGATGTGCATATTTAGTTACCATTGCTTCCAACATATAATATATATTGATATATATATATATATATATATATATATATATATATATATATATATATATACAATAGCGAGTTAATAAGTGTTGCACATTACATTGGTAATAAATCACTAGTTCCATCAATAAATCTGCACACTTTGTTAACCAAATTGAATATCTGCCATTTCCAAAGGCCAATACCTACCACTTATTTGCAGAAGTGTGACCTTTCTGACAGGTCAACATACCAATAAACTACAACATGATAAACACCATAGTTTATGTGCTATTTTATAGATTTAAGGGTGTAATAGTTACCTAAAGTGAAATTACAAAGATGTATGGTCAGTTTTACTTATTTTTTTTAATCTTATGTATTTATTGTTTTTTTTTTTCCTTATAAATGTATAAGCTTGTGACTTATATCTTGTATTTAGTGTTTGTAAAATAATTTTACATCTAAATTAAAAAGTATTTACATTATAGTTTAACAAAGTAGGTAAAACTTTCTAATAAGAAAGCCCACATGTGTCTGTATGATACTTAAAGGATTGTGTTTATTCACTAGTCTAAACTAGACATTACTCCCTATGCTAACCGAGAGGGAAGGGTTCAGGGCTTGGTTAGGCAATATTCCAGCTAATCTCCCAAACCTTTTCTGATGGAGGTACATGTTAAATATTCAGATGAAATATTCCAAAACATTACATATTTGCTTGATATTAAAATTAACATAAATAAAACACATAAGGAAAAAAATTAAAGCAAAAAAAAAAAACAGATCAAAGTTTTTTTTTTCATGTATCTGCTTGTACTTTGGATGCAGAAGGCTTGTGTACCAGTGCTAACCCCATGCTAAGCAGTGCACCTTTTAATATAGGTTAAAGCTTGCTGTATTCTTCTTTAGGGAGCAGTACAAACATGCTGTCTCAGTGTACTGTCTGTTTTAACAAATGTAGTTGTTATGAAAAAGGAGGGTCAAAAAGTACAATGCCTGTTTCAGTCCGATTGCACAAATATCACATCATATCAATAAATATCATACAGGGAGGGTGGGTGAAACTTCTCCTATTTATTCTCAGTTCTTACTGCACTAGAACTTTACTGCCTGCTGACCAACCCCAATGCCCCTACCTTGTACTTGAACTCAATCAGGTTAGCTTTACTAATTTCAAATCCATTTTCCTTAATCCTTTGTATCCCATAACTACACACTCTCCCCCTCCCCGCCCTTCCCTGTCATACAGTCCATGGATTAATTCTTACTCCTATTCTTGCGTCTTTTGACTATTCTGGGACTGATTATTAGTAGACAGTAAAAATATGCCCTTCCCTTAGTCTTCATTTTAAAGGTCTAATACAAATGGTTAAAGAAAAAGAGCAGACAGGGTTTTTGTTTGGAATAAACGACTCAAGCTTGGCTTAACTTTGTGTGTGTCCTAATTTCAGCTTTGAAATTGACTGGTTGCAATGATTTTGCTAGACACAAATTAGATTGTTGCTTAAGTGTATCCCAAAAAATTAGAATTGGAAGACAGATTTATGTTATAAATGAATCATTTTATATCTGACTTAATTCAATTATAAGTTAGTGACCATTAGTACCCCTTGAATTTCATTTATGTATGGTTTGTCATGCTGGTTTAATGTAGCCTCACAATACATCACGACAATATAAAAAACACTTCTATTCTATGTTTTAAATGCCGCCAAATTGTTGATTCTGAGACTATGAAAATCAATGTCTAGGCCAACCTAACGTGAATGGTTTGCTCAAACTGATCGTATTTCAGAAATGGAGGAAATGATTCATGCATCCCGGGATGCTATAACAAAATATTATACCACTTGGGCCTCATAGTGGAACTTTCATGACTCCCAAGAATATAGAAATGTGTACAACGATACTTCATAGAGAGTCCATCCTTCTGAAAGATACAAATATTTTCTTCTGCACAATATCCCCTCCTTTTTTCTGTCTTTCTTCTTTCTGTCTTTCTCTATCCTAAAGCCACAAGGGCAAACAGAAAAGCACACTTTTTACAACATCTTAACCAATTTACTAATGTTGTTTACCCTTTATAAGGTGGCTGTCCTTGCTGTTGTTTTTCATGTTTATTTTGTTATTTTACGCGATTTAACTTGTTGAAACTTGAACATGTATTATAAATATGAACAGACATGCATGTTTATCTATTGTAATTGTATTTGACAATATGTACATATTTCTTGCAAATGTAACATACTGTATACTGTTATTTGCTATTTCAATAAAGCTTTTTTTTGGAAAAAAGAATGTTGGATTATGAGCAGATTGGGGAAGCGACCCCATCACAATAGCTGCTGAAGACTCCTGGCATGTCCCCACACCAGATTTTACAAGCAAAGCTAAAATGGCTACCACTCCTAAACAATATATAACTCCATTCTAAGGCAAGGTGCACATGGAAAGGACATTTCACAACACAACACAAGTTTCCCAGCACACTTACCAGCCAGTCTGCAAAACATTATCCCGTCTAAAACTTAGTAGTTAGGTAATGACAAACTCCAATCCAATGTTTGGTTGCTTACTGAAATTCAGAACCCACTGACAGCAACCAGGAAATGGCCATGCTGTTTACCTTGCCAACCAAAGTTCAACTTTTTTGGGTTTGACATAAATGTTTTTTTGCAGAAGCCAGAATGAACCCTGTCTTGTTAGCCCATAGCTAACAATAGATTCCAGGTTAAATTAGTAGGAGTGGGTCTCCCTAGCAGGGAAGCAGACAATAGGAGCGTGAAAAGCGGTCCAACACTTATTTACTCTATCCAAAATAAACTTTGGCTTTAGATATACTTTAAGTAAAACATTTTTTCCAAATGTTCAAAATTGTATTGTTCATGTTGTACAGCAAGCAACCCCATATAAAGATGATAAAACAATGGAATTCACGGAGCAGTAGCAGTAAGATTTGTATTATTTATTACTTGGAAAGTGATTTAGAATAGCAAGGTAAAAGTAAAATAAAAAAATTGAAGAAAAGTAATGAAGAAGGAAGGTAAAGAAGAAGGTTTATTTTTCAAGGTAAAGATAACTTATGATGCTGTGTATAGGAATATAAAGCACAACTTTTGACAAGCAGCTAAATGCACAATTCAAATACCTATATGTGTATTATTGTACTTGCCAAAAGATTCATATTTCTGTTCAGTTTTTATTGTGTTCCACACATTCCTACCAGAACACAAAGTCTGATGGGCAACACAACAATTTTTTGCTTTGGTAATATACTTTCTAGTATTAACTACTTGTTAACTTTACAAAAAGGCCCTTTTTGGACTTCCTGTTGAAAACTCTCAGCTTCTCTTCTTCAACTACTATGCCATAAATCGTTGATTTTGACGTCCTCTTTGTCATTGAATTGAGTGTGGTTGAGTTGCAGTTCTTTCTACAGATCAAAAAGTAATTGTGCATCCAGAAACAAACCCGCATGCAAATGTGTGGCTAAAATTGATTACCAACTGCCCCTAGTCAGCTGAATGGGAGCGTCTGGGAGCATGGTTGAGCCTGCAGTAGAACACTGGGGCAACCTGCAAGTCTGAAATGGCCCCAAATCATCAGCTGAATTTAATATTCAACACTGCCTAAACTGAATTACGTTAAACGGGTATAATAGTTCACATATACTTCTTTCAACTATGTACTTAGCTGTTTGCCTAGATTTCCCTGTGTTTTTTTTTAAGATCTCTAATCGCTTAATCATTCCATGCTAACAATAGCCAGACACCAATTCTGTAAGGTAACATTATGTAAGGAGAAAATGATTGAACATTGTATTTTTATTGCACTGATGACAAGCAGTAGCACAAGAGTTGTTTATGAGGTCAAACACAAAACATGAATTAATTACTTTCATCATTTGCTCTAATTACTGGCAAGTTTTTGTAGGTTGCACATTTGTAGTTGGTTTATTTGCATACCCTGCTTACTGCAATGTCTTCATTACTTTTCTTTAATATTCTTTTGTCTTCCATTTCCTAATGGTGCAAATGAATGCAGATACATTAGGTCGTATAAGCTACAACTAAAAAACATCTTGACAAATACAATGATAGTTGTATAATACACAGAATATAAACCATGGCAGTAAAAAGTCTGCTAAAGAATTTTAGATGTTTCCTATGATACTGAAAAGATAAGATATGTAACACATATTAGTCCTGAATGTATAAATTGTGAGTTGGGGCTGCTTCAAACATTTTATAATTGAACAAAAAACCGCAGGGGTTTTCTTTTGCATATGTGTATTGTTCACTTGAATAATACAGTGAGGCTGATTCATCAAGCAAAATCGGAAGCTCGCTCGCGCATTCGTATTGGTATTTTTTTTTTCTCTCAATAAAGTCACAAGCGCGCACACGTTCTTTTGTTTGCTGCTTACGTATATGTGTATGTGTATATATTTATTCCTATCCTAAAATAATTATAAATAAATAAATATAGCACAGAACAGAGAGCAGGTGTGCGGTAATTAATTGCTATGATCTCACCATTGAGCTTAACAGATCCTCCCTAATCGCGCAGCTGAAATCTAATCGCCTTAATTGGAGGATGCGTGACCCCTATTACCCATTTTGTTATAAAGGCAAGCATCCGGCATGGCAGTGAGGAGGCGAGTGTACAAGTGCATATGACTCCAGCCCACGGTAAACCGGCTCGATATAACGGCGCGAAAATACGCGCGACCAGCGAGCGCGGATTTCATTGATAAATTAGGCCCAGTGAATCAACAAAAATCTATGAATATAAAAATGAGTAGGTAGTCCACCCACTACCAGTAGGTGGGGTGTATGACTTTGTGCTATACACAAAACTCCTACAACACATTTAAACAAACAGTCTATCCACAATTAAATGGCAGGATGTTGGACATCTGTATGCTATACATGAAATTCCTATAGCTCCTATAGCCATTTTGCCCAGAAGACTTCCAGAGAAGATATTAAAACTTATGGTAAAAGCTAATATATATATATATATATATATATATATATATATATATATATATATATATAAAATTGGATGTATGTATGTCTGTGTGTCCCCATGCCCTATCACTCGAAAGGGCATGGAGACATTTCAACCCAACTTGCTATACATATGACTGAGACTCATGTGAGTGCACCAGTCACCAGTCATCTTTGTACAGTGCTGTGCTATATGTCAGATCTATATTTGGATGTGTGTATGTCTTCAATAGGAGATGCATGGAGACATTTCAACCATTCTCCCCCCCAAAACAAAACTTTTCCAACTAAAACCTTTCCCGCACCCAAATTTTAGCCTCCTAAACGTTCCACACCTTCATTGGATTTAGAGTGGCTGGCAAGCAGCCGATTTATTAACAAAACAACTTAAGTAACATATACTCTTTATATTTATTTCACAATCATTACAAATATAAAACTTTTCTCCACCCAATAAACCTGTAAACAAAAATACCATTTTAATCACTGTGCCCAATTGCACTATAATCAAAACCAACTCCAGTTTACTCCACCAGGCTGCAGGTCTAGGAAAAAGTAAAGTCCGGTCCAACCAAAATTGTTTAAAACACACACTGGCTCCTGGCCCCTCCACACCTGAAGAGCTCTCTGTACTCCATCTTGCAATCCCAGGAACCACATATCAATTCCTACAAAATGTACCCCATCCTGACACAAGAACTTGCTGGTGTCCTCCTCCAATTCTCTATGGCGAACCACCGCCCCTCCATTCCGGGCCACAAACCTGCCCACCTCCTTATTAATCTTTATCCCAGCCTTATTTACCCTGTCCACCAAGCGCGCCCCTCTCCATGTGGTTCTGGCCACCATATCAGACCATACAATAACTAGCCCTGGGAATTCCTCCTGTAACCTAAGATAATCAAGCCTGATATCCCTAATTAGCTCCCGCATGGATCTGTTCCTCAAATCATTACCCTCGGCATGAATAAGTATCACATCTGGTGGGCGGTCCCACAACGCAAATCTTCGGATGTCCGTCACCACTCTGCTCCACAACATCCCGAGAATACCCAGCCATCGCACCATAGCCTCTTCTCTGGAGAGACGAGGCTGCTGTCCTTCTGGCTGACCTTCTGCCCTCTTGGCGCCCCACCAGACAAAGGAATGTCCTACTATTCAAACCAAGCAAGGACGTACACCTATAACATAAAACAACGGTTAAACAACAACCAACCCTATCCCCCCTCCTCACAGCATGTGCGGCTGCACATATAACTGAAAACACCTCGATTCCCAGCGCCCAATCTGCCGTAATATCCTTTACCCCAATCCCCATTTAGCTGCTTCTCTGGCTGCCCCAGTCCGAAAAGAGATGAGTAAACCCCAGGGTCTATTCCCATGAACCCCAAACATTTTTAAAAACCGCTATAAACTGAAAACAGGACAAGCAGGCCCGGTCCTCGTGTATTAACACCGACCCTCCCATCTGTGGCCTCCCCCTGAGAAAATCCCCAACCACCGTGACCGGGCTGACAGGGGACCCCTCCATCTTAAAAAGCTGCACTCTAAAACCCTTACCCAACTGATCGTTTGGACTTTCGGATGACTAAACTCACTTCCTCCGGTGTCCATGTCACATCCTGAAACCACACCCCAACCAGCCTTGAGCCTGGCCGGGCTAACTAACTCCCCAATTCTTATAGCCCCGAAAAAGGCCAAAACAAAACCCGCCCTAAACAGCAGCCTCTCATACCCTCCTGTGCACACACTTCCTAAAACATTCAACAAACCGCTTAAAAGCTCCAAAGACACCGGTCTCCTAATATCGGTCGTCTGCCTCCCCTTCCTGTAACCCTTAACCCGCCTGCCTTACCACGAAATGCTTTTGTAAAATCTTGCCCCCTTTTAACTTACAATAAAAGGCCATCCCTGCCAATTTCCTATTAATGGACGCAACAGACACCCCTTTAGTAAAATCCTGAGCCAACCAAAACAACCGCAAATGTACTAGCTCTACCCCTGTCCTCCAACCCCCCAACTGTTCACATAACTGCTCCCACTCTGTCCAAACTGCAGCATAAGCCCCCCAAGTCCTCTCACTCCCCGACCTCTGAATCATTTTACCAATCAATCCAGTGCAAGCCTCCACAACACCTCCGGACAAAGCTCCCCACGCTGCTCCACCTCTGGCGCCAACATGCGAAACCTGTCCCACTGGAAACAAGATAATGCATCAGCTTTGACATTCCTCACCCCAGGAATATGACTCGCAAACAAATAAATATTATGCTGCAAAGATTTCAGCACTAAATGGCGCAACAGCCGTACTGCTGGCGCTGACGATACAAACAGGCTATTGATAGCCTGCACCACACCCAGGTTTTTGCAATAAAACCCCACCTTCTTGTCTGCCAGTGCCTCTCCCCACAATTCAACGAACACCACAATAGGAAACAGCTCAAACACCACTAAGTTCTTCACCAACTCAGCCTCTACCCACTCCTGCGGCCACACCGGCAACTTGCGAAAGGCAGCCTAAATGTTCCACCTCGGCCATCATTCACCGATACTCCGGCGGGAACGATAAATGGTGTATCATCCTGAACTTACCCTGCTCCTTTTTGGGCACCAGGCCCAACGGAGAAATCATCAAACCTTCCAGCGGCGGATCCCGGAACGGCCCACTCATCCTGCCCAAACTCACCTCCTTAGCCAATTTTTCTGAAACCACCGCTGGGTAATTCAATGCCGATCTTAAATTCCTTGGTTCCTATGTCTTTATGGTCTCATCCCAAGGACGGCCACACTGACAAAATTGTTTGTCACACTGCAGCCATGCCATCCCCGCATAAAGCTTGTATGCTTCCTCGATAGTATCAGGTTAGCAAAACAAACTTGCGCACAGCCCGGGTTGCCATTCCCCCAGGACACTCGCTAAAATACTGAATGCCTGCAACCAATTAAAAAAGGTGCGAGGAATCAAACGGTATCTGCGCTGTTCCTTGTGCCCCTCCCCCAATGGCCTTTGCACATTAAACTGCTCTAAAGGTAACAGGGAGAAAACCCTCCTATTCACCTATTATTCACCGCCGCCCGCTCTGTTGCGTCCTGGCACCCCCAGAAGTCCTGCCTCCTGTCCCCACGTTCCCTCCCTACCGAACTCAAAGACCCCCTTTGTAACCCCTCCACACCCAAATCTTGCCTCCTACATACTGAACCTACTTCTATACTAACACCCCCCCCACCCCTCTGCTGTAACTGCACCACCTCCCGTAGCTCCTCTAACACCTCCTACCCCCCCATCAGAAAACCCCCCACCCTCTGTTGTACCCCCCTCCCCCCCACCTGGTGCCAACCTTCAACCCCCCTGCCCGGTGCCTAACCTGATCAACCCTAAGTCACTGGTACCCCCCACCTGGTGCCAACCTTCAACCATCCTGCCCGGTGTCTGACCTGATCAACCCTAACTTACTGGTACCCCCCTCCCCCCCACCTGGTGCCAACCTTTAACCCTCCGTACGTCAATCAATCAATGTGCCACCAGACGGCGTCCATGATGGATTAGGTGGCACCGGGGGCCACACAGGACTCGTTGGGCCTCTGCTGGCTCCGGTCCGACCTCCTCAATGGTAACCCCACTGACCTCATTATGAAATCCATTCCAGGTTTGCTGGATCACTCAGGTTGGCCCATGTTTTCTTTTCCAGCGAGCTTTAATAAATCAGCCTTTGTGTGTGTACAGTTGTTCCCCATACCCACTCCCCCCACCCCCCAGGACCTCCATAGCACCTACTTGGCACATCCGCAGCCATGGATCCCGCCGACCTCCTGGGACCCCGAACCGCCACCGACTCCTGGCCCGCATCCTCTTCCTGCACTCCAGATGAAGAGACTTTCCCCTAATGAGCGGGGAACTCCCGGAGACGGAGACGCATCACTTCTGGGAATACCCGGAAATGCGTCACGGCTCCTTCCCGCGTCTTCTTCCGCCACCATCTTACCATGCAGCCAGCCTGTTTCTGGCCACCTGGAGGACCTCCCAAGCCCAGAGCAGCTCTCCCCAGTGACCAGAGCAGCAGCCCTAGCTCCAGAAAAAGCCTCCCTGGACCCGTCCCGCGCTTCCGCCGGGGCTCACCATTACGCGAGGCCCTAGCTTCAGGTGAGGCCTCGATTCGCACTGGCTGACCCATAGTATCTTGGGGGCTGTGCTTCCTGGCAGCCACAGCCCCCCTCCTAGTCACTCCTGGTCGGGTCCCTGCCGAACGCAGGGGCCCAACCTCAGGTGAGGCCTCTCCTCCCAAGGCCTCACCTGCTAGGAGGAGAGGGCGGCGCTCCCTGGCAGCCACAGCCCCCTCACCAGAGCTCTGCTGACGAAGGGGATTCCTCCCTACCCTCTGCCCGACCTGGACCAAGCGCTGCCCAGCCTGCATTGTAGGAGGGTCCCTCTGGGGGCTCCCACTGTAGCTCTAGTAAAGAGCTCTTGGCTCATGCGCATCGGAGGCCTATGCCTCCGAGGACACAGCCCCCCTAACTTAGCTACCTGGGGGCCACTAGCAGCCCCCCCAATCGCCTCTGCCAACCCTACCCTGCAACCAGGCCTCACCTTGTGAGGCCGCTGCAGCCCTTAGCTAATTTTCCTTCCCAGAAAAAACTGTCCCTCACTTCCGACTGACCCTCTTACTTAAACCCTTCTATTCTCCTCCCCACTTCCGACCTGACCTCTAATCCCACCCCTAACTTCTCTTACTCACATTACCCATACTGAACCTGCCGGGGGGGGGGGGGGGGGACATTTCAACCGCATGGAGACATTTCAACCACATGCAGACATTTCAACCAAACTAGTTTTTTCCACCTTCACTCGGAAACGCATCGAGACATTTAAACCAAACTTGCTAGACATATGACTCAGACTCATGTGAGTGCACCGCTGATCTTTGTACAGTGCTGTGCTATATGTCAGAGCTATATTTGGATGTTTGATTGTATGTATGTGATATATATTTAGATATGTGTATATGATCACTAGGAAATGCATGGAGACATTTCAACCAAACTTGCTATGTTCCACCATCACTCGCAAATGCATCAAGACATTTAAACTAAACTTGCTAGACATATGACTCAGACTCATATAAGTGCACCAGACATCTTTGTACAGTGCTGTGCTATATGTAAGAGCTATATTTGGATGTACTTTTGTATTTATGTGTGTATGTGATCACTAGGAAACGCATGGGGACATTTCAACCAAACTTGCCATGCATATGACTGAGACTCATGTGAGTGCACCAGTCATCTTTGTACAGCGCTGTGCTATATGTCAAAGCTATACTTGGATGTATGTTTGTATGTATGTGTTATACATATATAGATGTGTGTATGTGATCACTAGGAAACGCATGGAGACATTGCAATCATCTTTGTACAGCCCTGTGGTATATGTCAGAGTTATATAGGCATGTATGTGTGTATGTATTGCTCGGTGACAGTGTGCCTTTTCCTACATACTTTTTTTTGGACTCTTTTACAAGTTTCTGGCCTGTAATAACGACTTCGAGAAAACGTAAGGCAATTGGCCGATGGCAATCAAAGGCAAGAAAAATGAAAGAACACTGTAGACAAGAAAATCCTGAAGACAGGAAAAGAAGACTTGCCACGCTGTGCGAGAGAGCTACTACATCTAGAGCTTCAGAGACAGTACAACAGCCTGACACCCGACTACAGGAAATTAGAGAAAGAGCTACTACATCTAGAGCTTCAGATACAGGAAATTAGAGAAAGAGCTACTACATCTAGAGCTTCAGAGACAGTACAACAGCATGAGACCTGACTACAGGAAATGAGAGAAAGAGCTACTATAACTAGAGCTTCAGAAACAGTACAACAGCGTGAGACCCGACTACAGGATAACAGAGATAGAGCTACTAGATCTAGAGCTTCAGAGACAGTATGACAGTGTGACACCCGACTACAGGAAATGAGAGAAAGAGCTACTACATCTAGAGCTT
>NC_092868.1:16124603-16346874 GCF_032062135.1 Pyxicephalus adspersus
TGAGACCCGACTATAGGATAACAGAGATAGAGCTACTAGATCTGGAGCTTCAGATGCAGTACAACAGCGTGACACCCAATTACAGGAAATTAGAGAAAGAGCTACTACATCTAGAGCTTCAGAGACAGTACAACAGGGTGGGACTCGAGTACACGAAATGAGAGAAAGAGCCAGACGATCACAAACTGCACAACATTTTAGCTTAGCATTGGAAGGATTCCACTATGATCCACATTATGGTTACTCGCAGCATGCAAGTGTTACCATCGGAAAAATGGAAATGGTTTGTAGTTACTGTCAAGCCAAGAAGTTTAAAATGAGTCTCCCATTATTTGCCGCAAAAAAGGGAAAGTAAAACTCTGCCACCTGGAAACACCATCACAAGAACAAATACCTCAGAGTCAAAGCATTTTCCTAATAACATGAGAAAATACAACTCATGTTTCCAAATGACTTTATTCGGCACCACATCAGTAGTTCAACAGCCTAAATTTCCATCCACATTCACAGTGCAAGGGCAAATTTACCATAAAGCGAGATTATTATTTCCACTGCCAGACCAACTACCAAAATTTCTACTGCTATATTTTATTGAAAACGAACTAAAAGAAACTGACCAGAGGTGCACCTACATCTCAGTAACCAAATTTTAGATTGTATTAAAGTTACAAAGGATGTTTCATAAGCACAATGTTCTTATTAAAACATTTAAAACAGCATTGGAACATATGTCATTAATTTAGGTTAATTAAATTTAATTGTATTTTAAATGTATATTGTACTTATACTTTTAAAACCTGTAAAAAAAACATTTTTTGATTTAACATCAGCTTTATTTGGTTCCTTTTCCTGTATAAGATTGCAATAAATAAATACCAGGGCCAGGTAATCAGCTATTGTATATATATATTTATATATATATATAAAACAATAATAGAGAAAGAATGAATAAATACATCAAAATTAATAGCTAAATATATTCACATAGATATCAGATACAATATAATCACATAGCACTTATATAAAGATGGGTATATAGTTAATATATAATAAATAATATATTTTTAAACCAAGCATAAATCCATTCATCACGGATTGAAAGTATAATATATTGTATATTGGCCATAAACAAAAGGGTATGTAGATATAGATTTCTTCAAAGTAATTTGCTATTTGCTATCCTTGCTATATTTGCTATTTGCTGTCTGCACCAGATCTATTCCAAGTTTGCTGGATCACCCAGCTTCACTGATGAAAGTGTATCCTCTCCAGCCCTGGAGAACTTTATTAAATCAGGCCCATGATCCCCATGGATATCTGTATATTGTTAAGAAGAATAATATCTAAAGGTTCCTAGTATAGGCTAAGGTATGAGAAAACGTGATGTAAAAAAGTAACTCACATGTAGATCTGCGTACTTGTGCTTACTGGTTTAGTAAAGTCTAAAGTAGTATTGAGGAGGAAAAAAAACAAAACCGGAATATAAAAGAGTACCAACCAGGGAGAATCCAAAACTAAAGGAAAAGAAAGGTTATGCTGTATATACTCTTTTAATACTGGTTTGTAGGTGGCAGTTGTAACAACTATTCTTAAACACCTTTTATTCATGCTAATTAATTATTCCTACAACCTATGCCGAACTGCCAAAAAAAAATTGGCTTATATCCAGAAGATGGAATTTTAATTTGTGAGTATCTTTCTGTTGGACAGTGATTCATCTGAATTACAATAACATGTATTTGGCAAATCTCATTAGACTCACTTGGCAGTGTTAACACTCTATGATCTGGAGCACCATGTGCTTCTGAAATCTGGATGACTTCTATAATGGCCCATAATTCAATTGGGATGGATATTCCATCAATGCTTCCTCCTCAGACTGTGTTTAATATTTCAGAAATGTAAATCTGATCCTGCACATGTCATCACAATCACAGGATAAAACAGATGAGATGCTTGTTTATATAATCCAGATATATAGACAGCCTCAGACAAAGGGAAAATCCTAAATATAGCTCTTGGAAAGCAAATAATCAATCAGATATAGTAACTTACACTTCTAAGATTTGTATATATATATATAAATATATATATATATATATATATATATATATATATATATATATATATATATTTCTATATATCTATATAAATAAATCCAAAGTTGAATCTGCTAATATTTAGCCTTTATGGTTCCTCTACTTATGAATATACTAATGGAATAAAAATAAAATAAAGTATTTGTGATTTCATTATGTACCTGATTTTAAATCCATGGTTATCATCACCAAGTAGGCAGAACAAGCCTGGTGGGAAGGGCCAGCTGGGTGCGGTACAGAGCCATAGTACATAGTCACCTACTTGTGATGCAGAATATCCATGATTAATAGAACTAAATTCCAATGAATGAGCAGGCCAGAGTCAGTAATGCTGGGGAGCAAAGGGCTAGACGATACATTTTTATCAGCCACAAAATAAGTTGGGCTCTGCCTGACTTGTTGCACCTTTTAATGCACACTTGAAGAAAATTACTGAATGTAGTGAAATCAGAATAAGCAATTTTAATACAGTAGAGGAGCCTATACAACAGTGCAAAACTGAAGGTAGGACTGGAGTATATCTTTATTGTTTATATGTTTTTTGACCTCCATGGAGATGGAGCAAGTATGGCAGCAAGTATGACTACCTATTAGACACCAAAAAGATTAGACGTTTGTCTGTTTTTCCAGATTAATAGCTGTGTCTAGCTAAAATTACCACTTTGTAATATTTTTGCAATGGTGATTACCCTAATGCAAATACAGCTACTGCATTAATGTGTTTGTTTAGCAGTGCTTTTAAGTACATTTAATTGAGTGTGTGTGTTGTTTTACTAACTTTTAGTTTTTTACAGGTTATCCCACAAGCCGTGGGAATCCTCCTGTCAGTGTGGGATCCCCGGGCGCTGGAGGGTAAATGGGGACAAGTTTCCCCATCCATGACCTCTAGTGCTCTGTGATGTAAACCCTAATGACAACCAAGCGTCATCAGGATTTTCTTTTCCCCAGCCAATCAAAGAGCATTAGATGTGAATGAATGGGAAGACTTGTCCCAATTTAGCTTCTAGTGCTGGGGATCTTTTCAATGAATGCGACCGCATTAATTGAGAACAGTGTGCGATCCGTGGCACTAGAAAACTTTCCTCAGCCAATCAGGGAGCACTATCCCTATTCCTGGATAGAATTTCTCTATCCAGGAACACAGGACTTTCTGTGTTCTTGGATAGAGAAACTCTATCCAAGAACACATACAACTAGTAAAGAGCTGTAAGAGCAATCAGGGGAGGCTGCCCTGATTGCTCTTGCAGTTCTTTACAGTCACTAAAAATAACCCGAATTCTCCCACTGTTTCCCACCAACTTTAATGGTGTTCGAATTCGGCATTTGATCACCCGAACAATATCTCCCTATTCGATCGAATAGTTGTCGAATCAAATAGTGAGATATTGGACCAACACTAAAAATGTTTTAGATTTTTTACATCAATTAGGTGTCATGGATGCTTTGTCATTAATATGTTTTTTGTGCATGAAATAAAGCACTGATTTCACTAAAAGTCAATACCAAAACACTGAAAGTAAAAAGTCCTTGTTTTGTGATGGTATGTGTGTGTGTGACACAGTGTGCATGTACAGAAGTGTTAACTTTGTCCACAGTTAGCCCATCTACACAATTTTATAGGTTGCCACTTGTAAATGCATGCTGCAATGAATAGCCACAAGGTTCAAGCAAGCATGTAACTGCTTAATAAATTGGAGACCTTATACTGATGCAACGCAAAGTTTTCCATAAAAATGTATATAGTGTGCTGTCTAGTCCTGATATACATATAAATAGTCAGAGGAAACCTCAATAAAGCCTGTCAATGATCCTACCATTTTCCTACTCATCTTTAAAAAGGCCTTTTACTTCTGCTTGTGTTTGTCTGTTACACACAAACTTTTTACATTGGCCATTTCCACAAACTTGAGTGGATAAACTTTAAAGCAGCTTGGCTAGGAGCTGGTTGTAAAGGTGGACGCTGAACAGCATTCCCTTTGCCTGGTGCCTGTCAGGAAGTAAATGCCTCCAATAAAGCCTCTGAAAACCTGACACCCAAAACTGGACCCCTTCCAAACAAAGGCCGGGCTATAGATACAGTTTGGCTAGGCTAAGGCCTGCCTTGGAATCGAGCGCTCTTGCATGTATTAAGGTGGCTGCCAAATGCCACTAGCACCACAGCACTGGTTCCCAAGAAACCAGCATCTGCAGATTTCACTGCCGCTACCAGTCACGGTGCCCCTATTCATTCCTTATGGGGCTGTCTCATGTAGAAAGTACTTGTAGTGTCTCTTCAAGACAGCAGTTCATTGACATGAGCTTTAACTGCACTGCAACCTTACTGCCAGTCTGAACATAGCTTTTTACTCACCTGGATTTTGTTAGACTTTCAGTTTTGACTCTGTGCAACAAAGATACTACATAAATCAATGCAAGATAACCCATTGTGTGTTTGTACACCAGTAAATCATAAAAGTGTTAGGGGTATAAAACAATAGACTCACCACATGTAAGTTTTTAATACATGAGATTGTTTACAGCTATGTACAAAAATTACATTTGAAACTCAGGAAACAGAAAAGCTATTGACACGAGCAGTACAATTATGTTAACAATAATTATTGTAAAAGTGTGGAGTTTTACATTACTACAAATAATAATAGCAATATTAATAATTACCAAACTGGCTTGTGTATCACACACATTAATTACTTTTCTGACAAGACCCAGAAGCCAAACCACATAATTCTTTACAGCTCCCTGTTTACTTACATCTTCCAAATGCTTGTGATTTGAAAGTGGCTACCCAAAAACTACATCAAAAATATATTCCATTGAATGGTCTGGTATGGTAATATGTATATATATATATATATATATATATATAGGTGATAATGTCCCTGTATCCTTATCTCTCCCTCTTACCTTTTTTACTTTAGTCCTGGAGTCTTTATTGGTTAACTCTTTTAGGTGGATTTATTATGGTGTCACAGTATACATGCCAATATTGTATGTTGCATTCTATTAAAAATAATATAATTATAAATATATATATATATATATATATATAATTATTAATCCTAATTAAAATTAATACTAATAAATGTATTTATATTTATAGTAATAAAAGAATTATCTGTCCCTATTCACTTTTTTTTACTTTAGTCCTGGAATCGATATGGGTGAAACACAGGTAGATTTATCATAGAATTATTATAGTTCCATAGTATGCAGGCAAATAGTGTCATTCTTTTTAAAAAATAATATTAAAACATATACTTTTTTTTGGAGATAAGCAGTTATCTTACCCTCTTTTGGTTCCTGTTTAGGTCCTGAACTCTATGCAATAAGCAGTTATGAGAAACTACTCCATGTCTTATTAGTCCTGGTGGTCTGCATAGGTTTATTACTGTAAGGTGGATAAACTATTAGAGTACCATAGTATACATGTCACAAATTGTATGTTAATTATATATATATTATTGTTGTTGTAATAAAAAATTGTGCCCCTCTTACATTTCTTACTTTATTCCCAGAGTCTATAGATCAAACACTGTTGAATGGATTGCTGATAGTAGAATAGTATGCATTCCTAAACTGCACCAACCCTACCTTTGCCCATCCCTCCCACCCTGCCATGCAGACCACCTGCACCCATCCCCCTTCTTTAAGTACCTTTACAGATTATTACAAGTGATGCCTCCTGCTTTTCCATCTCCCCCACCCACCGGTCCTCATCCCCTCCCTCACTAGAATTCAGCTGGGACAAGCAGGAAAACGTCTTTTAATCCTTCTCCAAATATAGCCATTGAAGCGGAGCTGTCTATGGTGCTGGGAAGGAGAGGAGGGGGTAAGGCGCCTGCATCTGATCGCAGGGAGCTCATCCCCTGTACACTAGCTCTATAATTACCGGACTGATTTATGGGACCAATAGGTGTCTAGGTATTTCAGTCAGTGCCTGTGAAGTTGGTGCTGAAGGTTCAGGATTTCATTGAAGTGAGTGGGGAAGCTTGGCGCTGTCCTTGGTGCTGAAGTCCAATGCTCATCCAGCGTCCGCCACCAACATCTTTCCCAACCGTCGCTTCCAACTGACTGCAGATTGTTCCCCTCTCTTTCATGGCCGTCCCACGCAAGAAAGAAGAATTTTATTGGATATTATAGAGCATAGCACAGCCTGATCTATCCTCTTATCACTCCTATGGCTCTGCTCATTACTACATAAGCTCACATCTACTTATGCTTGTCTCTGTTAAGGCCAAACCTTTCACAGGCTTTTAAAAAATCTTTAAATCAGAAGCTTAATGTGTCATATTTAAAGAGTAAACTGCAAAGGGCTTTTTTGATATATAGCTTAAAATTCGTAATGAGAACTTTTGCTTAAAAGCTCAGAATTAGAACCTGGACGATTCCAGATTAATAGGACTACCATGGAGTTTAGGAAGGAGGAATTCAAGAAATTGGCTGGGAATACCTTAGGACAACTGCACAGGTATGTAATGTTTTCTATATTAGGTTTAATATACAGTAAATACATTTAATTAATCTTTTAATTAAGGGTGTTTTATTTTATAAACCCATTTGGTTGGGGTTTGTACATTTATATATATTTATTGTAGCTGTGATAACAATAATCTTTCATGGTTGATACACTGTCTTATTTTTTATTAAATATTACAGAAGCAGATAACAAGACTTTGCAAGAGACTTTGATATAAATTTCGTTCTGTAAAGCTATATTGAATTAATGGATTGTCTTCTGTCTGAACACAGAATAGCTCAAACAGCATTACATTATTTTTTTCGTTTTATTAGGTTATTTTAAACCCTCAATGTCTTCCCCATTGTTGTAAATATGTTAATTCTGTCTAATAAACTGATAAAACTAAATCTCTTCGGTAGGCAATGTATTGTATATTTTTTTTAAATCTGGATTTATGTCTGTAGCTCAGAATGTAATGAAATTCTTATTGTGCCATCCATCATGGGCGTTTCATGCCCGTGTGTGGCAGGGTAACCCCCAAGGGGTATGAACAGGAAACCAATGGTTGTAGAAATATCTCCCCATTCATTTATTTTATCCTAGAACCATAATCCGAGCAAAATCAAAGCGGCTTTTCCATTCACAGTCAATAGCATTTTTTATTCCTTTCTCTTCTTGATTAATTTATGTCCAGTCTTGTGAGTGGGCAGAGAGGACCATAATGTGCTTATGGGTTTAGCAGGGTGAAATGCTGGGAGGAGTGATTACGTTGATGGCCTGCAAAGTATATTATCCTGTAATCCCGAACTGAGGTTAGGGGATAATTTGATGGAGGGGCTTTTTTATCTGTAATTCGAGACCTCACATGCAGGAGGACACAGAAACTGCACAGAAAATGCAATCCATGGTGTGTGTGTGTGTGGGGGGGGGGGGGAAGTGGATTGGAATAAATCTATATAGGTTAAAGAACCCTAAAAGGACCTATGTATCTATTTATATATACATTCTTTCACCAGTGGTCTAGTTTGTTCTGTATTCTTTATAAAATCTAGAACCTTACCTCCATAACCAAAATTTTTTTTTATTGAAACCTCTATCATTCTTCTATCTAGTCTATTCTAGTCTAGTCAGATCTTCTATCTATCTATCTATCTATCTATCTATCTATCTATCTATCTATCTATCTATTCTCTATTTATCTATCTATCTATCTATCTATCTATCTATCTATCTATCTATCTATCTATCTATTTATCTATCTATCTATCTA
The DNA here is from genome assembly GCF_032062135.1 of Pyxicephalus adspersus. NCBI lineage: Eukaryota > Metazoa > Chordata > Amphibia > Anura > Pyxicephalidae > Pyxicephalus > Pyxicephalus adspersus. The sequence continues at coordinate 16,132,432 of NC_092868.1, forward strand.
TCTATATGTCTATCTATCTATCTATCTATCTATCTATCTATCTATCTATCTAATCTATTCTATTTCTCGATACTATTCTGTAAATTGTTTGAAATCCCTCCTAAGCCTTTGCACATAGGGCAGCAAACGACTGCTTTGCTCTGCATTGAGACCTGTTGGATTAAACGTGTTCTGCTGAATTTCTATGTCTTTTCAAAGTCACCTTGTGCATAACCTTCTTTCATTGATTGCTGAATCAGGATGATGACTGATCACAAGGTGTAGTAGACTGGCCACCTCTAGCCCCGCCCCCTCCTGATACAACAATAGAACTGCTTCTACCTGACTCCATACTATGTTCTATGACTTTCTGTTGTAAGCCAAACACCTCCATGGCATTGTTATATACCGGAGGAGAATGAATGTTTATTGTGGAACCTTGATATAGACACTGGAACATTAATTATTTATGTTAGTCACAAATAAATTTGTGCAATTTATCTTTATTTTTGATATGCAGTGTTAAACTATATGTAAATCGATGGCAAATCGGCATTTTTTTTTATAATCTGAATGTTTTAAAAATAATGTAGAACCTTTTGAGTGCGACATAGGAAATGTATAATCTTCTAGGAACTTAAATTGTACAAATTCATAAATGTATGTGAGTGTGTATGTATATATATATATATATTTATTGATATATGTTTTTGTAAAAATAAATAAAAACTGGGTTTAGATAGTAAGGTGAAGCAGTATTTGAAAATAGCATGCAAAAAATACAATAGGAAACTACAATTTGTATATGACTGCCTGAATGAATTAATGAACATAGCTTCACCAACAGTCTCTTTAGTCAGCCATATTATCTATGTATCTATCTATCTGTCTATCTATCTATCTATCTATCTATCTATCTATCTATCTATCTATCTATCCGTCTATCTATCTATCTGTCTATCTATCTATCTATCTATCTATCTATCTATCTATCTATCTATCATCTATCTATTTATCTATCTATCTATCTATCCGTGCTGTTATTTATATCATAGGTGTACATGATTATCAGCACAAAGCATCTTGTGAGTATTTAAAAAAAAAAACATAATAATTAGACACTCAATTGGTTTGTTCATTTTGCTGCAAATAAGATGTTGGCATGTGAGTAGAAAAGGAACTATTGCCTAAAATTAATGAAATAATAAATATACTATTGTAGCTGAATTTGGCTAGCTTTTTGTAGTTTATTTTAGAGCTTTTACATATGTTGGCAGCAGAGGCAGCTGCCCAGGGTGATACATTTTGGTGATATAGTTCTGGCCATGAGCATATCTATATACAATATATATATATTATATATATATATATATATATATATATATATATATATATATATATATATACACACACACACCTTTACTACAAATACCGCTAATTTAGCATTCCAAAGGAAGACAATGTGATGGAAATGGGTGAACACATCGGGGTGTGGGCTGTAGAGTTTTTGGCAATATTACAAAGTGAGCTCGGAGCACACAACCCCCATCTTTCATCTCTGATGACCCTCATTTATATTTCATGTAATTAAACATCGTCCTTGCGACTCGCCTGGTTCCGCAGCTCTCTTTTAATCATCAGAAATCGGCTAAGGAAAATATGAAACAAACAGCCAGAAAAAAAGTCTAAAAGGGCATTGTAGTCCGAGGAATTATGCTGCAGTACAAGATTACATCCACCGCAATAAACGCCGCTTGCTGCATAGCAATTAAATGTATCGGATTCTTCAGAGGATGGAGACAGTGAGAATAGATACTTATGGGGCAGAACACAATGGCAAATCAACAGAGTTTAAATATATTTCATTTTTTAAATATGTTATGAAACGAAATAAATACTAGCATGACCCCAAAAATCTCATACAAAATAATAAATAACCGGTTTTCTCTTGTACACTATACAATAATTAAATGTGATAAAAAAATACAATGTGTAAAAATTAAAAACACGTTATTTGGTAAAACGATAAATGTCTTTAATTTTTTTTTGCATAAATGATCAATCTCAATATATATATCTAACGATATATAAATATATATATTTAATTATATATAAATATATATATTTATATAAATATATATATTTAATAATTTATATATATATATATATATATATATATATAGAACAGAAAAAAAAAAGATTTTAGTTAAGGATTACCAAAAAAAGAAAAAAATGATAGCATTACAAAACCAAAGCTTTTTTTGATTTTAGAAAGAAAAGTTGTTTTAATTGAATATGGTTTATCCCAACCCTTGTTACTCCAGATTATTTTTGCTGGACAGCTGTCCTGCATTTAAATGTGGAGAAAAAACAAAGGATTGAGAAATATATAAATGGAATTAATGTAATAAATGCCATAATACAGGAAATATTACAACATTACAAAATAAATAACATCATACAGTAAGAAGTATACAAAAAGTTTTGCAAGGGGGGTAATTTAAATAGTAAAGGTGCACAGTCTATACAGTCTTTTCGCTCATCAATATACGTATTGATTTGGGTGAACTGGTCTTCACTGGTCTTATTCACATTTGTCCATTTTCCTGCTGTAAAACTCATCAATTTTACCTAATTAAAATGTATTATAGGTAAATATTCGGTTTTATTCTCCGTGACTTTTTCACATCTATGCACTGCAGTATAGTGTGTTTTAGGGATGCAAGTACATATTTCCATCCATGTTATCTATAGTGGTACCAATGGGCTCTTTAACATATTCACTACATCAAATATAGATGTTAACACATTGTACAGATGTGAACTAGCACAATTTTGAACACAGTCTAACCCAGATTTTCTTGACCTTTTTAACATAGGGAAAGCCTTGAAATAACTTTTAGATATTCAGAGAACACATTGTATGATTACTTTACCACAGCTCCCAGGATAGCTTGGCAGTCAATAGAAAGAATGCCTCTTACAATGTTGGCCAGTAGGAAGAATGCCACCCTTACAGATAGCCAAAATGATCATTGGTTACAGTTAAACTGACCTGAGGCACAAGTTAGGAACCCCTAGCAACCTCTGGAGGAACCCTGGTTGGGAAACACTGGTGTAACCAGTATGGATGTGTTCTTTATGTGTAAATAAGTCCAAATAGTTAATGAGAGAATACTTCGGACATGTTCCTACTACAGATTCCAAAAATGGTGTGCATTTACAATTCATGTTGCTGTTCATGGCATTAGGGCAGCCCAATAATTTGAATGCGCAATAACACAATAAATTATGCATGCTGCACTTTGAAATGCCAGGCATTGCTGCACATTGTGCTGAAGTGCACTGGCAGGGTGCTTTTGGGTGTGCCATTGGAAATGTTAACTTAGCCCACCAATGCATGTCAGGTCTTTAGGTAGACACTTAGGAAAGCAGATTACTTAGAAAGCAGTAAATATCCTGACTATGAGGGGCACATATTAAAAAAAAAGATTACTATATTTTTCTTTGTCAACCCTCTCTCCATTCCTCTCAAATTTGCTGTATAGAATCTCCTTTGTTCTGTTTTTCCATGGAAGACAGATCGATTTTGCTGATGGGTGTTATAAATATTAAATGAATAAGTACAGAGGCAGTAGTAAATGCCTTTGTTAGGTGCAGATTTGCTTGGAACAGCAGCCCCATCCTTCAGATATAAAAGTGACTCTGTATATCATATTTGTCTCAGTGAATACACATTCTCTACTTTGCCTATATTATAAAGACATCATAAGAGATGCCTCATCACAGTCCAGGGCATTCAACAACCTAAGCATGTTGATAATTAGAATTAAAGTCACGTTTCTCTGTATTTTTCTCAACTGTTATACCTTGCTTTCTAATATCAAATGTACAGATGTATTCCAAAGGTGAAAATATATGGCGAGTGGAAGATCTGGATGCTGAGTAATTGCTCTTTGGGCTGATCAATGAAAAACATGCATTCCCTCATTGGCAGAGCATGTACGTTTATTTCCTAAACATGCTTCTCTGGCATTGACCTTATCTGGGAGGAGTAATATGTTTTACCTTGGATCTTACAAATCATCACTTACTCATTGTCAGCCAAGGGGTGTCTCCAAAGGTGCCCCTAGCCCTAAAATAGTTTTCTGATCTGAACATAATCAGCTGGATTGGTAAGGTGAACCTGTCATCACTATGAAGGATAAAAGCACATGTAAGAACATGCACATATCTTTTTTAAAGTCTCCTTTTTCTGGTCTTCTGCAAAAAAAAAATAGTTGCCTGGCTTTGTCTAAATCCAATATTTATGACTTAGATACCTAGAACAGACATTTAACTAAAGGAATTCAGAGAATGTAGAGTAGAAATCTTGGACTCCAGGTTAATGACTGTATACTACGACACTAATAACCACTAACACTACTAGTTGCCTCTATTACTACCACTACTGTAACTACTGCTGATACTTTTCAGCATTTTAAACTATTGTGAGATATATATATGGGTTGATGTTTTTGAGGAAGTATTGTAGCCAAATATTAACATTACATTGTGTTAAAAATGCTTTCTAAGATTAACAGATTTTTGGGCTGATTTTTTTCAAGTGGTGTTGTAAATAAAAAAAATAGTCAAAAATAAATATTCAGCAATCTTTTGTGGCAGTGACCATCCTGAACAATATAATATTTAAGACCATGGGGACATATCAGGGAATTTGAGATGGTTTTATTGATGACACTTTATAACACAGGCAGGAGTACAGGCAATATATTTAATCAGCTGTACTTCCTAGAAGAACTGTTTATAACTGTAAGGAGTATATGAACCCTTTTCTTTGTATTACATAAACATTTTTTTTCATTTTGTGTTGTATAAAAAATACATCCCTGGAGGTTGCCCCTTTGAAAACAAGTTGGCATTGACAACATTTATTTCTCTGCAGTCTAGCAGGGTTTTGTATGTGTGTTTGGCTTTCCTTGGGATAAACAGATACCCCAGGCCCTGTTTATGTAAACTATTTGAGGCACTAGGATTAATTTAACCCTTAGGACTCTATACTTGGAGGATAAAAAAGGTCAAGATTTCTTTGTATTTGTGCTGCCCTCTTCTAGAGATTAGCATTTCAGTCGTGTAATCCGTTGGGGAAAGTCTCACTCTTGGGGAATTATTCAGTGAAATCCGGAAAACCAAGAAAGATTACAGAGGAAATGAAGGTCCAGTAATATGATTAATTTTAGCCTGCTATGTTTCATAATAACTGGTGATCACAGCTGTGTGATGCTCATGTATGATCTTGTCATCTGGCAGTTGGTCTTTTTTTAGGGTGAAGTATTTATTGCCTGCCATCAAGTCCTGCCCTATATACAGTATAAGGGCAACTGAATAGGAAAAGTTTTCTAGAATTAAATAAAATTCAAAGTTTTACACACATATATGTTTGTCTACACATCTTATTCCTTCTCTTGCTCCTTTTTACTAAATCTCTTTGCAGTGAGAGGAAATAGTGGGTACTCACTCTTATCCCCTAAAACAGCTCTCCCACTGCATTAAGTGCCAAATTTCTTTACAATAATGCTTTGTACTGCCCTAAAAGAAGTGCACCAATAATTATACTAATATGATCATTTGTTATCTTAGTCATGCTGGAACAAATCACACAAAGAAACATATTGTCTGAACTTTACCCAGGTTAGCTCCAATGGACCTTCTTGGGTATTTTATCATTACTTGTTCCTTTGTATGCATTGTATCCTCCACTGTTTTATACAGCGGTGGAATTCCACAATTGTGTCATCACTTGAGAAGGGAACCCCTATATATTTAGCAAGAACAGCTTACAAAACATTCATACCCACTCTTCTTGCATAGGGAACCATAAGGAAAGTAGGTCATGGATCAATGTGCTGTCATGCTATGGGGCCTAGTCATGCTTCCCATGTGTTTACAGACCCATAGTTTTCAGCTTAAGGGACCTTTATTTTATAGACAGTACATGCTCAGAAATCCCAACCTAAACCTCCCATTTTGACACATTTAACCTAAAATTGAGCCTAATTATAGAAATAACATAGAAACAAATGTTTTCAAGTGGAGATCATCAGCTTCTATGGATCCTCTGAATTCTAGGGTCTGGTTTTTGCTTTGCTAATGATCTGTGCTGTGTCATTATGACAACATCAAAAGTGCTCTCTAAGGCCCTCAGAAAGAAGGTTGATGATGCCTATGAGTCTGCCAAGTGAATTAAAAAAGGAAATACAAACATTTTTTTAATCAAACACTTTACTGTAAAATATTCTACAAATCGTGCAGATTTTTAACATTCCGGCTCAGCAAATTCACCCTAAGGACTGACTGTATGATGCTAGGTAAGATAGTAACATAGAAGCTAGTTGAATTTAGTTACTTAAAGCTAAACTCCACTCAGCACTTCAAAGTACCCTCAAACCTTCTTCTCTTCCCCTTGTGTTTTGTTCCTTGGTAGTTTTTGTAAATACCTTGATCTAGTACTATGAAATGCCTCTTACCTGCTCCTATGACATATTTCCAGGGATTGTAAAAGATCTATCCACAGCAGTATGATAGAGTAGCCTAATATCTGTGCCCCCATGTTGAGTTAGGCTCCTTCACTGAATGCTGATTCATTCCTCAGCTAAGGTCTTTCAGGACACCTCAATATGCAGTAATGTGGAAGTTGTTGGGAAATACTGAGCATGGGAAAAGTGATGGTTTTTCAAAAGACTTTAATTAGATTGTTCATGTTTATTGCAAGGATAACACTCCTTTAGGTTCAGTTTTTTAAGGAAAATCATATGTTACTGTACATGGTTTTGTGATCCATAGACATTAGATTCATGGACATAAACAATACATTTTTAAAGCTGTCATTACTAAACTGTTCTTTTAAGAATGCTAGTTGCCAGACTCTTAACGTAGATTCAAAGGATTCAATGCTTTTTAAGTCACTGACTTGGAAGAAGTACACAGCAGAAATTTGGGTCAGTGATAGCTAGGTAGGTAGCATTTTCAGGGGGAGACAGCAATGGCACCCCTATTGTTGTAAGTGTAGGGTATATATAGGGTTAGAATGAATTCACCATTACCTGACATCCTTCAAATATTTTCCATGACAGTTATGACCTTGAAGAAGTCACATTTCAAGGTCATTGAACTGGGATCGATATTGGTAATGAAAAGATGATCTGTCAGCCTGTTTCCCAAGCTGCCTAGATAGTACAGAATCAGCAAACATCAGATGTAAACCCTAATAAACAGCTAGCAGTACAGATCTGCCATAACAGCAACTAACAATAATAGCTGGAACCTGCACAACAAGCACAGTAGATGACATTAATAATAATGCCAGAATAAAAGAAAATGAATGTGAATTTATAATTATAATTATAAAACCCATAAAAGAAGCTGCAGATAAGCTCTTTCCTGGTAAATATTAAAGATACATAACCATATTTACAAAGTTTGAGTCACATTCCTCATAGTAATCAGTGGTTCTCCTGTTAAAACTAGATAGAAAGATAGGAAGTCATCAGAACTCTGGTAAATGCATTTTACGTGTTTTCTTTTAAAATATCACATATTTCAAAGTTGCCATTGTTTTGGGGCCTCGCAGGGTCCCTTTCTCAAGCTAACATATTGACCAATAAAACACAAATAACAGGGATGGTGGTGACTTTCTAACTTCTTACGTGATTTACACATATTTGTGTATATTTGTTGTTTACCAGAGCATTTGCCAACTTTTAAAAGATTCACCAACAACTGAACTTGTTTTCAGATTATGTACAGGTTATGAGCAGAGTTTGCCTAGTGGGTGTTACTTTATTGGTCTGTTACATTAACATCACTCTGAACGACATTTAAACATTTCATTTATGCTCTATGCTTAATTCTAAATTCTCAATTACAAAAAATTGTCAAACACTCATCAATGATTTATCAAAAATGTACCTGGTTTGCATTAGTGGGTTTACCCCCTTTGCAGCATTATAAGACCTTTTTATCTAGTAAATGCTCCCAGCAAATTTGGGTGGATTGAGGCAGCTGGATGAGCCTAAATTTGTCCCCCAGTTAATAAACAGACTCCCAAAATCTCACAGACAAACTATCAAAAAGTTAAATCAAGGTGCAAATAACGTTATCCAGCAAGCACTGTTGCCGAAATCAATAAGTCTAGTCAATATACCTTATCTGCGTTCTTTGTAGTCCTTTTGCTAGATCTAATGCAGGGCTCATCAAGGGCCACTAGGAGTGTATTTCCCAAAGCATTCATAACTTCATCTTTCTTAGCTTCTTTCTTTATCCAAAGTTTTATTCAGACATCCATGGCAGGTTTAAATCTTACTGCTGGCTGTGAGACAATTTATAGAAAATATTTTAGCTTTAAATCAGACTTTCTGTATGACCAAAGCACGGAGCTGCAAGGAACATATTTGGAAATCCCTCTTCTCTTTCAAAATGGGAAATCTCTGATGAGGTAGCCAACAGTGGGCTCTAATGCAGAATGGACTTGAGACCCCCACACTGAGCTGACTTGGGACCCCTGTTGGCGGAGTAGGGTCTGGGCCTCAATGGTGTGGCATATTTTATACTCCCTGGTGTATGAGAACCGGGTTGCTGACAAAACTGTTGCTGGATGGAAAACCAAAGTAATATGTGCAGTAGGTAACCTTTGCTCCTAAACCTATATACATCCTAAGGCCTATGTTTCTATTTGGACTGGTGTTTACCTTTAAAATAGAGAAATTAGATTTAGTCCTGTATAGTTTATTTATCTGCTCTTATCAGAAGTCTAACAAACTCAGTGACATACCTTAGGCAATTATCATTCTTGTCATGAAAGAGAATAAAAAAACTTTTTTTTTTTTTTTTTTTTTTAAATGTGGGAGCGGCTGTCTGCAGTCTATCCTCTCTCCACTTAGTATTCCCTTCCCCTGTGTTTTCTCAGCCTAAATAATTAGCAATATGCAGCTATTTTTCTGTCGCTGATCCAGAACACAGGCTGGTGTACCAATTTGCTGCTTGGCTCATTTCAATTCATTATGCAGAATATTAACAACACAGTGCAATAACCTTAAATCCTCTAAAATATCTCATAATGCAGTCTGCGGTTAAGTTAAAAGGAGTGTAAAAGGCTATCAGAATATGTTCCTGGCTACAATGAGCCTTACAAATAGAGAGCTTAGCTATTATATGCAGGGGCAGCCCCCTACCATCATGTGAATTTATTTATTTATAGCTAGGGGAGGGGAGGACTTGCTGGATGTGTTGCTGAATATTTTATGACACTAGGGGCCCTGCTGTATTTCTTCCCCACATCCTAAAGATCTTGGTGCCAGCTCCATATGTTCTCACTCCCTGCATCGCAGAACCCCTGCATGAGAAAAAATAATGAAACACTCAATTAACAACTCCATTGGAGGGCTGCTGTCTAAACTAGACAAAGGAAATGTCAGGAGCGGACAATGGGTAAAAATTTTTTAGTTGAAATATACTGATATATATAAATAGTAAATAAAAGCTGTAGTGCACCAGTGAACCTGTGTTTAACTTAAACAATCCTTTCACAAACCTGGATAGGAAGACCTTAAACATTTTAGTGAATCCAGAGATACAGGAAACCTATATTCCTTGAAATTGTTGATTTTACCCATTTTTTTAATTCTTTCCTATTGGTACCTTTATTGCTAATATTAATTGGCACACGCACTTTCAAATAAGGTGTCTCAAGCGGCAGAAAACCAGAGTTTAATATCTATAGGAAAGGTTTTATTAAAATTTCCAGATGCCGATATCTCAGAATTTATTTACCATTTGACACACAGCTCTAGGAATGCTTTTTTAAAAGATCCTTTTATTAGTAGCTACATCAAGTTGCCTTTGTTTTCAAAATGAATAAATGTTTCTCTTTTATTCATTTTATATAATGGAAAATAAATTTTCATCAACATCAACAGAAAGGAATGGAGGTTGGATTAGAATATATTTACACGACTTTGAGTCATCCTAAAATTGTTGCAATCTTTGTTTGCAAGCTTGTTTAAAACATGGGCATTCTGCTATATTCCTTCTCCAAAGTGATCTTTTGAGTCTTAGGAAAACTGCCTAAAACACAATCAACCATTTACTGCTTGGTCACACCTTGCATACCTCTCTCTATTTAGGAACTCCATGTGCTCTCTACCCTCCAGCATTTTGCATTGGTATCCTAATCATCATCAACATTTCCACTGCTTGCCTACACATAGCAAAACTCTTCAAGACATGTTTCCATGATCCCTCTGCTCAACCCTTGCATCTTATTAATTTCAGCCATACTCCTCAACAACCTTTCAGACTCCACTTCCTAAAGAATTAACCTATAGTTTTCCTAAAATTAGGTATGTTGCAAACCTAGTCATTCAAATAGAGTTGTAAGGGAAAATGTGTAAGCAGATGTTACCCTTCGCAAAAACCTCATGTCAAAATGATCAAAATTCAGAATTCCTGTAAATGGCCCCATACTCTCCAATTCCCCAGTGTTTCCCAAACTCTACTAAATCACGTCATCATATCAGCACCATTCAATGGCCCTGATTTAATAAAGCTCTCAAAGGCTGGAGAGAATACACTTGCATCAGCGAAGCTGGGTGACCCAGCAAACTTGGAATAGATTTCCTAAAAGTCATTTGCTATTTGTTAGCAAATGTTTTTAATCCTGAACCAGATCCAGAACCAGAGATTCAATAAATCAGGCCCTATAAATCAATAGGCATCTGAGTACTAATAAGCCAGAGAAGAGGCAAAACTGTGCATCATCATGTGACCAGTGCAAAGACCTTGGAATTTATATAAATATATATATATATATATATATATATATATATATATATATATATATATCTATATATATATATATATATATATACCTTTTTTTGGAAATCCTAAATGCCATTGAGCACCTTAGTTGATTTTAATGTGAAGTTATTTGTTCTCAAAGATCCTTAAAGCTCTCTCTAAAGTCAGGTTTTCAACTTTTTTGGTTTTCTAAGAACAAACATTAGCTGCCAAGATTCTGCTGCAACAGAATACAAGATAATAATTATTTTTTACACTTTATATGTTACATTTCACCACAACAGAGAGAGGGTGTATGCTATTTTGTTTTAAATGCTTTTACTAGAATATGTTTAAAAAGTTATGTGCATGCTCTGAGTACATGTTCACTTTAAACCATAAACTAAACCTAAACTTGAATAAGAAAAAAATTGTAAGCAGGCATGTGCATTATTGCAGAAAAAGTATGCCCCTTTTGCAATATCCTCAGTGTCATTCAGCCCACATGCTCATTCCCACGGTTGGAATGTTGGTTGTTCCACAATACTGTATGAGCAGCTTAAAAGAGACCTTGATAATACTGTAGATTTTTAAGATACAAGTAAAGGGACAACAAAGTCTATTGTGAATACTAAATTCGTTGTTTTTGAGAGTCATTCAAAAGTGCCTTGGCCATTTCTACATAAGGAGAAATGAAGAATCAAATGTATAAACATCACAAGGGTATATATACAATCTACTGGGAATTGTATGTCCCTGTTCCTGGTATTTATGGTACTTGGTTGGTTTATGTGCCAAAGCAAAGCTTTCTCCCATTCCACTAGTGCAGGGGTGGTCTCATATTTCTTAGTTGGTCTGTCCTAATTTCTCAGGATACTGTAGTAAACTATCATATTTTTAATGCTTGATTTTATTATATTTCATAAAAGAGGTCAGCATATTGCAAGTCATCCAACTGTGGTGACCTTTCAAAAACTGTGTATAGATTGTAATTATATGCGTATATATGGGAAGCTGTTTATAATTTATTAAAGATACAGGGACTGTTTCACTCGGAAAATAAATGTTTATTGTTTTAGTTGTGCTTACTTTTAATACCAAATGTGATACGTTATTTTTCTTACACATGAATGGATAAATAAGGTAAAATTAGTTTACTATACAAAGCACTCCTTCAGTACATATATATCCTATGCACGAGTTGGATTTTATGTGAGCTTGCACATGTTTTTTGATTTATTGTTGTTGTAAATTGTACTGGTTAATAAATACATAGACAACTTTTGTTGATTTTGAACTCCTAAACTCAGACCTTGAAATTAAAAATCAAAATATATTTGGTAGTGTTATTGTGTGTCATTTAATGCACACAAAAGGGAAGCCATATTTATTCATTACTTTTTTATCGAGTAACCATAGACATGCATACATACTAAAAATAAAGGCATTGCTATTGCCATCTCGTTTTTAACGACACAAAAATATGCTTCGGTGAGTGACTTGCTTCGCATTGAATGAATATAATCAGAGTGCTAGAGCCTACACCTTCAAATAAAGTCTGAAATGTCATCCCCACACTTTTTAAACCCTGTAGGTTCTAGTAATATAGGACAATGGTTAGTGAATCATGGCATGGCATAAAAAGGAAGCATATGGAAGGGCAGAAGCATTCAGTTTTCCTGGGACAGTGTAAGAGGCCTTTATGTTATTTGGATTACTTGCTCATGTGCTTTAATTAATGACAGATGGCATTTAATACTGCATAAGCTGGTTGCAGTGATTCTTGTCAGGCAAGCTCCAATGAGCTTAATTGGTAACATGCGAGCTTGTTAAACATGATAAATTTATGCACTGTTTATAATGGCTATTTGTTTATTTTCCAAGCATTTATTAATCACACACGTTACATAAATGCATAGGTAAATCTCATTTTTTTGCAGACTGTCAACTTTTTCAGTGTTTTTTTTTTTAGACTAAGATTAGGATAAGTAAAAAGGAATTTACAGATAAGTTTTAAACTTATAAAATGTATAACATTCCTAAAAACCTTGAAATTAGGATTTTTCTTATTTATACAATTTCTTCCTATGACCTAACCTTGCCTAACTAATGTTGGCAGATTTTTATGTATATTCTGTGAAAAAAAGTAATGGATTAAAAAGGTAATAAATGCCAATGTTTAATTCAGGTAATTACAAAGTGACCATGAAGCACTCAGATTTCAATTGTTAACATCTGATAATTGTATAGGTAGGCCCAATGGGTACTACAACCCTAGTTTATTATACAATAAAGCACAGAGCTTTAATGGTACTCAGAAAATAATACATTTATTAAAAAAAAAATAATGATTTCAGTTACTCTATATATACATTGTGCAACTGTATGTGTCTATAGCAAAATCACATCACTCAACAGTGGAAATTTGTTTTTCTACATGTTTCACAATGAGATGCTTCATCAGGAGGAATCGGAACTAGTAGTATATAAGTGATGGCATACTTTCAAATGGAACACAGGTAAAGGAAAGTCCTACACTGAGCCATCCACTGGGTGGGAGAGGTAGGGACAACAAATTCACATAGAGTATCCTTGCAAAGGGTAGAAACATGCCCCAAATGCAGTTTTAGATGAAGCAAAATACTGATCGTTAAAATACTAATTGTTTTATTGCTGATACGCAATAAATTTTACCTGTTTATCATTAGCCCAGAACAAGCATGTTCCTTTAAGTTGTTTCATAGCCAGTCCACTGCCCTAACTGCCAATAAATCAGCAAGAGCCCATTCTCCTTTTTGGTTTGCATTGCGGCACAATAATTTTTTTGGGCAATGAACCCATACTTCACATTACACACATGCCACGCATTGTGGAGCTCTGCACTATAAATTAACATAACAAAGCCTAAATGTACGTAATCTAATCAGACTTTTGATTCAATAGACTTTAGAATTCTCTGAGAAAATAGGCAGTAATAAAAACCAGTACACACGAATGTAAAGTAAACCTGTACTCAAAGTTTTAAAACCACATTTTTTAGGAATGAAGATTTCATAAGGTGACAAGCATGAACTTTACTTTTACTGTCCCTGCAAAATCCCTAGTCAACTATGAATATGTGGTTATCATCTATATTAGATAGACATGCTTTCTCCTACCTCAAATTTACCCCTGGTATAGTTATGGATGGGCCTGTTGATCAGTTGGGTTGCACAGGTGGGCGGGAGTGTGACTGTGTTATCATATTAACATAAAATAGTCAGGCCCTACCTCATTTCTTTGGAATATGTTGACTTAAAAATATGTTGAATGTATTCTGTTCCTGCTAAAATGATACATACAGCTATAATTAGTAGAACTAATCGGTGGAGTGATTGATCAAGGGAATTAAACTGACTGCCTCTGACAGGGCCAAGGAGAACTTTTTTTAGCATGGTGTTGTTACATTTGCAGCCTCCTCATGGGGTTTCCTCATGTCGACAAGATCATTACTAAAACAGTTTAAGAATTGCTGAAAAAACAAATAATATGAGATATTTTACCTTCAATGTCTACATTAAATAAGAAAAAAGGAGAATAAATGATTTCAGAAGATAGCATGTTCCCTTTTATGAAGTTTAGTTATGGTAAAACATTTATACATTTTCACATACATAATGAAATTGTTTCTCTATTTTGAGATGACAACAGGACTAATATATATTTTTATGTTTCTCCATTCAGGCTCCTGGTCCAGGTCCATTTAGGTTTTAAGAATATCAGAGTTTCCTCTTGTTAATCTCAGCCAGGTTCCAGTTAGTGCTACTAGTGTGTGGCTTACTCAGCAGTCTTTTAAATGTGTACCTTTATTCATTGTCATTGTGCACTTCCTATTGAGAATCATAGTAGAATAGCTGACTCCTTCTAGGTCAATGACACCAAGTTGCATAATGCAAACTCAACATGTTCTTTTAGTTTTTGGGACATTTTTGTGACACAGGCAGCTTAATGTGACATCAGAGGGTCTTAATGCATGAAATGTGTGGTAAAAAAAAAACATCTTGTTGAGAGTGCAACCAGTCAGATATCTTTTCACCAGTCCTGGTTTTAAACTGAACAAGAATTCTGATTAGTTGATGTATTTTATAGGACAGGTAAGGTCTACGACCTGAAGCAAAATCTTTAGCATCCAACAGTTGTGGGTGTGCCAGAAACCTGCATCCTGCTCTTTGTGTTGTAATTTCATCATCTAAATCCTACGAAACACAACATTTATGTGGAGGCCATGGAGAGGAACCGGTGCACAGTGGGGGACCAAACATCCAACAATCCCAGAAGTCAAAATTCTGCCAAAGCTTGAAGTTCCTAATCACAGCAAAGTGATGATTTTCTAAGGTAAGTATTATGAGCCTTTTCTCAGTATACTGAACCTTGTTCTTCCTGGAGTTTAAAAAAAAAGTAAGTCCTAGGACTCACCATATCCAAGTGTTTTCATATAACACATGTTGTAGACAGAAGTTTATAGTTAATAATGGACAATATAGGTTCTGATTAAAGCTGTAATACTAATATCGCAGTGGCCAGTCTCCCGCAACAAAAGAAAATTTACTGTCAAAGGGAACCAATATTTGCTAAGTCATGTGATGAGAAGATCAAATACCATTATGTTGTGCCTTTGGTGCAAGTATAAAATGTAAACCGGGCCTAAAAATGAGGGTAAGGGGATAAGAAAAATACAAAAAGGAAAATGTTTGTGGTAATCTAGTGGTTTGATGTATACAAACCATACTATGTATCAGAGTGGACAAGCATGGGTTTGTGTTAACATACACTTCTGGAGGTTACAATGTTAAACATAAAAAAGAATAAAAAGTTGTTTTGTTGGACATTTTACTAATGAGGGATACATGTAGAGTAAGCTTTGGAGACTTATGAAGGGATGTCTTGTGGTACTGAATTAAACCTTGGGAAAGTATTAAATGGCCTTCATTTTAATTACCATTCCCAAATAAGGGTGAGTTTTTATCATCAGTAATTTGCAATTATTTCAGGTAATCTCCTTTGCTTTAATCTCTGCATAGTTGTCTGTTAATTTGCACTGTGGCACACTGTATAATGCATCCCATTTAAAATAAATTGATACAATTCTCTGTGATAAGTGGTGTGTTGCACTGCATGTATGCATTAGAATAGTGTAACACCACTGGTGTTACTGCAATGCACTTTGTGTCAATAGGTCTTAACTAAACCACACTTTTCATACGTTGGGGCAAATGTAACTATTTGTGATGCTCACATTTTAAAGCATTCCTAACATAAAAAATTACAATTGATATAGGCAACAACATTTTTTTAACCTTAGCGTCATGCTTGTAATATAGTATTATCTTGGCATGTAGATGTATTACTGTTGTTCTGGTCTTCTAGCTCATCTTAGTTTTGTATTTTTATCTTGCCCATTTTAATATGATTTCTTAATACCAACACTCAATTGTTTCTTCTTGCCATGGCTTCACACAATCTACATCTGCAAAAAAAACCAAATAAGCCATATTTCCTTGTTGCTGCCAATAAGTGATGAGTACCTGGCTAGTCCTAGAACATTGCTTTATCTCTGTTCTGCATACTGGATTAAACACACATAGTCGATGAATAGATGAAATATAGGTTGAGCCTGCTAAAGGTCCCCACTACAAAGTAATTTTTTTTTATCTTGACTAATATGTACAGATCTGCTATAATTTGTTGTACTGTGTGTCAAATATACATTCATACAGAAAATAATAATAATATATGTTGCTGAAAAAAAAATAATTATTATTAACATCTTTTGCATCTAAGAAACTTTTCTCTAGTTTAAATACCTCAAGATTAAACTGCCCCTTGTGAGCTTTGAATTTTTATGCATCCTAATCCCTCACTATACCTACTTCTATCTGCAAAATCCCTCACGACTGGACTAGACTAAAATGCCAACTGGATTAGTCTGTTGCAAAGTTTGCCCCATACTCCATCCAGACATTACTAATAGCATAGCCAACAGCATTCAGCATCTAGGCCAGTTTTAGGATAGAGCCCATTGGGTCACTTCCAAAGCCTCCACCTCCAACTAACATGGCAGGGGTGCAGTGTTTGCATTTGAAACCCCCACTTTACATTTGTCCTGGGCCCCATTTTGTCTAAAACCATCCCTGTTTAGTAATTACAGTCTTAGAACTACCATTCAGTCAGCAGCTACAAATAGTATTTAGTAATGTTCTTTTTTTATTTTAAATCAAATTTAAAAATATTTATGTTACAATACATGTATTTCATGCAGTAAAAATGAGCAGTTTTCATCTGGAACCTTGCCATCATCTAAGATGAAGAGCATCTGAAATTGCATAACATTTCTTCCAACTATTTACTAACAAGTGCTGAGAAAATGCATATATTAAAATAGAAACTGTAATTACTGTTTATCTAGATAGGAGAATTTCTAATAAATTATAAAAGCTATTTGACTCAACAAAGTAAAATCAGTCGGTGAACTGCTTTTGCCGCTCCAGCAAATTTTTCTACTGTTTGAGGGAACTTAAAATATCATCACATGAAAAAGAAAAGGGGAGCCAATTGAAATTGTTGACATTTTCAGCAAATATGAACAAAATACAATACATCCTTATGCAGTAAGTGCCTAAAGATAAATGTGATATACTATAGAAAAATGCATTTCTATTTATCTTGGCAGATGCCAACAAATCGTAAGGATCTTAAAAGCGAGTGAATTGATGCCATTCAGTTTATGTTCTAAGCTTTGCACAATAATGCAAGCCTTATCCCTGGTTTCTCTATCTAAACCATTGGTGGAACTATGACTGCTTGGTTATGCTGGATCTTCAAAACAGAAGAGAATATGCTTAGGTTGAATAAAATCAATTGCATTTAAGTATTTATTATTTTGCAATATGTGAAGCATAATTTACCCTCCCCGGTGTTAGTCCCGAGTGTGGCTTGGGGATAATTTTCAGTGTCAAAAGCCACACTCGGGGTGGAATTGCCAGGGAGTTTAAAACTCCTACCTGGTTACCACATTCCGGCAATGTCCTCCAGTGGTGCCCGCAGCCTTCCCCTGGCGATGCTGGCGGGCATCTGCGTCCCCGGTGTGTGAACTTTGGGTGAACGTTGTGAACGTTTTGGTTGATGAGAGGCCAGGGGAAGCAGATGCCGGGCATCTGTTCACAAGCCTTAGGCTAGAAGACGGGATTGTTGGGCAGGTGGGTGGGACCAGACATGAATTTTGAAATAATGAGTATTTAAAAATACTCATTATTCATACCGCCAGGGAGGTTAAAATACATTGCGGGAATAACAGTATGTCTGTAAGTCCTGTTACATTTAGATAGATCAGTGCCAAACATAGTAAAGATCACTGCTTAACATAGGTAATACTTCCATCTTGTTATTTTTATTCATTTCTTTAATAGTTTATTCTGCAGAAGTGAGATTTTTCTCCAGTTTTTCAGGTTTCTTTTTCACAACTATGTTGAGGTGAAAGATTTCACAGCTGGTAATCAGCTATTTTTAAACAGTATTATACTGATAAAAAAAAAATAACAGCTTTAGAATGTGTCATTCAGAATTCATTTGGGAACCATTTTGTGTTAACAGACTGATGAAAATGACTAAAATGTCTGCTTTTTACATGGTCCTAAAGAGAACACCTAGGTAGAGAAAACACAACCCAAGCCCGGGGATTAATCACCAATAAATATCTGGCGCATTGGCGCATTGGAGAGAAGACTACAGCTCATTGGTGACTAAGTGCCATCACCTTTCTACAACTAATCTTAGTAATCCTAAATGCAATCCTATCAGTGACAGAACTGTAGAAAAGATTGATAATATACGGTTGTGGTGCTGGTCTAAAGTTTTCTGCAGCACCACCATGCAATTCTCACATTTACCTCTAGCACCCCTTTTCCTGTACTGTTTCCTTCTTTTTTTAATCTCTTCATTGCCTCCCTTTAACACTCCTCCCTGTTCTATTTCTTTCATCCAGTGACCTAGTGCAGTGGTCGTCAACCTTTTCAGATCTGCGGACTACTAAACTTACGAGCTTGGGACCATGCGTGTGCAGGGAGCCATGTGTCAATCAAAGGGGAAGGAACTTCCCCCAGAGTGATGTCATGATGCCAAAAACCACCCACAGGCTCAGCCCTGCGATGGGAGAGTGGGCAGGTTGTGTCTAGACACACCACCTTGAGCCTGCGATTTATATGAGAGACATGGTCTGTGGTTCTGGCCGGTGCACCCCCCCCCCCCCGGTCATTCTCCTGATTCCTCTGGGGGGCGCGCCGACGGGAGTCTTCTGTCTGCCCCTACTGTGTCTCTAATCTGCCTCTTCCACCCCTTTTTTGCTTCTGTTATCTTCCTCCAGCATCCCAGTGACCTACTTTTACCCTTTTCCTGCCCCCACCTGCATTACTTTTGTATTGTAACAGTACCTTGCTTCTCCAATCTGCCTTCTTTCCCCCACCACATACTGAGCTGGAATGCTTTTAATAAAGTATACCGAAGTTTACTCACCAATACTCCCACTTTCCCATACTTTAATTCCTTTTCCCCTCCAGTCTCCAGTCAAGAAATAGATGGCAAACCATCCACATCCAGAAAAGGCATAATAGGGAATATCTAAATCACTATTAGAGATAAAAAAAAAAATGTTGTTACCTTCATCTATAGTAAGTGATATGGCAATTTATGGAATCTAATCAGATACAGCCAGTAATCATGTTAAAGCTATTGTATATCATGCCACACATGATGAAATCAGATTTTGTGATACAATTTTATAAGTAAATATTTTTTTATGGTATACCCGTTTTTGTTTATTGCTGTTTTAGGGACATGGAAATACATATGGTGTTTGAAAATTATTTTGGCAAACCATACTGGTCATGAATCATGCTGATAATAAAGTCTTGGTATACATGGTATATTACAAGTAATGGTTTATAGAATGCAGCAAGGGTTCTCATTCTCATGTTTTGTTGGAAAAATGTAGGCTACTGATTGTTGTAACTATTCCCTGACTTATGTTTGCCCTTACCCCTGCATATATTCTTGACAAATGTTCATTTTTTATACCCAATACTTATATACCTAATACTCAATACTTAGTAGGATTTCACTGTCAGTCTGAACAGGTTTACACAACATTTTTGAATATTTCCACTGGGTACATACTCCTTACTTTGTATGTGTTATGAGGACAATAGTGAAATAGGTGTCACAAGAACTGAAAGAAAATCTAGAAAAAATTCAAAGTGTAAATATTATCTCTGCAATGTGTCACTGTTAGCATCAGATACGTTTCATGGGTATTTAATATTGATTACAGGATATTGGAGAAACGACAGACCAATGGGGAAACAATCGAGCTTACAGAAGAAGGGAGGCCTGTAACAAAAACAGAGAAACGCCAGCCTGTGGTGGACTGTACTTGCTTTGGACTGCCCCGTCGGTATATTATTGCCATTATGAGTGGATTGGGGTTCTGTATATCATTTGGCATCAGATGCAACCTTGGAGTGGCCATCGTTAGCATGGTGAATAATAACACAGTATACAAAGGGAACAAACTCGTTATGGAGGTAAGATCTTTTTTAAAGTTTTAAAATGAATATTAAAATTCCCCAGTCAGAACAACAGTGTCTAGAGAAGTCACAACAGTGACTTCTCTAGACAGAGAAGCCTTTTTTCAATCTTTAATAAAATAAATAACTTTTAGGTCTTAGGGAACCTCTTGCTTTTATTTCGAGTTCCTCAGCACACAGTACATTAGTATGGTGGTGATTAGTGGGAAGAATGTGTCCTACATTGTTGGCTAGTGGGTAAAGTGTCACCATTGCAGATAACTAAACAGTTGTTCCAATCAATGATAGGCCGACAGCATTCCCTTCCAATGTGGCAATAGTTGTCAGCTTACCAGTCACTCTTTTCGGAAAAAGTAAGGGGAAGTAAACAAAAATCATCTTAAACTGAATTTGCAGCAATCTTAGTGTTAAGTTTAATATTTTGCAGCTTTCTAAGTATAAAAGATAAAGATATGGGTGAATTATATTCAAACCTTTAACACAAGGATATGGATCTTTATTTTCTGTAGCCTTGTGACACCCATTGTTAAGTTTTATTACGATCAGGCTGATAACTCTTTTTTTTAATTTTTATTTTTTTTAACATAATTCTACCACATCTACAGATTTAGATTTGGGTACAAGTAATATTGACCTTGTTGATTAAGTGGCTTCAGGCCTTTTGTTGACTACTCTACCATGCTGATGCCATTACTAGTGTTGGTGATTGAATTCTGGTTGTCCTTATATTCGACCCGAATATTTTTGTTTGAATTAGGATAGACACGACCGGAAAATCACAGTATTCAATTTTGCAAATTCGTGTGTAAAAAATGTGTTTAAAAAAGAGGCTTTATTGTTAAAGTAATTTATTGAATGTGTGTGATTTGTGTAACTAACTTTTATTTTTTTACAGGTTATTCCACAATAACAGGATGATTTCCACGACTGCACAGCTGTGGGAATCCTCCTGTCAGTGCGGGATCCCCGGGCACTAGATGTTAAAGGAGGACAAGTCTCCCCATTCATCACCTCTAGTGCTCTGTGAATGGCTGAGGACTCCCACGGGACTCCTGCGTTCTTGGAGAATCTCTATACAGAACACATACCATAGTTACACATACACATAGAACACATACTATAGTTACGCTAGGGCTGCAAGAGCAATCAGAGCAAGAGCTGACAGCTCCGCTCCTTTAATATGTTTTTGCAGCCCTGGCAGGAACTGTATGTGACTCTACGGCCTGTCACATTGACAGGATGATTCCCACGGCTGCACAGCTGTGGGAATCATCCTGTCAGGGTGGGATAACCTGTAAAAAAATAAAAGTCTCTCCTTTCATCACCCCTAGTGCTCTGTGATTGGCTGAGGAAAGGTAAACTCTGATGAAAGCTCAAGCTTGTTTCCTTGTTCTTGTTTTGTTATTCCAGTAAAATAGAAATCATACATTTACTTGTCAATGTTACTGAATGTTGGAGGAGATGGAGAGGATAACATGACACCTGCAGCCTGTAGATCTTAGTTATAAAAACACCTTGGTAATAAAAAGCCTATCATGAGAGAAGAATAATTGGCTTCCATTGTTGGCCTTATATGAAAATGCTATTTGATTTAATATTGCACTATATATATATATATATATATATATATATATACACTTTAACATATTATTTTTAGTAAAGTCTAATTTGCTTAGTTAACATGTTTGTTCACCTGTTAAAACAGACAATTTCTAGGGTTCATTACAAATGTAATAATATTAGGAAAAATTTACTGAAAAATGTACTATCACACCAATGTGATAACCTATCAGTATATATGATGTATGGGATCAGCCCCATTCTTCTTTGCTCAGGTTTTAAGCTCTAGGTGATTGACAGTATTATTATGTCTGAAGATTGGATGGTACAAAAGGTAATCTGAAGTTTGTTTTCCAAACTATATAGCAAAGCTATAGTGCTAGTAGCAGCATAATATAATTTTAAATAGGGGAGGTTCCAGTAAACTGAATTGCCCCTGGAATTATTTATTTGGTGTGATTAACATTGAATGAGCATGACATTTAACACTTGATTATTCCACAAAATTGGAATTTTTTTGCCAGAATGTTGCTGAGATTTAAAAAAAAATACGAAGTCACGAAGCTATGAGAAAGTAGTGTTTGCACTAGTCTTAATATGAGTGCCTAAGCCAGGCATTTCTGATTGTTTTAGGACAGTGGTGACAAGTAGACATTACCTTGTTGCTCCTGTTTCACCATCGGCTTTGCTAGAAATAAATTGGAATTTCATGTTTTTAAATTAGGATATTCTAGTACTTACCTATTAATAGAAAATATTGGTGATTATTTAGTGGGTCTGATTTTTTAAAGCTCACCATGGCTGGATAGGATATACTTTCATCAGTTAAGCTGAGTAATTCAGCAAACCAAGATTGGATCTGGTCCAGAATTCAAAACATTTGCTAGCAAATAGCAAATTATTTTGAAACAATCTATTCCAGGTTTGCTGGATCACACAACTTCTCTGATGTAAGTGTACCATCTTCAGCCTTGCAGAACATTTTACAACATTTTATGAATGTATTGGGGGGTCTTTATTTACATTGCAACACATTGTTTAAAATGCGCAGAGTGCATTTGGTAGTCCAGAAAAACTTTCTCATATTGCCAGATATTATTTTTAAAACACATCTTGCCTGTCTGTCATTCTGGCTTTTTATTTAAAATTGAAATTCACTGAACCAGTGTGCAGTATAAATTTACATGTTAGTGTTGATTAGTGTTAAAAGTTAATGTGTTGGAAGAACAGCTATGTAATTAGCATTTTCAGAAGGGGGTAATCAATGGCAGAAAATAAGTAAAACTCAGCTGGCAACTTTAAATTTTACTTTTACTCTTCATCCAAATAAAGTTATAAATTTGGATGTGGATCTGCCCCGAACCTGTTTGAATACCTAATGAAGATCCATCATATAGCTGATATAATGGCATAATAATTTTGTTTTCACAGCAAGCACAATTTTCCTGGGATCCAGAAACAGTTGGAATGATACATGGCTCATTTTTCTGGGGGTACATCGTTACGCAGATTCCGGGGGGCTACATCTCTCAAAAATTTGCAGCTAACAGGTATGAGCTTAAAAATAATATTATTATTATTTTTGTTCTGCCACGTATGGTCATGGACTTTGGGCAATAAATAATAGACATAGTGGTGCTCTATGTCTTATCTTTGAACAACAATGTGGAACTTTAGTACGAGTACTTTTGTAATAATTGATTTACCAAAAATAATAAAAGTGTACTGTGGAAATTCTTGGAATCAGAAGCTAGTATTGTCCGCTTTAGCAGAAAAAAACTTTGGGTGTGATTTATTAAAGCTCTCCAAGACTGAGTAAGATAGAATATGATGGGGAAACCTGGGTGATCCATCAAACATGTAATGAATTTTCTTAAAATTATTTGTTATAATTTGGAAATTTTTTTCAGTTCCGGACTAGATCCATTGCAAGTTTTCAGGATTACCCCAGTTCTCCCATGACATTCTCCTGTCCTTGAGAGGTTTAATAAATCAGGCCCAATGTGTAGGCAATTTGCATAACTGCAGACCAGTGTTTTTATACTGCCATTTAAGACCACTCTATGATTAATCTTTTAAAGATGTTTATGAATTTTATGGCTTGACCTGTCAATTTCAAATCTCCCTACAACATTTAAATTAGATTTAGGTTACTGTTTTGTCTAGGCCAGTACGTTTTTTGAGCCATTCCTTGGTGAATTTGCTTGTGTGTTTTAAGTCATTATCATGTTGACAGATCCATTTCTGCTTTACTTTTAAGCAGATAACTGTAAACATTTATCCGGAAGACTTGATGAATTAAAGTTGCCCAGGCTCTAAAGCAGCAGACAAACCTTAAAATAAATTTCCACCAACATGCTTCACAGATTGTATTTTTTTTTTTTTATTCTGAATTATTGTCTTTTATGTTCACAAAACATGTCTACTGTTACTGCGGCCAAACAAATCTCATGGGTGCGCAGTACATTGTTTCAATAGGATTGGCCTTTGCCAATATGTTATTGACAAACTGAAGTCTTGGAAGCAATTACTTTTCCATAACACAACATGCATTTCAAATTCGACAATTTTTTTCTGATTGTACATGTATGCACTTTGACACCATTAATAGGATGAATTAGCTCCAGATCCTGCAATAAAATCCTGGGCCTTTTGGTGTTCTTTTACCATCAAAAAAACCAGGACAAATAAAACTTATTTAAAATATATGGCATTGGTAGACTTTTTTTCCTTAAGTGGAATAATTAAAGAGGGCTAAAAATCTAACATCAGATTTATTATTAGATATCTATTCTCACTTACTTGCGGTGGAATATCAGTCCGCCAAGTAGCGCTGGCTTCTGTCAGCTTGCATCCAAGAAAAAGAAAACTTTCTTCTTTATATGTACGGAAGAGGTCACCTTGTTGATCTTGTCATCCACTCCTGACCCACTGACAGCCCTCCTTCACGGCTTAAGCTCTCCCCAGGGCTCTCTAACCAATCAGGTCAGTTTGTTGTCTTCTGTGATTGGTTGGTGCTGATATCATAGATGTTAACTACAGATCAGACCCACCATAAGAAAACACAAATCAGGTCCTCACATCCGACCAGCCCCTGCACAGTATCATAGCAGTCCCTTATTATTATTATCATCATCCGGAGCCCATTATCACCTTCATCAGTGGAGTCCATTGTTACCCATCCATTGAGCCTGTTCTTACCCCAAATTCTGGAGTCCACTATCATCCCCAATAAATAAAAAGTTACATTCAGGTGTGAAGCCTCCCTGCTGAGGATCTTTGGAGCTGTGCTAACGCTCCTCTCTCCTTATAAGCTAACAGTGATGGCGCTTAGGAGTAAGCAGAATATCAAATGGCAAAAGAAAAAAAAGCACCTGCTTTACCTGCTGACCAATCAGGTCAGTTTTTCCTAAAAATCAGGAAATGTGAAAAAAAAAGACAGCAGACCTTGTGAATGTATTTTAAAAATTGAAATGAGGCATATTTTATTGCAAAAAGAACATTACTTGTCCCTTTTGCAATAAAGGACCTACCTGGTCACAATGTTTACATTTTTAGCTATAGTTCCACTTTAATTGTTTTAGCGGCTCTACAGTGAAGAAATGTTGATTCTTTTTAGTTGCCATAGGGCACTAAATATTATATCTATTACATGGCCTTGTTACAGCTTGAACAGCTGCACAAAGGGTCTGAAAGTACTTTGACAAGTACCATTCATGTACAAAGTGTACAGAACAATGCATTGGCTCCATGCACCATGAGCCCTATACACAAAAGGAGCTTCAGAAAGAGAATCTGTGCTTTTAATCAGTGAGGAATCAGGGGACAATGAGAACACATCATGCTGTTATAGACACCTTTAAACACCGAACAGTGCTGACTGTTATCACAAAGAACTGCTATACCAGCAAAGAAGGCTTTGTACAAAAGTGAATGCTTCTCTGCCTGACTCAGAAAAATATGAAATTCTTTAGTAGAAATATAATTTTATAGTATGGTAAGTAAAGTAAAGCAAATTTCAAATGTTTAAAGAAACCTTCCTTTTTTTAATATTTGTTATTAATATTAACTATAATATTAAGGAAAACAAGTTTGTGACTTTTTATTTTACCACTCTTTTCTCTGTCCTGTGAAAGTTGTCATCAAAGGGCATCTGGCATTCCTTTTCTTTCATTATACTGTATGCTGTTTTCTAGGAAGCTCTCTGGTCTTTTTGTGGAAGGAGTTTTAATTAATAGGTAATCAATCCACTGTGTGAGCTTGCTATGGGGGATTGCTCATGTCAACAGGTTTTCAGCAGTTCAATGAGGCAGCACACTGTCAATTTTCAGGAAAAAACAAACACATTTCAGGTGGTAAATACAAATATTGCTAATAGTAAAATGGAGAACAAAAAATATTTTTGTATAAACAAATTTTGGCATGAGCAGCTTTCTTTGAATCATTTGACTCTGGAGCTCCTTCCCCTTCAAGTCTTGGGAAGCTGATTACCCAAGTAGAGTACCTCTGCTCTCCAAGTACAGGCGAAGACCTGGACATGAACTGGGTGGCCAAGGATTCCCCCCAACTTTTCCTTGGCTCTTTTCATACAAGCCATCCGTCTGCTAAACATCACAGTTATTTTTCATGGGGCCCTAATAGACAAAATGCCTCGGCATTATATATACCCCATACCCCAACTAGGACTTGCTAAGCCACGGAACATCCCTGCCACTGCTGGCCTTTTGGATAGTACATCTAGGCCAGTCATTCTCAATCAGGGTTGAGTGAAACTGCATATTTCCTCCAGGGTTTGCTGGAGTTTCTTTAATTGTGGCTAATGTACCTCCCATAAGACAGTGCCTGCATAATTCAGAGGCCAACACCACTTGGTAGAGCCAGCTGCGTGAGTCACTCATTAAATTTTTAGGTGCTTTTTAAGATGGTTTTCTAGCCACCACTTTATGTGACATTTGTGGCATTATGTGGTATTTCCACCAATTTAAAAGGCTTTTTTTCCCACAAAAAATGCGGAGAACAGGTGTTCCACAAAGCATGAAACCTTTTTCTAGGGTTCCTCAAAAATAAAAAGGCTGAGAAAGGCTGCTCTAAGCAGATTGTAAACACATTATTTAATGCCAATTATTATTCATCTATCATGAAGACATCACTAAATGTCATAGCAACAAAAACACATTCTTTGGAGGAATCTCTAAATTGAAAGTAAATATTGCAAACAGATTGTTGTGTTAATATATAATATCCTTTATTAGGCTATTCATTTTTATCTTGTTCTTTCTGCCTGTAATTCTCATTTGAAAAGCATTGTGTATTTTTATGGATTTTAACATAATATATTAAGTAATAATAGCTGCCTGTGTGGTTTTAAAACACTGCTCATATTTTGGAATAAACTGGCTTATTGCAACACTGTATTTATGGTACAAAAAAACTAGTAGCATTTATAATAAATATGTATGATGATACTCAGTGCCTTTATGTTTTATTAAAAAACATTTAAAATATCAACATTCCAATACATGTTGTACATTACTAAATGCAATAAACTGTCCATCCAGATACAATTTTCTTTTTGAGTAGAATAGGGTGGAAACAGTAGGTTAGAAAAGGGTAGAATAGTGGGACATAGGATAGTTTTCATTTTACTTCCTGCTAAAAAACGGGATTTATTACCATTCCTGAAGACGAATAGTTTATTCAATGTGACACAGTGAAAAACATCTGGCCAGCCATTTAGACAAGCAGCATTTATCGCTAGTATTTCACCGCAAATGAAGTTAGAAATTCCTGTAGTTTGGGCTCAAATTTTAATCCAAGAATATACATTCACAGATTAATTTAATTAATTGACTGAAGTTGATTTGGTGCCAAGGCAGCCAAGGGATAAGACAGACAGTCATTTGTAATGACCATTGCTATCCCATTGTACATTACTTAGAGATGTTGCAATACATAAACAAAGCCTAAACAATACATAAACTAAACCTCTGCAGCAATTTGGAGACTTTGTATTTCCCTGTGGTTAGTCAACACATCAGGTCACTTCCCCACTCCAAACTGTAACTGAACAGTAAAGCAGCAATGGGCTAATGAGGTCATATTCGACCCTTATTTTCTTCTCTTAAGAATTTTAAATAATTTGAATTGTTTTCCTAATAATGACATGACATTTATTGTGTTTTCTAACATGTGCCCATGACATCTGCTTATGACGCAAGTAATTTTCTGCGTCTGGAATACTAAATAGTATATCCAAATCAATATTAGAGGGATACCCTGTGGCCTTAGTGGGCCAACTTTTGATACAAAAAAAATCTTATTTTTGTATCAACTAAGCAGGATTGAACTGGCTGGTAGGAGGGTTTGGCAGGGTGCTGTACATAGCTTTCCAAAAACATCACAGTATCTGGCTCATTCAGGCCACCCTAGTTAATAGGCACATGTGATGTTGAAATGGTATGATTGCAAGAACTGAAATCTATTGAATGAATTAGGTGGGCCAAGGACAGCCTTAATTTGATCAGCCCTACATAATGCTTGCTCCTGCCTTTATTACCATTGGAACCTTCCTGTTGGTGACTCAAGAGCATTGTTTTCCAAATAACATGACTTTGACAACTTTAAAAGAAAGTCCCACATATCATCTTACTATCCAATAGGAAATCTTTGAGTGGTCCTGAGATGTTTTAATAGCATGATGGGATGAAAGGTCTGGGTTTAGTGGTGAAGTCAGAGAATTTTACCCTCTGACAGAGGTGTATAGTGCTAATTGCAAACACCCTGCAGTGCTCTACCTAAGAAAAAGGATTAAAGCCTAACACACACTTTTACAATGCACATTTTACCCGCATAACCATATGTTGCAGTGCCATTCTTTCCTAATGGCACACTAAAGCATTAAATATAAAGCATGGAACCAACAAACATGCATTGCACAGCATTACTTTAATGTACTCCTGTGCTTTGTGGAATATCTGTTTTCTCAATGATTATATGTTTTGGCTTCCCTTTTAAAATAATGGGCAGTCCTAATGGAATGCACATGACCAGGAAGCTAGGATGCTCACCACCTCTTTTACATCTCACCCATACCACCCCACCATGGCCCCTTTCCCCTTCCCTTTTATATTAACACTGATCACACTATTTTTGGGAAATTGGCCATAATGGACACTTTATTTACATTATAATAACTTAATAATTAACCATAATTACATTAGCCATTAAAAAAAAAACAATTACCTCCTTAACAAATGACAACAAATAATACCATCAGAATAACAGTCTTACCCCCAACGGCAATATTTTAAGCTGCAAGCTCTCGGAGGCACTACTCACCATCTCTCACCATATCACACCAGCATGGGGGACACACCCACCATAATTTATGTTCCCAGCTGCAAACTACTACCGGCTTGAGAATGATAAGCACCATAACCATCTTTTATCCACCACTTTAGAAAGCCCAATAAATCATACATTTTTAGGATATCCCACACCTAAGATGGTTCTCCCCCACACACTCAGAAAAAGAGAGCTAGAAGGGCGAGAAACTGGAGATAATCATGCTCTTCTCAAATGTACACATGGAATGTGTCAGTAAATTACAAATTCACTGCTTTGTAAATAGACCCCTATGAGCATTCTGCTGCCTTTGTGGAAGTCCAGGACCTGGTGGCATAACTAAAGCATAACGTGGGATGCACAGGAAAACTGTTAGCCTATACACAATTCAAACTTGTATGCCTTTTCTAAACTGATAAAAGATGCATCCATGCATCTGGCATCATCATGTTTATTATGTTGGGTAATCTCAAAGGACCCTTAAATACTGCAAAGCAGAGATTTCATATGTATAATGTAGGTTTGGTAATCGTCCACGTTTCCTGATACAGTTGTATTTAATTTGCAGTAGTGCTGCTATGTAGCATGTTTTCCCTGGGCAGTAATCTTAATAAAATTGCTTCATATTGTTTAACGACATCTTGTCCACTGCTTGTTACATCTTGTTCTCCATGTATTATTGATACTTATCATCATATTTTCTATGCTGTTTATGTTACATGGTTATCAATATAATACAGTGGAAAAACAGATGTTTAGTTTCTTCAAAAAAAAAAAAAAACTATCCTGAGAGAAAACAAAGGATGAAATCTTCCTTTATAAAATTCAAACTGTATGGTTGCCATGCCAATTCAAAGGTTTTATATTCTCAATCACCTGGAATGAGTATGGAAATTAAGTTGCTGACTTTTGGTAGCGACTTAAAAGGTACAGATGCTTAAAATGCCCAAGCAGCTAGTTTTTATAAAGGATATCAGATTTTGCAGACTACTTACTTAATTTATTGCATTTCCGTTAAATGACTCTTCAAAACATACGCAAACACGTTTTTTGTATGTTTTTTTCTGGATGTAGGTGAGGTGGAAAGGAGCCATCAGATGCAGTTTGATGGCATTTCTAAGGACAGTTTCCTGCTTGAATTTGGATAGCTGCTAGCTTGCAAAAACAGATTTTACTCCATCTGATTATTTTAGTGGTCAGTTAGCAAGCCATACCACAGTGACATTTATATAATTTTATATGTATTACAGTCAGAAATTCTACTGACAGAAGATGATTGAATGTTTGAGGACCCCTTGATCTATGACAAAGTGAAAGGGGTCTTTTTTTTTAATTAACCACCAATCCCAGGGGGGACTTTTCCTTGACCTTAGTGAAATCTATGGATCCTCCAGTGGTTGCTGGGACATTATTGGGTAGTGATCAATAAAATATTGATTTCCTACCTACAATGACCACCAATATAGTTGGAAGATGAAAGAAGCAAATTACAGCTTTTTTTTCAATATAAATAAGTGATATCTGTTACTGAACAAAAAATAAATGCTTTGCTAGACATAGATCCCCTATGCTGATGCAAAAATTCAGAATCCAGGTGCTCACATACCACATATGATTAATTGCAAATATTTATAATTTGACGTCTCAATTCTCGACGCATTTCGCTCTGCTTCCTCTGCGATTCAGAGACTTAGTTGTTCTATAGATAATTGTGGATCATAAGAATGATATGTAAGTAGGCAATAGGTACATATAAAAGATCACCGTGTGAGGTAGCTGGGTATATGGCTTTAATAATAAGATTTGAATGAGTATATTGGAGAGAAGGTGGTAGTTTTAGTTTAAAATAAAGGCTATTTTTCACCAGTCTAAGGGACCATTTTTTCACTGACCACCAATATATATAGGAAACCATTTTCCAATGAAGACTAGTGAAAGTGGTCATTGCAATTTTTAAAGACTTTTTACAGTCTGGCTATAATTATCCATTAATTTAATTAACTATGTTGATTAATTAATAATGATGTATAGATCAGAGGAATGTTGTAAATTGGTTCCAAGTATAAAATATTCTAGGTATGTCATATGATTTTTATTTTATTTAAAACATTTATGAGCCTACTTATATTTAGCAAGGGTTCGCTGAGGCCTTGAAATTAGGCCAGTGTCTACCTTACTGTTAGGTTAAAGAGATTATGACTGGCTATGCTTATGATTCTTAGCAGTCATGAGTCCTCTGTGTGTTTTTTTTAAAAGGTAAATAGATAGCAGCCTTTAGATGATAATACGATGCGATATGAGCCCTAAAGCATCTCTATCTTGCTCTCATTCTTTTTTTATCCTGGTTGTTTGGCTGTAATGCTCACCCCTTTGCCTATATACTGACCTGGTACAAGGATGCAAATTGACTTTGTGTGAAATGCATTTCCTGCTCTATGTCAGTAAATACATTCATTGCAGAACATTGATGGTTAAATACATCCTTTTGCCCTTAAGTCAGGCTGAAGGAGCTTGCGTGAAAGAAATCTTATTGGCAAGCTGTGGGGATGACAGTGTTGGTAATTATGTCAGATTGAAGATGGGTGAGTCATTTCATTAAAATCTGTCAGTGTGAGCACATGACATTGTATCATCCAGCATACCCTCTGGCAGAGAAGTGATTTTGACACTTTTCCTAATCAAGAATACAGAACCAAATTCTTTTTTCTTTCACAACCTCATTTATTGTGTTTCACCGCATGCCACCAACAGTGTTACTGGGTAGTGAAGAAGTGAAAATCAGCAGTGTGAAAGTAAGTTTTGCGATAGCAGCAGCCACTTTGCCATCTTTACACCTGTACACATATCACAACAACATATCATATTGTCAGCAATTTAAAGTGCAAATTCACTTCACTGAGTAAGTTCTGAGTTAAAAATTAGGTATGCATACACTACAGTTTTCAATAACATACCTGTTCCGTGTTAGTTATTTGTCATCTACTATTTATTTTCATCGGAAAATCTAAACTTGTTACTTGTTAATCTAAACTTAAACTTGTTCACCAATTTTTTATGAGGTAGTGGCGCTCACAAATTCAGTACCTCTTAATGAAGGTCACCCAGAAGGTGAGGAGGTTGTGTTTCTTGTAGTAAAGATTTTTTTTAAACATTATTCTTGGACTTTGTAAAAGGGAATAGGGTAATATGTAACAGTTACAAATGTGAACAAACAATTGCATAAATGTAGCATAAGTTACATAGACGACAATAATATAAAAATTCACCAAATGCAAGGTACCGAGTTGAACTTTAAATTCGACAAGTCAGGAGTGCATACCAGATGGGATAAAAAGATAGGGGAGCAGTATGGGGGAGGGGGGAATAGAGGAGGGAGTTTTGGGACCATGGCAAGGGCGTAGGGGAGTGAATGTTGTGATGAAGGATGGTACGAAGAGCTTATCAAAGGTGCTGTGCAATTGAGTCAAAATGGCGGTTATATTCTGTGGAGGTAATAAATTGAGATCAGTAGAACCATGTGTCACCGACCTTTCTGCTGGTCCCCCGAATGGGGTAGGTGAGATACTCCATATGGTGGATTTCATTTACCCTCTGCAATCACAGACAAATGGGAGGGGTTCCGCCAATAAGCAGCTATACATGAAGTGGCCACTACAATAAAGTGTCTAATCACTGAGCGTTTATACATTTTCAAAGAGAACGAGTTGTGCTGTAGGAGGAAAAAAGGCAGGGTCATCAGGGACATGTTTATCTGTCAACTGTTGAACAATGGTTTGTATCGTTGACCAGAAACGTGGATATTGTCAAAAGATGTGTAGGATGGCGCCAACTCCCATCTGACATCTTCAACACCTGTCCAGCACACTCGGAAAAGACGGTGGAGTTTCTCAGGAGAGCAGTACCATCTTGATAACACTTTGTAACTGGATTCTTGGAACTTGGTTCCAATAGACGTTTTGTGTGTCCATAATAAGATCCTTTCTCCTTGTTCCCTTGACAATGTAAGTAAAAGGTCTGATTCCCAGGCTAAAACATAGGCAGGAGTGTAATTCGGGGGTGAGGTCTGTAAGAGCTCATATACAGTCCAGAAAATGTGTCAGATCCCCCCCACCCACACATTGTTGTTCAAAGGGTGTTAAGGATCTGTTGTAGGCCATGGCCAGTTGGAGAGTTTGCAGAAAATGGGAGAGTTGTACTGACCTCCAAAAGTCTAGGTCATAGTCGCTTGACCTGGCACTCAGTACTGTCCTCCCCACCCATCTTCCAGATTGGGGGAATTGGCGTGCCCTGCAAATATCAACTGACACTAATCTCCAAAAAACCTGGTCTTCCATCCCAGGAGGAAGAAAGGGTTGCCCAAGATCGGAAAGAGAGGCAACGGGGAGGGTGATATATTTAGGCTATGGAAAAACCTTACACAAAGCTTAAGTCCCACTATGGATGAGGGCGGCAGCCAAGGTAGGAGGCACAGGGAAGTTGGAGAAAAAGTTTGTTCCATTGACACCCACTGTTTAAATTGTTGAATATGGACAGATACGTGCTGGTTGTGGTGTGGCTAAGTAGTAGTGGAAAAAATTTGATACTCCCAGGCCTTCTGCCGTTTTGGATCGCATAAGCAAAGTCCTGCAGATCCTAGGGGATTTGTTATGCCAAATAAACCTAAAGAGCCTTTATGTAGGGGTCCTAAAAAATGAGCTGGAACTTTTACCGGGAGAGTTTGAAAGATATAGAGAAACCGGGGTAGTATATTCATTTTGATAATGTTATTACACCCCATCCAGGAAAATGCTGTTTTATCCCATCTTTGTAGATCTGCTTGTAATGTAGAAAGAAGACCTCAGAAAGATCTCGTGGTATTGCCATGCCAAGGTAGGTAATAAGGAAGGAAAGGAAAGAGAGGGGCTTCAAGGCTGCTTTTCAATTATTATATTTCTAAAATTTTGTTGCAAAAGATAATATACATCAGAACATTAATGTGTATATCCATCTCCCATTATATATTCATGAGGTGGAGGCTGCTGAACTAAACGTAGATTACCTACTATTGGTACAAATAATAACATATAGCGTGAATAGAGCCGGTAAAATGTCTTGTTACCTGACATATGTTACCTTCACCTATAACGCTTCCTTGGGGGTAAAGAGTAGATGTATGCAACTAATGGTTGAAGAAAGAACAAAATTGGAATACAATCAGTAACATAGTTCTAAAACCAAATCTTACAGTACATAAATACGTAAATTACATTAGGAGCTTATGATAAGAACTCAGATATATATAAGAGTTACCATAAATAGAGGTTTATACACAAATAAACTGTCACATGTTATGTTAGTATTGACTATTTACAGTTATACAAGGTTATCTTGTAGGTAAGAAATACATACATAGAAATAATGAATATTTTGTGTATCGATTCTCTGTGTGTAATTGATTCATGTTGTTTTATCGATTTGTGAATGGTTGCCCAAAGGAGTAATACATTGACAGTTGTGTGTGATAAATTCATTTAGTGTTGTTTTTCTATATATAAATATATGTAAATACTAAGTGATGGGTGTAAATATTTATAAATTAGGCTTATGTTTATACTTTTTAGTATAGAAATTCAGAAACAAGGGGGAGGAGGAAAAATATATATGTAAGGTCACTTACTTGTTACAGTATTGTTAACTGGGATTACAGCAGTTTATTAAATCCATGGTAAGGAGGATAAAATTATATCCCTGATAGGTAGTACAGTCTGTGAAATACATAATTTCACTAATATTAGGCCTAAATATTTCATTGGTCTAATCATACTTGTATATAGTATCATTGAGGAACCTTCTTACAATTGTCATCCAAAGGGGATATACTGTGAAAAAGTGCTGGTAGTAGTTCTGAGACCAGAGTTATGTTTATGGAGTAGGTACCTAAAAGAAGGAGTCAGAGAATGCTGTCGTTGTATATAAAGTTTCTTACCTCTACCAATAGTCCTAATACTCTTCATTAAAAGTATGAAATAAGGAGGTAATTAGTATAAGGCTTTTAATTTAAGCTTACTGATATTCTGGGTCTTATCCAAAGTAAAGAGGAGAGACGGGCAGCATTTATGCTGTATAAATCAGTCAATGGGCTGTGTGGATGTCTCACCTCATATTGGCGAGGATAACGGCCTCCCATAGTCAAAACTGTGCCTGTGCACCTTCATTTGGAGCTGGGCATGCGCATTACTTTATGAAAAAAGAGAATTCCCTGTGCCAAGGTATGTGAATGACTGGCGTTTCCAAAGAAAGGCAAAGGAGCGTTTCAAATATGAGCAGGTGGTAGTCAGTAACGAGATGTCTAGTGTTGCTGACTTGGCGTAGTTTATCTTAAAATTTGACAATAAATCATATGCTTCCAGTGTTTTCATTAGATTCAACAGGGAAACTGTAGGGTTGGTTACTGTGAACAGCAAGTCGTCCACAAAGGCACTGACCTTGTGTATTGTGGGTCCCATTCCTAGACCTTCAATTGCACTTGAGACTCGAACAGTGAAGAGTAAGGGTTCCAGTGTCAATATAAAGCCTAAAGGGGACAGAGGACAGCCCTGTCCTGTGCCATTAGATTTGCATAGGGGGCCAACTGTAACCCATTTACCCTAACTGTGGCAGTGGGATGGGAGTAGATGGCCTGAATACAAGACAGCATATGGAGGCATAGACCTATGTGTATCAGGGTTTCAAACATAAATTGCCAATCGACACAGTTGAAGGCCTTTTCCCCGTGGGTGGATAGTTTTTGGATTTAGTGTGGTAAACCCAATTCAGCACTCATGGTTGTGTTATCCCTGGTTTCCCTACGGGGCATGAATTATGTGTGGTTATGGTGGATAAGGCTATGCATGACTTTAAAGTATTCACAAACTGGGAGTCTAGTTTGTCCTGGAGAGCATTTTATTATGAAGACGGTAGGGCATCCGGGCCTGGGGTCTTGCACACGGGGGTGTCCTGTATAGCTAAACAGAGCTCCTTTGTTATGATAGATGTCTCTAATAACTCCCACTCTGTCACAGAGAGGTAGGGCAGACGCGAATTGGAGAGATAGTCCCTGATAGCCCTTGCACTTTCATCTATCATAACGGGAGAAAAGAGCCCTGGGATGTTGTACAAGTTGTCATAGAACTCATAGTGGAAGAGTTTTTGCCACTATCCATGAGAAACTGTACAAAGGAACAATTTTTTTGTGTCTGAAATGCATTAGCCAGCATTAGGCTGCTCTAATTTCCATGTTCATAAAATGTTATCCTGCATTTAGCCAGGAGCTTTGGCTTTATTTAGGCAGAGCATAGATAGTCTCTTGCGAAGTGCATGGAGCTCCCCACCTTTCGTGGCATCCAGGGTAGATTTGTGAGAGAGTTCTAAATTGGAGGTCTGTTGTAAAGTGTCCACTATTTCCGGTTTCGTGCTTTTTTTAATCAGGTCCCATTTTTAATAAATATGCCACGAACGACTGCCATATGGGCCTCCCAGACCATCAGGGGAGCACTGTCAGGCGTTGCAATAGTGGCCTAATTCCAAAAAGACATTTACCATCACCTGGAGGAAGGACTCATTCAGGCTCTAGTTCCAAGATTTGGGTTCAGTGTGAGCTAGTTCTATGTAAAGGGAGATTGGAGCATGGTCTGATAATGGAATCGACCCAAGGTCACATATGTAATTCAGAGTGTTGGAGCCAAAAATGATCAATCCTTGAGTAGGAGCAGTGGGGGGAGGAGTAGTAGGTGTAGTCACACACAGAGGGGTTATGGAACCACCAAACATCCATCAGTCAGGCCTGGGATAACATTTTTAGAGCTTTACCTGAATTGCATGGGGGAGGTTTCCCTGTGTTGCGGGATGTATCCAGCAGTGGGTCAGTTGTGAAGTTAAAATCCCCACCCATGTTAGTGCACCTTCCCAGAAAGATTCCAATGTTTCTGGTATCCGATCTAGGAAGGTAGCCTGACGTGTTGGGAAGGTAGACAGTGGCAAAGATAACCAGGCAACCCCCGCTAGACCCCCGCTAGACCCCAGCACAACTGTTCCCTGATTTGCCAAGTGGCTGGAGATACCACCAAGACGCTGACACCTTTGGACTTAGAATTTTCAGTGCAACTGTGATAAGCAGTAGGAAATTTTCTATTCATGAGTCCCTACAGAAATGTGTCTCTTGAATAAAGGCAACCTGCGACCGTTGTCTATGTAGATCTGCCAATAGCATAGATCACTTTTCGGGGGTTTTTAGCTCCTTGACACTGTAGGAAACTATTTTCAGTAAACCCATTCCAATTAGTTAAGACTCTGGGGGGATGGCGGGAATTAGTTAGGAAAGTTTGTGATCAGAGGTAGGAGGGACAAATACACAAACTTGAAAGCTAGGGAGAGTATGTTAACACATCACTCCCAGGGCAACTAGCCTCAGGGGTATGGGAGGCTGTAAAGAACAATACAAAAACAATAAAGAACATATACAAACAATACAAAACAGTGTAAGTGCAGATTGCCTGCGTGATTTCCTTTAGAAAGAGTGGCTCGGGTAGTTGAAGCAGGGTTCTTACCACCCTGGGCCGGGCAAGCAATGATATATGCTAATAATAGGTGATCAAGCTATCGATGGCTGTATGGGCCAGTTAACTAACAATCATTTTCATACAAAACCTTAGAGATTGAAGAATCCAACGGGGGTAATCTTATAAAACTTTGGGTGAGAATATTAGGTGTAAACCATTAAGTAATAATAACTACATCAATACCAATGAGATAACAAAAACAAATACCAGCTTCCTACATTATTGATTCTTTGAGTTAGTAGGAATAAATGAGACATATCACATCTCAAGGTCGTGTGGGTCTTAGCTTTTGGGACCCAGTGTCCTAAGTATCCGTTCTATTTCAATGAAGTTTTCTCTCAGTTCCTGAAGAACATGGAAGTAGGTGCATCGTGTAGATTCTTAGGGTCAATGAACCCTGATGTTGTTATGGCAGCTGCAGTTCTCCAAATTGTCTCATAACCTAAATCAACAAAAATACATTGATGAACACTTTAGGCAGTATTCTGGTAGAGCCTGTCTTTTCCTAAATCTTAAATTACTTAGGGCTGTATTTGCTATTGATATGCGAGATGCCATCATGCCAGGATCAAAAGAGCTCGGCAAAGCTTTTAGAAAAAAGTGGATGTCTTTGAGTCTTGCAAGTGATTTAAAAAGATCATCAAACTGTTTAAACTCAAATCATTGCACAGTAAGAAATATTCTACAAGTGTATTATAATAATATAAGTATAATCTACTAGTGAGATTTTTAATGACTTCAAATTTGTCAGTTCTCAAAAAAGTCTCCAGAAACCCCAAAATTACACTGCAGGTAACAAAATAACTCTGTAGGGAACATAAAATGTTACATCTGCATGTAACGCTTGCTACCGTTGGTGTCAAAGTGCATCCACGTAGAATTAGAAGTAGAGTGTACCAATTAAAATTGCACAAAAAGTGTGCTAGGGAAAAGGCACTAAAGCAAGAATACAATTTGCTGTGGAACACATGGGCAAAGACTAGACCTTCTGAAACAATATGCTGAGTAGGAAAAATTTATAGTAATTAAGTAATAGTAGGACAGCATTTCAGGAGAAGAATCCCATACCAACTTTGAAACATGATGGAAACATCCATTGTTTGTAATTTTCTCCAGCAATATAGTCAAACTAGATGTCACATCCCCTTAAAAAACTCAGTATAGACGGAAAAACAATATATGGGACTTTTTAGGCATCAACAGGTTAACTATGAGTTTAAAAATAAACCATCATACATTTTATGAATGAATTAAAAAAACCTTAAGAAACATTCAACATGATTTCAACATTGTACATTCTTTATCACATTCAACGTGTTTTGCAGAGAACAGCTGTTTTTTCAGGATTTTGTTGGGATCTAAGAATTATACACAATAATTAAATAGTAAGCCATATATTTTTTTCATCTATAGTGATGAAAATATTATGATTTGGGGCAGCTTTGCTACTTCAGGATATGAGCAACTATATAGCAATCAGCTATATATGTAGAACATCAAAGTGTGCTTGATACATATGTGGGATTATCTGTTCTAAAGTAGAAGTTAAAACAAAAACTAAAAACTTTAACACAGTAAATAATGAAACACACTTGCCACTTTACCAAGGATTGGCTCTAAAAGAAATAATGGAGGGTTATGGACTATGCCGGTCAAATCCCTGATTACAACCCAGTTGAAATGTTGTAGGGGACTGGAAACTGGCTGTTCATAGAAGAAAACTCACAAACATATTCTAAAATATTTTAACCAAAGAAATTTTGAGGTAGCGGTCAAAAATTGAGTGTAAGCGTCAGGGAAGTAATGCTAAAGGTCTAAAAGTAGTTTGTTCTGGTAAAGGGGCCAATACCACTTTTATGGAGCCTGGGTATAGAACATTATATTTATTGATATATTTGTTGAATGATTAATTAAAAAAGACAAATATTTCTTCCTTCCAAAGTGAAAAGAACATACTATAAGATATTTTCAAAATACATGTATTCATTTTTAAGTCAACTATATGTAAACTTTAACAATTAACTTCTCTTTTTTGCTTCTTTTTAGTCTGTTGAACTTACCATTAAAGTGTATTAATAAAAATTTAGTAAAAAAAAATATTCATCCCTACAGAATGCCTTAAACCACTTCTCTCTGCCTGTGCTGACTGCTATTAGTTATAATGATTCCCAGTACTCAATGGCCTATAAATCATATCCCATGCAACTTCAATGAAGATAGGGGGTGCTCTGAAGTCCTAAAACACTTCTGGCCCTTAGCTG
Source organism: Pyxicephalus adspersus (assembly GCF_032062135.1). Taxonomy (NCBI): domain Eukaryota; kingdom Metazoa; phylum Chordata; class Amphibia; order Anura; family Pyxicephalidae; genus Pyxicephalus; species Pyxicephalus adspersus. The sequence continues at coordinate 16,172,602 of NC_092868.1, forward strand.
ACACTGCTCTATCTCAAATACAGTATAGTGAGTGAGAGTCATTCTGGGACAAGAAGTATGTTACTGCCAGGATGGCCAGAATAAACTAAAGGAAAAAGGTTACTGCATCAAAAGACCAATAAACTGCAATATATTACATCCTAATTAGGTTTAGATTTGCAGGAACCTAACCTAACAGGAAAGAAAGGTGTTATAATTGCTATGAAACCAACTTTAAAACTATGATAAAGCTAAAATGTTCCTTTGATTGGACCAAATAAAAGTGAATGAAGTGAATGAAAGTGTTACAATCCCATCTGAGTTTTGTTGGTGTCTGTCCTCAATGGGGGATTCAAGTTCTCTATTTTTCCTTCTGGCCATAGTCTCTGGTACAGAAAGTAATAGAAATCCTAATTTCCCACCACATTTAAGGCTTGCTGGTTAGCCTGGCAGACACTGATTATCTGCAACTGCAGCCTCCCTCCAAATGTTGTGATGGGATTTTACAGGGTGTTTGAAAAATGCCCCCAACTGCTCCTCCATAACCCAGGTGCTGCTTGCAACATCCAGCATATGGCCATGCTTATGAAGCTGTTATTGCAGAAACTGTCAATCTGAACAAGCCCTGGTATTGTATCAGGAGGTAAAGGCAAAGTTTTCATTGCTGACACCTTACATAGTTACATAGTAGGTTAGGTTGAAAAAAGACATGTCTATCAAGTTCAACCACTAGGGAAACAAACGTCCCAGATATAAAACCCTATAAGACATAGTTGGTCGAGAGGAAGGCAAAAAAAAAACCCTGGTACAATTTGCATTAACACGGGAAAAAAATTCCTTCCGGATTCTATGAGGCATGCGGAAATGTCATTTGCCACTTGGCTACTCAATCAAACAGTACATCCAGGCCTGCTTGTAGATTATAAACATCCTGTATGGACTTAATTCGATTACATAGTTTGGTGTCATCTGCAAACACAGAAATGGAACTTTTACTCCGAAACTCTATATCATTTATAAAGATGTTAAACAGTAAAGGTCCCAACACTGAACCCTGGGGTATACCACTAACACCTGTTGCATTAAATACTGCAAACCAAAATTGGGCATTATATAAAGTCAGGTAAAAAATGAGGTATATAGGGGGAATGACCCAACAAGTACACTATAGGCATCATTTCTTTCAACACCTAAAATCCTTTATTTCCAGGTATCTCTGATTACCAGACCTATCAAAAGCCAGCTTCCATACAATAGATGATGAGTGTATGGATGTTGTTTCTCAAGCATGATACTGTAAGTTTAAAAAAATACTTGCAGGAAATTGAGGTATTTTTGTAACTAGTTCTCAGTTGCAGCAAAGCATTAGCCTATGCTTTTATCTGATCCATGACAGTGCAAAATCCTATAATTCTAGATTGAATACTGCTGATATTCAATTCAAGCAGTGTCCTCATGTATGTAGGATTTCATTTAATAATACTTAAAGCCAAATATAGCTTTTAGCCTTGCAGCTAGAAATTGTAAGGAAGGACTCTACAGAATGGGGCTCACGCTAGGTGTGGGTTTGTTCATATATTGGCTCGAAGGCACAAGTTAATGAGACATGCTGTGTAGTTATGCACTTCTTTACATGCCACATGTAGTGCCAAGCCAAGAGCACAATTGATGGATTTTAATTACATTTTCAGGATTCTTTCCTAGATCTTTCTCAGCCAATTTAACAGCAGTGTGTTAATGAGTCGACAGTAGAATGAAAACCCAGTCAAATCAATAAATCTCCACTCTGCTGTATTTTACAGCAATTTTCTCATCTTTCTACTTACAAGCTCATTTACAGTTCACAGGGCATTCAACACTTCATTTAGCAGGTTGTAGACCGACCTTCCTTGTTAGTCAGATAGCTCTGTGAGGGACAGCAAAATAAACCAGGTCCTAACCTTGAACATAAAGTGTAATAGTGGCTATTCCTTCCTCTCAAATCTTTTCTGCTTCTTGGGAAACAACAAAGGAAAAGGCAGTAGAGAATCTGAAACAATGCATTGTGTCCATAAGGATGGATACTGTTGCATCTTTCTGTAGATTTGCAAAGAAGATTTGAATTTTTGTGTTTAGGGCAAATAAATAAAATATTTGATTAGGTAAATAGAAAATATTACATTTGAATATTCTGTATTTTCAGCATAAAGAGCTCTAGTTTCTGTTTAAAATTTTTAGTAGATTTACCTTTTTTGGTTTGGAAAAAAAAATGCCTGTCGATTACAAATCTCAATACCCTTGACATGAAAGATGTAAATACAAGGGAATGACACCACTCAAAAAAGTGCTATCAGCAGTGCCTGAGCAAACACTATATGGCACAATACTTTTTTTTACTTGAGACATGAAGGTCTCTTTGGCCAAAAAAAATTCCTGGCTCCTGGCAGCTATTTATTTGGCACACTGCACAGTACATATAGAACAGTGCACTGTAGTTTTATTTTTTTTTTATCTCTGTTTAAAAATGTATTCAATAAAAAAGTGACATATAACAAAAATGAATAAATGTAAATGTGAAATTCAAAAAATTCCACCTGATTTGTGCATATCAATATATATATATATATATTACTGTATTTGTCTTTACATTGCAGAGTGTTTGGATTTGCTATAGTTGCTACATCAACATTAAACATGTTAATCCCGTCAGCAGCCAGGGTTCACTATGGTTGTGTCATCTTTGTCAGGATCCTTCAGGGATTAGTAGAGGTAAGCCTTTGCATGGTCTGCTCCTAAGATTTTTCTACAAGCAACCTTTCGAAGATCCTGTACATTACAGTGGATTTAATAAATCAATGCTGGGGCAAAAAGAAGACTTTTGACCTTTAAACAAATCAAGTTTCCATTTGCATTTGTAACAAGGAAAGTTATTAGTTTTTCTGTGCAACAGCTCCTCTCTAAAGATATTCATGAACCCCCCTCTCTTATTTTGCTAATTCTGAAGTACCATTAGGAGTTGACAAAGCAATAGACATCTCCAACTATTGACAGTTTGTGAGACACATTTATACATTATTTTATTAGTAAACAGAATATTTAAATACTCAGAAAAGGTAAATGGTAAAGGTATCTGTTACTTTTCATAGACCCTATCTAGCAGTGGATGCTGTCATTGCTCACCTGCTGAAAACAGCACTAAATCTGGGGCACAGCACTATAAAAAGCACCGCATATAAGTACTTATTTATTAAAGCTCTCCCAGGCTGGAGTAATACACATTCATCAGTGAAGCTGGGTGATCCAACAAACCTGGAATGGATTTCTTAAAATTCATTTGCTATTTGTTTTTAATTCAAGAGCAGATCCATTCCAGGTTTGCTGGATTACACAGCTTCACTGATGAAAGTGTATCTTCTCCAGCCTTGGAGAGCTTTAATAGATCAGGCCCATGAAGGTCTAGGTAAGGTGCCAAAACAGATTTCCGTTACAAAACAGTATATGTCTGTCTTCTCAGGAATTGTACTAGTATTATTCAAATAAAATATTTTACAAATAAATTTTTCCACTGTGTCACTGATTACAGATTATAGGTTAAATAAATACTTAACTTCTCTTTTGTTGCTGAAAAATATGATTTTAATTTTTCCCAAATGTACATTAGTATACAGTACACTACAAAGATTGCATACTTTAACTGCAGTATAGTATACTACAGTGTTGTATATCATTTACATTGCTTTCAACATGACTTACTTGGCAAGCTTTGCACTTGAACCACCTACCACCCTTTTTTAGTAAAATCACTCGGTCTTAGTAAACTAAAAATCAACATGACATTTTGTAAAGCTAATATATGAATTAAATACAGTTGTATATGTGCACGTATGAAAAAATGGGTTAACAATCTGTTGTTGCAATTAGGGAGTGACATACCCAGCATGCCATGGAATCTGGAGCAAATGGGCACCTCCACTGGAGCGCAGTAGGCTGGCCACAACAGCTTTCTGTGGTAATGTCATTCAATACAATTTACACTCTGCATGTTAAATTCTACAACACATTTTCTAGAAAGTTCTAGTGAGTGAAATGTTGAACAATCATTTTAGGGTATTGTATTAAAAATCCCATCCAAAACTGTTAGCATGAAAGATGCATTCTAAATTATTAGTAAAAAGTAACTTTAACATTTTCAAAAGCTTTATCTTCTATATTTATAATTATTGTATTAAAGTGAGTTTTGTAGATGAGCCACTAGATGCAGCTCCCACTATCTCTATGCAATTATTCTGCCTACTTGTAACAACTGTAAGTTAAATTATCAGCCACTGAGTTGTTTTAGTTGATTCAGCTAAATAATTTACTTGCATTACAAGAAGAAGCAAAAAAGCACAAACATTATGACACACTGCAAAATTGGGAAGAAAACAAATATGGTGTACCCTATGAGTATATAGATATAATTGTAAATTATAATTAGAAATATGGATTTAAACACAATACCACTTACAAAGTTTAACCTTAACTTTAACCTTAAAAGTGTGAAATGAAAAGATTATGCAGTTTATTTTTTTTTTTTACTGAATCAGACATTAATTGTCCTTGATTGACATTTAGGCAGCCCTAATGTCTGATTCCAGCTCAAATCATAGGTAAGGTTGTCTTCTAAAAATGGACAGGCTCCTCATTGCTGCATTAATAATGCATGTAAACTGATTGGAAAATACAAATTGTAACCTTTTTGTGCACACTTATTTCTTAGTAGACTAATGACACATAAGTCATCTGTTTTTGAGAAACAAATTGGTCACATGATACATTAAAAATTAATTTCCTGATCCTCTTTTATGGCTCTTACAAAATTGACAGAAAATAAATAAAACATTTAGAGTGAGATTTATACAAAGTCAATAGCCAGGCTAAGCATTTACTGTATTTTGATAATGTTACAATTGCCAGTTCATTTATGGATCTAAGAAAAATCTATAAATTCGATTCTGGTTACTTCCTGTGTTTATTGTCCATACAAACTCTGCTGAATATTTTAGTGTTTTTTTTACTCATTAATGTTGCATAAGGTAAAATAGATTTCGATGGAGCTTTATTAAGCAATGCTGTAATCAGTTTTTATGACACATTAATTTCCATAAATAGATCCTTGCTGGCAGTTTTTTTTTAAACTCTCATTGGAAATATCCATCTTTGTGACTGATGGCTGGCTGTATGTGGCCTTGGGCATGAACAATGAGTATTAGAAGGCTGCATTTTTGCTATGCCAGTGCCATGTACACGGCAAAAAAAAAGATTATGGGAATTGTCACAGAAATAACAGCATTGCTTAGGCAATTTGGATGGCAATGGTTGGCAAAGTCCTCTTTTCAGACAGTAAAATTTTTGAAACAACTGTTTCAATAATCAGTTGAATAGTACTCATTATTACTAAGTCTATGTCAGTGTAACAATGCCACACTTACAGCTAATAAAGCATAATTCTAGGCAGATGGTAAATGCACAGTTGAAATGCATTGATAAGATCTGTTTTCATTTCCAAGAGATTTTAAATTCTGTTTAGACAGACTTATGATCAGCCCTGCTAGCCAACATATAAAGGTCAGCAACTGCTCCAGGTAAAAAATGCAGCTCAGTCACCAACCTTCTTCAGTCTGTAATTGGACAATAAAAAAAGCAGCATACTGGTTAACAATCTTTCTGTTCAGTTTTGTGACCGTGTCCAAATTCAACTGTGCAAAACTGTAAAACTCAGATTGAGCTACTGATTGAGTGAGTTCTTCCCTCTCCCAAGAACCATTGTGCAAGGGATACAAGGTTTTAAGAATGAAATAATGTTATTATCTTCTATGTAAATAACTATTATGTTTAGTTTATATAAAGCCAAACTTGGCTTTTTTTAGATAAAGAAAGAAAGATCCCCAAAGTAGGTGAAAGTTCCCTCTCAATGTTACAGAATACGAGGTCACCTGTGACATTATAACATTTTTTATCAGTGACAATGGTCACCACTGGATAGAATTTAGAATTTATTTAGAAGTTGAATCTTTTCAAACTTATTGCAGTTAGAACATGACAAGGGATTTCTATCTAGAACAAAACAAAACATTATATTGGCTTTAGATACCCTTTAAAGCTTTTTTTATAAATGGTAAATAGTGCTGATGGACCACAACACAATATTGCTCTATTGGCCTAAAAAGCAGTCTGAGGAGGCAGGGATGGTAAAACAGAAGTAGTTTTCATAATAACCATTATTATCATTTTCATGCTGATCTAGGTTCCTATGCTGGAGCTGTGGTGGCCATGCCCTTGGCTGGGGTGTTAGTACAGTATTCTGGATGGAGCTCAGTGTTCTACGTCTATGGTAAGTTACAGCAGCATCACACAAAATGCCAGAAATATATAAAATATGAAGTTTTGTTCCATAAATTATAGGTTTCAAAGGAGTCATTGATATTTTGGGATTAGGTCCCATCCATGATAGGAAACATTTTTTTCATCAGAAATAAACTTGTACACTTTTAGACACAGGGTTAAAGTATTTCCATATAGACAGGCAAAACCAGGTATTCAGTATTTTATAATATTTAGTATATATTAGACTTATTAACAACACATTAAGATGTGTATATATACAGTACTATATATAAAGATTTATTTTACATGAAGGGCTTACTTATAAATAAAATTTTGAACAGAGCAGTATAACTGGACAACGTGTCTCTTTTCTAGCTAATATGCTTATTATTAGGGATGACTGAGCAAAATTTGTAATTTCGATCTCGTGGCAAATCGGGCCTTTATCACTTACAGAACATGTAAGCGAGAATGGCCTTGTGTTCTCGCCAAATTTAGAGTTTATCTGAGTTCACCTGCATGCCTCCAATCAGCCAGGTAACAGCAGGTTCCCACAGTCACTGGGCTGTACTTAACTCAGATGAACTCTCAATGGAGAATCTTCATTGAGAGTTCATATGAGTTTGCCTGCAGTCACAGCTGATTGGAGGCACCCGCCTGCCTCCAATCAGCTGTGACTAAAGGTTCCCATGGTTACTGGGCTGTACCTATCAATGATAAGTACAGCCCAGTGACTATGGGAACTGAACTCAGATGAACTCAGAGAATCCCCATTGAGAGTTCATCTGACTTCGCCTGCAGTCACGTGCCTCCAATCAGCTGTGACCACAGGTTCCCATGGTAACCTGCACCCTGGACTTAATGGAATTCACAAAATATTTAAAGTGTATGTCTGGACACAAAAACAACTGGTATATCAAAGTAGCTTTTTTTCTAAACATGGTAAATTGATGTTAAAAGATAGCATTTTTGAATTCTCAGGAAGCTTTGGCATCTTCTGGTACATGTTCTGGATTCTTGTCTCCTATGAGAGTCCTGCACAACATCCCACAATATCAGAAGAAGAGAAAAGGTACATTGAAGAGAGCATTGGAGAGAGCACAGGTTTCATGAATCCACTGGCGGTGAGTGACATACTCTTCTTCTGTAATGTCGCCAGGAAATGTTATAATGTGTTAGCCATGGGTAGTAGTAGGAAAGTATAAATGCAGACAATACCTTCTGAACATATTCTTTTTATGTGCAAGCTTTTACAAACACCTAGGAGCATATTTATGACGTAAAGCAAATATCACATTATGCTCTCCATTAAACTGTACTAATTAGGCTGTGCTGTACTACACTGTGGTACTGCTAATAATAAAAATCCATTTTGTGATTATTACTTATCTGGCTGAAGAGCAAAGTGACAAGAGGTCCCGCCTTGCACCTCTAGGCTGCAAGTTCTCAGATCCAAGGAGTGCCAGGAATGGATTGGCACATGTCAACAGTGCTGGACAGGTAATGTGAGCCAAACAGGCAAACAGGAAACCGACAAGTAGAGCAGTGGCTGGTGAGAATACACTTTCATCAGTGAACCTGGGTGATCCAACAAACCTGGAATAGATTTCCTAAAAGTATTTTGCTATTTGTTAGCAAATATTTTCAATCCTGGACCAGATCCATTCCAGGTTTGCTGGATCAACCAAGATCACTGATGAAAGTCTATCTCTCCAGTCTTGGAAAGCTTTAATAAATCAGGCCCACTGGGTTAGAGACAGATGAGCAGAAGCAAGCTCTAGTCAGGAGAGACAACCAGGATCCGCAGCAGGTAAACAGGAAAAGGTTCAGCTCCGAACTTTAAACAGGCTTTCTGACACCAGCTCGGATACTACCTTAGGTTGAAGTAGTATCATAAAGGAAGCGGAGGCAACTTTTATTCTTTCCTATTCCTCTGCATCTTAAAATTCCCCATTAGAACTGTGACCCTCTATTATCAGAATTAGCTTCATTTTTGTATATATTGTTACTCACACTCCTGTCATTACACATCATGATAGTCAAACATACTTGTCTATAAGTCCTTACCATTTAACCTTTTCTGTATATTTGAATCCCATGAGTTTCTCATGCTGAATCAATGTGTTAAAAAGACATAGGAATTATCAAAAGCTATAGAAATTCTTTTAGTCTGTGGGTACAAATGTCATATGGGTAGAGATGCCTTAGTGAATATGTGTATCTTCTGCTTTCTTGGACTTTCATGCAGAACCTCTGAGTTATTATCACCTGAATCAGCTATAGTTTTGTATGTGTTAATGTTGGCAGAGTATACTGTACGTCCAGTTAAAACGTAAATATATATGTCATTGGAGTATGTATTTAAACTAAGTTTCTAAAACGTTACATATGCAATAATGTTGTTGCAGAAATTTAAGGCACCTTGGCGAAAGTTTTTCACCTCTATGCCAGTATACGCGATCATCGTTGCCAACTTTTGTCGCAGTTGGACATTCTATCTCTTGCTTATTAGCCAGCCAGCCTATTTTGAGGAAGTGTTTGGCTTTGAGATCAGTAAGGTATGTATTGTGTCTGGCAGCATTGTATTATTAACTTTCCAACTCATGTTGAGATCAATAGCCTCTGTGAATAAACAATTTTAGTGTCATGTGGTTTTGAATAAAACCTTAGTAAAGACAATTATAGCAATAAAACACAGCCTAAAAGCTAGTTTAACAGGGTTAGCCAAGGATATTATTGACAAAGTAAGCAAGTGATACAATCCATTCCACATTATGCAACTTGTGGTAGTGTTATTCTGATTTGTAGAAATTCTAATATACTATAAAGGGTAAGTTCACATTTGTGGTAAACATATGGTCACAGGCCAATGTCTGCGAACTATGTTTTCCATATAATAACGCACTCACATCATATCAATCAGAAATAATATAATCGCTGACAAAGCAAAAAAAAAATAATTCAGTAAGCCTTAACTAAACCCAACCTATTTTCAATCATGTGATCTCAGACAGCCTATTTTAAGGCTCCTTTATGATGTCTTTGCTGTTAACAGTTCTTTTCGCCGGATATACTGCAGGATGGATCACCCTGAACCCTGGTGGGTCATATAGACTGAAAAAATACAATGTTTATAATGATCATAAGACAGTTTCTTTAGAAACCTACAAGGAAGTCCTTGGTCAATTTGCAGCCATTTTGTAATCCAAAAATAATGATATGATGACAGTTGTACAGCTTTAATGATACTTATATGATACTTATATTGGTCTGTCAATATATGGGTATTGCGGTGGTTTCTATCCTCATCTGATATATGTGGTAGACTGTCTACTCTGAATGTGACCATGATGCTGCTGAAGTTCTTGGCTGGCTCCACAGCCTAAAAACTAACTACACAAAAAAAAGAGTATTAGGTCTAATTAGGGTTTATTACTGAGATGTACTTAGCCTGTATTGTGTTTATGACAAACCAGCCTAAAGAACTGGGTATGGTTAAAATTAAAGGTATATACATTATAAAATAAGCAGACAAGCAACATTGCATTAAACTTATCATAAAGCATTATCTCATTCTTACATCATTTTTTGTTTCCTGTTCGTCCCACAGGTTGGTCTTCTCTCTGCACTACCCCACTTGGTAATGACAATCATTGTACCCATTGGAGGGCAAATAGCTGACTTTCTACGTACTAAAAGGATAATGTCTACTACTAATGTCCGTAAAATGATGAACTGCGGAGGTATGTATTCTTGATAAAACAGTTGAGTGAAATTGGGCACTACATAGTGTACTTGGCACAAAACTTTATGGTTTGGGACATAGCAGGCATTTTGTTGGCAAGGCCAATCATTTTAAGACTGTATCCTTAACTAGCAGACTTAAAGATAGTGAAAAACTAAAATAGTAAGCATGTACATTTTCATGATGTTTGGAAATCAAAATCACAAATATAAGGATTAGCTACAACATGTCTATGAATGTTGTCTAAGTTTGGGAAAACATTTTGCAAAGATCATTATATAGTTTGTTGAACTAGAGTTTTGGCTTATGCAAACCCGAGTGGAGTCACAACTATTTTTATAAATCTGGGGTTTAGGTTACAAAAAATAGAGTTACATATGTAAACATTTGGCAGATATTCTTTAAATGAGGTTTCAATTACAAATCTATTAATAACCTTTCTAAGCCTAGTCTTGGGAACAGAATGTTGAAAGTAGCAATGATAACTGGTAATCTTTCTATATAATATCTTTTTATGCATTTTTCAAAGGTTTTGGTATGGAGGCCACACTTCTTTTAGTTGTGGGTTATTCACACTCCAGAGGTGTAGCCATCTCTTTCCTTGTTCTAGCTGTTGGCTTCAGTGGATTTGCTATATCAGGTGAGTGACTAACCTTGTATAATTACCAAAAATAATGTATAATCAATTTCATATTTTGAGATACTGCAGTAGAAGAACAACTGGAAAAAAAGTATAATGTACAAACGTTTAGACGCCCCTGCTTGAATTACATGGATTATTAATGTTGCTAGGGTTTAAGGTCCTTACTAAAAGAACAGCTGGAAAAAATGAAACATAAAAAAACAAATGTAGTAAGGTTCAGACACCTTTCTATTTCACCCAAAGTCAAAGACATAAAAAAAGAAGGCAATTTTAGCTACAAATTTTTATCACACTATCAATATGCAAATTATGCAATAAACACCTCAAGGCAGTTCAAGGCAATCCAGAGGCATTTTCCAATGAATTGTTGTGGTTTTATAGAACAAAAGTGAACCTTTAGAATTCATCCAAGGTATATTTTGGTAAGAAGAATAAAGAAAAAGAAATATTTAAAGAAAAAAACAAAGCATTGATATGAGTCTGAAATACTTTGGGGTTGCTAAGTAGCCAGTGAAAATATTGAAGAAAGCTGTGCACTAACATTCCATACACATTGAATAAACTTCCTCAAGAAGAGTAGATTCTGTTCAAGTTTCTGGAATTTTATTGGCCAGCCTGCAGACAGTGGGGCACGGGAGGGGTTGGTGTAACTTTGTACCTACAGAAGGAAAGGTAAATGCATTAGAAGGAGTTAGAAAGTGGGCAGGAGGCTTTTGTAACAAAGCTGAACTTATATCCTATTTTTTTTTTCTGCAGCACAAACTTGATTTCCTTTAGGCCAGGGGTCAGCAAGCTTTGATGACCACTAGCCCATTTCAGGGGTGGGCAAGAGCACACAAGGCCGAACTGTGAGTCCCGCCCTAATGGCTCCGCCGACCACCAAGGAACGCCCCCGGAAGTGAAATTCCTCTCCTCTGTATGCATTGTGGAGGAGAAGGATTTCCCTTTAGGGAGCTTTCCCTATTTACTGCGCTGGCAGCAGGATCAACATCGGCCGCCATGGTAAATAGGGGAGCAACAGCAAGGAGGTGGCACCGGAGCTCCGGTGGCTGCGGCAGCTCCTAATGTCCCTGGCCGATGCGGCTGGAGCCGCGGGTTGCCGGCCAGCATTAGGCCGGATCGGCCAGGTGGCGTTAGGCTAGCACAAACTACCGGCTAGGCCGTATCTGACCTAATGGCCGGAGTTTGCTGACCCCTGCTTTAGGCAAATCTATATCTAACATACTGCAAAAGACAATAATAACATACTTTTAAATCAAGTTTTTATTGCAAAATTTTTTTGAGTAGTTGCAATGTAATGAATAGCATCCTTTGAATATACAATATTTTATGTTTTTCCTTATTGTACCATTTAGGTTTTAATGTGAATCATTTGGACATTGCACCTCGTTATGCCAGTATTCTGATGGGTATTTCCAATGGTGTTGGTACTCTGTCAGGAATGGTTTGCCCCCTCATTGTAGGAGCCATGACTAAACACAAGGTATGGAGATGTAACTACCAGATGCATAGCTACTCTAATATTGTATAACTTTCAAAGAAAGGCAAAGCCAACCACTGAATGATTAGTGATTAGTTAAAAAAAAGTACAGTTTACATTGTCACAAAAAAAAAAAAAAAACATATAGAATTTAATGGTAAATAAATTAAAACCTGTAAAAAGAGGCAAGTGTTTTCTGCCCTCTTCTCTCATTTTCTGGATTACTTCAAATTGACAGCAAAACTAGATACTTTCAGGTCTGCTTTGTAGACAAGAACTACTAGTCTACATGTCTATGCCCAATTGACCATTTTAGATCATGAAGCCATTGGTAACAGGGTGTTCTAAAACCTCCTTACAGTGGTGGCCAGTGGAAAAGTGCCCCTTATATTGGTAGTGGTAATAAAGAAGCTGGTCTTGTTTCTTTAGCTCTACTTGGTTAAGTCTGCATTGGCACAACAATAAAGCTACAGACCAACAGTAACTGTATAGTTCTAATATTGGTCTGGATGCCCACAGTTCTCAGTTTGCCATTAAAATAACTTTTTACTAACTATGTTAGCTATGGCAACATGGTGAATGGACAGCCCTTTTAGCTGAAATCTGTCATTTGTGCCTGCCCATGCAACTTGCTAGAATTTTTGAAAGATCTAGTAAGCAAGAATGGTGTTGTGAAAAAACTCGCTCTCATTCACTGGGTCTTAATAATTAAAATATTTAGAGGTGCATTTACACTGGCTATCAATTTTGGCAGGAGGGAAGGGGGCGTCATATATATTGGTCAATAATATTACAGATGCATTTACATTGAACACTACTATACCAGGGGCATTTGCATTGACTACTACTTAAATGCAGGAATTTAAATCCCCAAAGTGACAAAGAGAATACATGCTAACCACCAACGTAACACAAATATTTAAATACACTATAACTGCAGGGTAATTTATATTGACCACCAGTCATGAGTATACCTAGGGACTTCTGTCAGGGTAGTGCTCAACTCTATATCCCTTGATGCTACACTTTTGTATACTATGCTTTATGTCACATACCCCTGCTTTATGTCACATGTTGGCATGAATGTTACATAATCAATACTGCCACAGGATTTGCAACATGCTATGCATTACATATTCCAACTCTTGCATTCTTTGCAACATAGTTTACATTGCATATTCTTTGCCACTGCACTCTTTCATAATATAATCCAGTATACTATTTTCTATACATTATGTTGCACACTACATAATCTAGTCCACAGCATTGTACTCTGTAGTTACACACTACTGACTATGTACACACCATTGAGTCCCGCCCCAGTGGCTCCACCCACCACCAGGGAACGCCCCTGAAGTGAAATTTTCTTCCTCCGTATGCAGGAGGAGAAGGATTTCCCTTCAGGGAGCTTTCCCTATTTTCTATACATTATGTTGCACACTACATAATCTAGTCCACAGCATTGTACTCTGTAGTTACACACTACTGACTATTTACACACCATTGCATGCTGCTGTAAATGTTTTCTGTAATGGGCCACTATACATTATACATTTTGGTATAGATTGCATAATTTGGACTACTATTCATTACCAGGATTTATTTGAGAAATGTAACATGTATTTAATGGGCACATTTTGTGAATATGTACACTTATGTACACATAAAAAAACTCTGTATAACTGAAATGGACATCATTTCTAGTAATTATCAAGACTATAGCTATACGTACTCTATGTAATATTCGTTTTAATAATTCTAACTTCATTATACTCTTCGCGTTCATTGCAGACTCGAGAAGAGTGGCAATATGTCTTCCTGATTGCATCTCTTGTCCACTATGGTGGTGTCATTTTCTATGGCATCTTTGCTTCAGGAGAGAAGCAGCCATGGGCCGAGCCAGAGGAAACCACTGAAGAAAAATGTGGATTCATCCACGAAGATGAGCTTGCTGAAGAGAGTGAAGATTTGCCTCAGGGCTATAGTGGTGGATATGGCAGCTATGGTGCCACTCAGAGCACTAATTTCCCCAATGGAGGATGGCCAGCAGAATGGGAGAAAAAGGAGGAGTTCATCCAGGACCAGGGCAAGGACCCCTATTTATATGGGACGGCTGCAGAAAGGGACTTGTCTTGAAAAAATATATATACAAAAGCCTATCTAAAATGACAGCAATGTCTAAACTTCAACCATGGGTGAGCAAGAATCTAATGAAAGGTGACTGGTGTTGCCAAGTCTCCCCACTTCACATGATCATGTGGCTTCATTTTTATTGTTTTAATACATTACTATATACCATAAAGGGTTAAAGGCAGTGCCTATAGTGCCCCCTTCCTCAAAATTGCAACTTTCCTGTGGTGTCAAAGGGCCCATTCTGTTTCTGGTATCAGTAATTTGCTTGTTGCTTATGTAGGTTGTCACAAGGCTTGTGTCTTGAAAATGTTCATCACTTGTATAAGTGTGTAAGCAATAACAGATGAGTGTGTTTTACCATTAATATTGAACACTGAGTTACAATTGTATACTTTCTTGTGAAATGTTGTTTATTTATACTTGTTAATGAACCAGAAATGAAATCATGGGCACTTCCATGGGCACACACCTCTCCAACCAAGCCAGGACTACCCAAATACTTCTAATAATAATGTTTCTCCTGTTTATTTTCTAAAGAGATTTAATTAAATATTATATAAAGATAAGGATATATAAAATATAAATAAATAAATTAAATTAATATATATCTATAGAAAATGTCTCCTTGTCAGGAGTAACATATGGTTATGTATGGTACCCATTACAGGCCCATTGTTTAGTATGTCTTTAGTTTCCCTGAGTTGTTAGATGCCAGGGTAAATATTCCATTCATTGGATGATGAGTGAAATCCATTTGCTAACTTGGTGGGTGTTGTTATTTTAGAGTCTTGGGGCTTATGTTTGTGATTGACGTAATTGAAAAGACACCTTTTTGTGTACTGTTGTGTGCTTGGCAGTAGTGGGTCAATCCATGGCATGCAGCATTTACCCTTGGACCAACACAATGACAAAAAATTGAGACATCTTGTAATTGACTTTTAGGTTATTTTGGTCACTTTCCATCTGTTTTTAAGGCCCAATCTAGCATCCTTATGTCCAGAAATTAAGTGCATTACTTTACAGTCTTATATGTGGCCTCTTAGCACATGCAGTAAACTTGGAGTAAATTGTGCCCTCAGCAAAAGTAATTTCTTTATCAATACATACTGAGCATTTTGAACTCTCATGCCAAAGCCCTTTCTGGACTTTTCTGACCTTATCCAAAGAAGACAGCTGTCAACCTGTAATGTCCTGTAGGCTCCCAGGTTCATAGACCCAGCATTTGTCCTCTGCTGCTAATGTATTTGGGCAATAGAGAGACCTTGCTGTTGACATATTTTTAATTGTCATCAGGCAAACCCAGTACATTGTATAGATAAAGCTTACATTGGAGGGGAGAAAAACTGGGACTGAACAAGGATAAGTTCTCTAGGATGGGTAATGGTCTTGAAGTTAAATTTACTTTAATATGTGCAGTAACTGTGCATAATAAAATATATTCCAATTCACAATGTGATGATTCTTTTTTTTTGCTTTCTTTTAACTTGGTCAGCATGATTAAACAAGTTGGATAAATTTACTATTAGTAGCCCATACCACACTGTACACCATATATTTTTCTGTAAGACTACACAGTTTGAAGAATTTTAAATGCAATGTAAATTGAGTATTCAATAGTTTAGACCTACAGCCTTTTATTAAATAACATTCTACCTCCTGTGCTCCAGTATGTAAGGGAAAGGCTGCATGTAGTTCAATAACATGAACCAGTAATCAATCTAGTTTGCTGTTTTGAACAAGCATTCAGAGTATATTGGATATTATTAACACCAGGGGCACCACAAGTGGAACAAAAAATTGCACAATGTGATGAGCACACGTAGAATGTCGCATGGACAATTGATTGCCTGATTGTGATGACAAGGTACCACACTGCATCAAGCTAAATCAAGCATTTTTCTTCTATACATATATGAAGCAAAATCAAAGGATACAGATTAGGGTCCATAGGGTGCCAGATTCTACCTAAGGCAACGACTACAATAATATTGATGGTATAGTTTCAAAAATAAAGCTACTTGTGAGCCATGTCTATAGTAAATATTTTTTTTTAAGGTTTGTATCCTCCTCTTCTTTATATTAATAAGTGAAAATCTCCCCACTGGTAACTGAGACAGCTATAAAAAGATTCTAACCTTTTCATATCATATACAAAACAAAACAAATTGGGTTAAAGAAATGTTTTAATAATAGTTAATAAAGATCAGTGATGTACAATATACCATATTAGTCAATCAAATATTGGAATATCACTCAAAAGCAAGCAGCAAACTGATTTTGGATTGGTTGCCGTGGGGTTACTTGGATTTGCATGTTATCACTACCTTACCCCTTGCATAGTATATTTGCAGTTTATTTCACATTTTTTCAGTGCAATAGTTAAGCTTGTAAGTTGTGGATCTAACCACTAATACTTTACAATAATTTTCCCAGTCCTGGCTACAATAATACCTTTTTACCAGTAGCCTAGTAATTTGGTCAGTGTGTTAGTAATGGTGCTTCAGGTCTCCATTCAGATTCATGAATATGTTAGCACTATATTACATCTCTTGTCAAGGCAAAGCACAATGCACCCGTGCCTTGGGGCCCCAAGGGAAAAACAATCAATCTCAAGTCAATAATTAAGCAGTTAGTGTCACTGCATCTGGGCTTTCTATCTCAAGGTCCCATTAACGACTGGTAGGATCGTTCACCATTAATCACTTCCTAATTGGTTGCTGCTTCACCAGCTGTGCTTAGTTGAGCAGAGGACAGTTCAGTTAGAGGAGTTATTAGAGAGGAGGGTAGGACTGGTTGTGCATGCACAAGCAATCTACAAACGCTCACTTTTCACCATCATTTTTATGATATATCTAAATCCAAATCATGTCATGAGCCAAAAAATTTGAAAATGGTTCCATCACTGTCACTAACAGAAAAGAACGCTGCTTAATACAAGAACCAAAATAAAAAAAAACAATATTTATGGGATCCCACACCACCAGCAGTCACAAAACATTGCAGTTTTTACAAATTTGCCAAAACTGTATACATTGGCATGAATATTTTTTTGTGTGCTTAAACCTAATATCATGACTGAAATATATAGGCTGGTATTGCTGATCATGTCTATTAAGGCAGTGTTTTAATTATAATGTTTATCAGAGATTTCAAGAGTTCCTCTGGGCTGCTCCATGGTGGCTGTAACTACAGTGGCCAATACGGGTGACTTGTTTTAATTTTTTAGAGGTTTTGTCACTATCTGAATAGGGATAGCTGACCATAAATCTAATTTAATGTTAAACAAAGAAGGGTGGGGGAGTTTAGGATTTTAAATCAGGACTGCATACTATATTGAAGTGTGCATAAGCTGTGAATTCAATAGTCAGCTAAAGATGTACTGACAACAATATGTAGGGTAAAATGGCAAACCTTTCCTTCTCAAAAAAAGGTTAACTGCCTGGCTGTTATAATGATCCAGTGGCTAAATAGTTACTGAATACTGAATGTCCTGGTAAACATGTATATGCTTGCTTTCACTGATTTCATAGAGGTTCTGGGCCTGTTACTCAGTATTGAAGCCAGAGGTAACAAGACAAGTGGTAGCAGCCTTTATATTTCTGTGAAAGTGGGTTTTTGTTCTATCCGCTATTATACAGGGCAAGATGGTAGAAAACAGGAAAAACATATCTTTCAGCTGTAGCAGGTTCCAAGACACTCTATGTCAGGTCATGGGACCCAAAACTGCAGAAGGGATGCACTTGGGCAAAGACATTGGAAGTGCCAACATCTGAAAGGCAAATTCTACCACTGTTCAAATGCAAATCCGTCAAACCTGCCTATATAATGTAGACCTCACTTTACAAATATAATTGATTATGTTTAAAACAATAACTGGAATCTTTCACTTCCAAACATTTCAGAGGGCAGAGTAAGAATTACCAGAGTAATAATTGTGTGCTCAGAAAACAGGAGTCTTAGGAATAAGGCGCCAATAATAAAGGGGTGGGCACAAATGGAACCATGACCCCCTGCAATTAGTAAATTAGTTTACAGGGAAGTCGATATCTATTATAAATTATTAATAAATAATTAACAAATAAATCATAATTAAACTGGAGATTGTCTTCATCGTTGCACAAAACAAAATGGTACTAAAGCTCTTTTTATTTTTGACAAGTTCCTTTTTATTAATCCTTTAAAAATGTTACCTAGTAAAGTTGATTAAATTTTCCTTCTAGATGTCCTGGCAGCCACTGAAAAAATCCTATCGCTTACCTTTACTGAAGTTAAAGCGAACCCATCAACAGCATTTTTACTTTACATAAAAGGGCTAACAATCTTTTTATGTAAGATAAAAATGACCTTCTTTGTTTTGGGGGGGGGATAAAAACCCTTTTCTAGAAAAAAAAAAGAAAAAAGGGTAAAGCCTTTCCCTTCTGGCTGCTCCTTTTGCCCTGACGGAGCTTTTTCTTTAATGTGGAAAAAACAAACTGCTGATCTCACGCATGCACAGTGTTTTCTTCCCCATTTACAACTAGATATGACACCCGGTCTCACGCCTGCGCAGTTTGAGATCGGGTGATTTAGGCAGAAGGCGGAAGAAGAGTACAGAAGATGGCAGCGCCTGATGCACCGAAGACAGATTACAGGATGATGCGGGACCTGATCCAGAAACCGAAAACCTCTGGAGGGATTGACAGATCTGTGGAAGTAAAGGTAAGGTATTTTTGGGTTTTTTTTTTTAGTTTACTTTAGATTAGTTCAGTTTTAGGCAGATTAGTTCGAAAGCCTATGTACTAAGAAATGTTGCTGTAGCAAGTCACCACTGGGTATCACTACTGAAGGACCTGCATATGAAGCCATACATATACCATCTATATTATAAAATACCATCAATATCTAAACTTAAATGTTCCCAGCAGTGTAGGACAGGAACACAGCTAGAAGGTACAGGTCATGCTGCATGAAACCAGACTTTTCTTCGGTGAAGGTATCTTACTGTTATTTTACCATGGAGAAAAGGATACCATATTATAGATCAGTGTATTTCAACCAGGGTTCCTCCAGAGGTTGCTAAGAATTTTTTGAGCAATGAGCAATTTTTATCTTTCAGGTCTGTTACCACTAACAACAATGATCCTTTTGGCTATCTGTACGTGTGGCATTCTTCCCACTGGTGAGAAATGTAACATGCATTCTTCCCACTTGACCACCATGCTACTGTGAGCTGTAGATATACTAACAGAGGTTCCCTGAAGACCTGAAAGTTATTTTAAGGGTTCCCCCATGTAACAAACTTTGAGAAAGGCTGATTTAGGTACATCGTCATTTTGTCAGAATATGTGTTGTTCGGTCCTAAAAAGATGTAAGAAGCTGATATTTATTTCACCTTGCCATTTACAATACAGGTAGCATTGTTAAACTGGTGACTGGTTGTTACGAAGTTAATACATCTTGGTCACTTCACTGCCTCCAGACTGTGATTGGGCAACAAAGAGGCAGAAGCCACTTTTCTTTTCTCTCGTTCACAAAACAGATATAGACAGTTCCCATAAATAAACTGAATTGAATTATTTTTTTTAAATACTGTATCTTCCTGAGATCTTTTTTTAGATTTTCCCGAATTTGCATCCTAAATATTGCTGAAATATATTTTTATCCAAGCAATCCAGTACTTTTTTTTTGCAGTAAATATTTTAAAAATGCCACAATAATAAAATGTATTTTGTTAGTAAATTAGTGTTTAAGAACTGCATATTTTAGCAAGCATATTAGAACAACTCAAAAGAGTAAACAAATAAAAAAAAAGAACAGTCACAAGAGACCTGACAAAAATTTATTCATCATCTTGCTTGAGCCAGGCACAGCTGCTCCCTGTCAGACTGGTGTAATGAAGGATATTTCCATCACATTCAGGGTCCCTAGAGTTATTACTTAGGGAGGCTGAGGAGCCACAGAAACATTGCCTGGGGGTGATGGGGGATTGCCAAAACGTGCAACACTTCATTGAGTGCTCAGTGATCCCCCCTAGGATTCATGTACATACAAGCAAGCCTCCCACCCATCACAAGACACACATACTCCCTATGAAATAAAAATCACTTAGGTATGACTAATTGATCCAAGAGATCAACCAATTGGCTTAACATATCTCTCTGCAAAGATTAAAAAATATCATAAATGGAATGAAGCCACTGAAATGAAAGGAAAGATTTATAAAGGTATAACTTGTGAACTTATGAAAAATGCATTCTGTCAACTATTTAGCATATGCATTTTTTAAGTATGTATATTTTTCTTCACATTATATACCAATTAAGCTGATAAACAAAAGTTACGCAAAAAGTTGATTACTGCTGGGACTGCATGAAACAGTCAAATTCGGTTATTTATTCACATATTTTTAAATTATTTTTTAAAAATTGAAATTGTTCTTACATTTGCTGACAGTTCTATAGCTTGTCCCATCCCCAGTTACTGTCACTTTTATTAGTCAGCCTGGTGTGCAAGAAAATATGGGAAACTATAAAAATATGAAATAAAAAAAAGGTATCTTAACATTTATATTATTACATATAGTTTCATAATATAATGGGTACTGCCAGGGGTAACATGTACCAAAAAAACAAAACAAAAAAAGTTTAAAAAATATCATGACGTCCTTTTATTTGTGACTTAAGGATGAGACTAAAAGAAGACACAAATTCTTTGAATAGCATAAGAAGGACCAGTCTTTATGTGACTGTATTTGGTGTTACAAGGGAGTACAGATTTCATGAATTAAGTCAGTAACACCATATTCTGGCATTACACATTTGGATGTGCATCTACTTAACTTGTATATTTAGTGTGCCCTAAATATTGAACTTAAACCTGAATAATTTCAAAAAGCTTCAAAAGCTTTAACATAAAAAATATCTTGGAAAGTGTTTTCCAAAAGAAAAAAAAATAGCCATTAATACGGATAATAAAGTTCCTGTTTGGATGCTTTGTGTTAAAAAGTGACAATGTTCAGCCTGTCAGAACAGTCTGTAAAAATGAATGCAGCCAGCAAAGTTTGGTTTCTAAAAATACATGCAGTCTGAGGCCAGCCTAGAAACAATTGGCATATAAAAAAATTGGCATTCAACTTAATGATAATATGGCTTTTAAAAACATGCAGCTTGAAGTCAGCAGCAGTTGGGAAATATTTCTTTAAGAATCACATGCAACATGTTATTAGCACATGTGGGCAGGAACAAACCCTGCATTTAATCAATAGCTCTGAAATATTACAAAGGATTAAAATTGGGGGCATGGCTTTAGCGTCGCACCAGATGGCTGCATGCTAACTTCACTCAGCACCGGACCCGCACATGGAGGCCTATAACCTGCAAAATATGGGGAGCAAGAAGAACCAAAGGGATCCTAAGAGTGCTGTGACCTGGAGAGCACCCCCATCCCCCACAAGTTCTGTGGCCAGAGGTTCAGGACCCAAGAAGCTGCCGAAGCACACGGATACATGTGGTGGGAGGTGGAGCACTGCCACGTCTTTAACACAGATCCCTTTCTTGGCTCCGTCTTCACCAGAGGGGTTCCTGTTGGACTTTCCGCCCTTGCAACAGGTCAGGCATTCCCCCTAAAGGGAAATATCTACTGACCCCAAGGGGACACCCATCCTTCCCCATTACAACTAGAACCCACACCACTGCCACCACCAAGGAAATCTAATGGGGACCTAAACTCAAGTAACAGGGACTGGTGGCAGGACATGATAAGTCCCCCACGGGGGCTTCAGCTTACGCTGGCTGCTCCTTCTTAGGGTCATTTACAGACTCAATCACCTTTGGGCCCGCTCTCCACGTTGGCTACCTCCCCCCAGCATCCCCCTTCTCAGCTACTGGGAAAGGGGATTCTCCAACCTCAACTTCCTAAAGGGACAAAGCACCCTGATGATACAGGCAGATTAAGGGATGACCCTATGGATGACCCTACTTGGCAGGACTATGTGCAACGTATGCCTACCAAAGAAGATTTTCATTTATTAGTGGTGGAAGGTAAAAAGAAGCATGCAGAGAAGAAATTATTATTTTTAATTCAGTTTTTCGTGTTTTTGCAGACAGGGTGGAATCAGTTAATACTGAATTACAGGTCGCTAAGGTTGTGATCACCAACCTGCAAGACCAGGTCATATTACAAGCAGGACGTTCTCTATAGGAACACATCCAATTTGATAGAGCACATAGGGCCCTAGGCTACTTTAACCCACCATCCAGACCAAGGGATGTGATTTGTCGGCTACAAGATTACCCCTTAAAAGAGGACATGGGAGCTGCATGAAATATGTGCTTTGTGGAATTTGATGGAGCAGAAATTCAATTGTTATTGTTACTTATCCTGTATCACACTTCAACAGTGATGCAGCCTTCAAGCATTGCTCACCGTACTGCAAGATAACCATGGAGTTCGCAGGTTCTCCCTTTGTTTTCGCCTGTTTCCTCCAGGTACTCGGTTTCCCCCAACAATCCAAAAACATGCAGTTAGGTTAATTGGTTTCCCCCAAAAAAAATTACCTTAGACTGTGTTAAAGACATATAACTATGGTAGGGACATTAGATTGTGAGCCCCTATGAGGGACAACTAGTGACATGACTATGGACTTGTACAGTGCTGCGTAATATGTTGGCGCTTTATAAATACTGTGTAATAATAATATTATTAATATGTACCACTGGGGATTTCCATTTAGTCTCACAGCACGCAAGGATGGAATCCCAACTACACTACGGCATCCAGGGGACTTGCTCAAGTTTTGCACAGATCTTGTCATTGTCTGCCCTAAAATTTAGGGGTAGGACCCCCTTTTAACTTTTGGCCCTTCAATTTCGAACTTGCAGCTGGTGAGAGGGAGAAAGTGTCCACGCCACCGAAGTCCATTAACTGGCCACACAGACAACTGAGTAATGCATCATTTTGAAAAAATGAAGGAAGTGCCTTATTCCCTTTTAACTCCACACTTTTGAGAGCTAGCTGTTCTTTTTGTTTCTTTGTCTTTGGAAGATCAAATGGTAATGAGGAAAGCATATATGCAGATATGATAGCTGATATTTTGTGCTAGTTAATACAGGGAGGGGGGTTGAATTCTTTTGGTTAATATGGCGATAGTTTAGATTTTTCTGGCCCATGATAATCCCCACTTAATTCTGGGCTGTCACCGACCTATATGTTCCAAAAATGGGGATTTGGCTCTTCTCCCAGTCTTTATGTCTAAACTGCGGCATGTTTACTGCGCCTCAGTTAAACATAAGGTGTGGAGGAGATGGGGGGGGTAATTAAGTTAAGGAAAATGATAACACATATCCACATTATATTCACTTTCTGGTTGTATACTATTTTCTTTATCTCCCCCGTTTCAGATCCGTGTGGGCATTGGGTTGCCCTCACGGGAGAAAAAAAGGCACTGTTATATGCGGAAGCCATTCTTTGGATGTGTCTCCGGTTGTGTGGATTGGGATGGGAATGGAATAGGGTACTAAGCGTTTCACCACTACTCTGGTAGGATGTGGATCATGTCTTCACGGTGGTTCTCCTCCTTGCAATGTTTTGTCTGGACACAGGGTGTGTACACTCTGGTTAGGTCAGTAGGCAGGGAAAAGAACTCCTCCGACTTAGGTAGGATTGATGTAAGTTTTATGTTTTCCTTCTTGTTGTTTCTTCTTTTATGTGTTTTCCTTTCCAAATTTCCTTTTAGGCCTCCCTCATTAGGGATCAAATCTATTGAGCAAATACCCATTGCCATTGTAGATATGGGGGTGGCATAAGGGTTTTGGTGCTTTTTAATACAACACCTTTTTTCCTAAATCAACATGACTTGATTAGTCTCTCTGAATGTTAAAGGGCTTAGCTCCAATGCCAAACATTGTTTAACACATCAGGAACTCCAGCAGTAACAGGCAGATATTGCATTTCTTCAAGTAACTCACTTAGATAACTGGTACTTTTACATTTGCATTACTCACAGGTATTAATGGGCCCCACTAAATGCAAGAAATCTTCAGGAGTGTCAATACTTTTTAAGGTGGCAGTGTCATTTACTCTCTATAATTTAATAATAGATCAAGAAGGCAGGTATATCATGCTGCAAGATATGTTGGAATTACGCTGTGCAATGTTTATGTTTAATTGAGAACCCGTGTAGAATATGTCTGGCTGATGGAACACCTTTCTGCTAGACTTAATAACAATCAGGAGAAATTTGACGGGATATGGGCCCCCCCCCCTGGACCAGGCAGTTTCCTCAGATGCTATATGACACTGAATACCCACATTCCCACATTACTCAGATTAACGAAGGCAGAACTACTTGACTCTCCAATGGGATTCTGGACCCCTATTTTTTTTTTTTTTTGCTTTGTTTTCTTTCCATTTCTTTACCAATCTCTTCTTTTCTTGCTTTTTATTTTTATCTTCTGTCCAGGCGTACACTTTGCTCTTTCACTACCAGTTGTAACAAGGCTATAGTGGACCCTCCACAGGATTGGCTATATTTGATGCAGATAAAGTAAAGGTTACATAATAAAGTGTGTTGTAAGAGAATTCAGATAAGCCAAAATGCATCTGTGTTCTTTTACTTATTTCTATAGTATGTTAACCTCCAAAACCTGAGTTCTATTAAATTGTATTTACTTCCTGTAAATACATTGTACATTTGTACAACATTGTATCATTTTTCCATTACCACAAAATTCAACTGAGCAATATTCTGGTGCAATGCATGGTAGTTTCAGACCCAAAAACCTTTCCAATACACTTGCACAATTTTCAGATTGTGGAAAGGGTTACAGAATATATCCCCTATATATTATAGTTTATTATTGTACTATGTATAGTTTATTGTACGATTTACAATTGTTATTTAGAATGACTGAAAGATTGATCTAATGGTATTTAAATGCACACAGTTAAAGTGATGACAGGTACTACATCTGTCACCAGCATTTAACATTGACATATGACAGCAAGATATATAGGAACAGAAAATTGGAAACCAGGAAGGAGCAAACACTGTAAAATTATTGGAGGAACCTAGTGTTTGTAAACTTATCTGATGTGCCATGGTTATTTAAGGTGTTATGGGGTTTAAATTGAAAGAACACTGATTTTCTAAGATTCTAATTCTATTAGAACTTGTGAATTTCAGTGAATTTTTTTGAAATCTGACATTTTGCACTGACCAATAACCCACTGCCCTGCACACTATCTGACCCTGATTGGAAGTATTGTGTGGGGAGCTGGATAACCCCTTGAGAATAGCTGACTGACTGTATAGGAAGATTACATAGTAAGGTGGATCATTAAAGGTAAGGGGAGCATATTTTACCAGCAGAACTGCTGTGGTTCACCACTGTCAACCAGTCCTCATCCACATCAGTCCTGGTTGACACTAAAACAAATTGGAACATTTAAAACCAATTTTTTTTTAATTGTATTTTTATTGAAAAATGTTTCAACAGAATTACAAAACAGAAAATAACAATAAGATGCATGAACATAACAGGTGTAAAAACTTGAGCAACACAGTTATGGGGCAGTGGTATAATGAGAGGTCCGAAAGTGTTAGACAATTGACCTTGACCATAGGAACATTAGCACATTATACACAAAGTCAGTAGACAGTATATGAATACAAAAAATGCACATATATATCCAGAGTAGCGATTTCACACAGTCCATGTGCATAGTGAACGTTAGTCCACAACAAAGATAATGAAATACATATGTGAAGTATCATAAAAAAAAGAAAGAAAAAGAAAACACATACAGTAAAATGAGTACAAATTTCCTGAGAACCAAACCAAAAGAACAAAAGGGAATGGGGAAAGGGGAGGAGGAAGGAGTGTGACTGCAGCCTAAGTCAATAAGACTCTGGGGATCAATTGGACAATCATGCATAATTTTTGTTCCAGCTTTCCCACATTTTTTCATAATTATCTGTGGTGTTTCTAGGGAAAGCAGTAAGGTACTCCATTAGCAGGGATCAGTGCCCGTGCAGCTACCAAAATATGCGATACCAGTTTGCGAGTGAGTTTGGGTAACATCTTAAATGGTTGGCCCAAAAGGTGGGTCAGAGGATCCAGGGATAACTGCATTTGAACCATCTCTGAAAGCAATGAGTTAACTTGGGACCAATAGCTTTTAATAATAGGACAGAACCAGAAGATGTGATCCAAAGTGCCTTGGGGGTCCCTGCAATACCAACAGTTAGGGTCAGTACCCGGGAAAAGCCGCTGGAGTACAACCGAGGTATGGTACCATCTAAAAAATGATTTTATATAAGTTTTCCTTATATAACGTACAAATTGAGCTCTTATTAGCAGCCTCCCAAATCTCCTGCCAATCATCTAAATCCAGGGTCCGCCCCAAGACCTCCTCCCATTTTAGCATATATTTGAACTTGCCTGAGATTTCACGAACTGACATGTGCAGGAGGTGGTATATAGAGGAGACAATACCCTTGGAGTGCGGGCCAGAAGGGAAGTGGTTGGCTGAGTTAAAGTCAAGAGAACATCTGCATACAACAATATTTTTTAAAGGATTTTCCTTTCCTTTACTGATACGTCCTTGATGCCAGGGTTAGATCTGATGTAGGCTGCCAGGGGTTCAATACATATAGTAAAGAGCAGGGGGGACAAAGGGCACCCCTGCCTGATACCATTTCTATTAGGGAATGATGAAGAGGAAGCGTGGTGTAGTTTAACTTAGGCTGAGGGGGATTTATAAAGCGATTTGACCGCCTTCGTAAAGCTCTCTAAGACTGTAGGAGATTGACTAATATGGAAGAACCTGGGTGATTCAGCAAACCTGTAATAGATATCTTAAAAATCATGTGCAATTAGTTGGAAAATGTTTGTCCTGGGGAGCTTAAAAAAAATCAGGCACAGTGGATGGTCTGCCGCTCAACTGCTTCCATAGATTTTAACGACTTTGTGCAAACATTCTTGCAAGTGATTGAAATGGACTTTCCTGAAGTTTGGAGTACAACAGCACTGGAGCAGATTTTCCTTGATGCATTGAGACCAGTATGGGACAAGCACAAAAAAAAGAAAAACTACAAACTGCATTTAGCAAGCTCTCTCAAATGCTCTTGAATGCCTACTAGTTGAAAGTGAGTAGTTGGCAAACACCCATTTGAGTTTACTGTTTTTTTAATTGCAGTAGTGATGCAATTAAATGTACATGTCCACTACTATCACCTCATCTCCAAATGCAAAAAACACATAAAATAATAAAATACCAGACACGGGGCGGTGGTTTATCAAGTAAGTTAGCTTGGATGGTATGCATTGATGTGATTTTTTTGTAATCCTCATGATTGTTAGTTTCATCTGTTGCTGCAATGTTTTTGTGCCTGGTTTGTAATGCCAGTTTCTGTAGTTTAGCAATTCTTCAGCAATGTGTTGTCATTTTTTTCCACAAGTATTGAGTACAAATGTCTGCATGGTTTCCACACCAAACTCCTACTTGAGTAAATGCTGATACTAAAATTGTTAGGGGGCAGGGGACCCGTGGAAACATGTCTCAAGTAAAAAAAAATGCAAAAACAAATCGCTGATAGCTTTAAAATTATAGCAGTATGATGATAGCATTCCCTACTATAGTTTAACCTTTAAAGACAGATAAACTATTTCAGTTTTAAAATGTTTATCACTTGTTACACTTGGGATCCTTTATTGGTAATTTACAGAAGAACTACATGTTTTTTCACAAAAATAACCTTGGGTATGTTTTTACAGGTCTCTGAATATTAAACAACCACAGCTACTAATGAGACGTTCACAGCATACCATCAAATTATATTTATTGTGGTCACAAAGAAAACCACTTAATCAATTAAATTATTGTTTATTATAAAACTATTGTATCCATCCAATAAAAAATCTTGATGACAATGAGGATATGAAGTCTGTTTTTATATGCCTAAACTCAAACTTGTTTCATGAATCAGTCATTACCGCTTTATCGGGAGTATGACTGACAAAACATAAATATCTCAAAAATTCAAACTATAATTTACCTATTATCATATAAACATATGGTTTTACTAACATAAAATGGAAGTTACAATAATAAAAAACCAAATTGTTCCCCTAAGCGTGTGTCACATTTGTGGATTGTGGAATAAGTATATTGAGAGGGAAAAAAGACAAGGCAACTCACACCATGTGTTGATGATGTATTTTTTTTTTCAAGAGAATATAAGGGTGAATATATATCATTTTGCTTATCCAAAAATTATATATACAGTGGCTTAAGAAAGTATTCAGACCTCCTTGCTACAATTGTTTTCATGAACAGAATTTTAGACAATTTAGTAAATTTATTAAAAAGAAAAAAAAGAAAATGTCACATTTACATAATTAATCAGACCTTTTGCAACAAGACTTGAAATTTAGCTCAGGTGCCCCCCACTCTTAATTGCTGCCGAGATGTTTCTGCACCTTGATTGGAGTCCATCTGTGGTAAATTAAATTGTTTGGATGTCACACTTGGGGAGACAGGGTCACTAGGGGGTGCTACGGCTTGCACAGAAATGGTGTGAGCCCTGAAAAGGGCCAAAACACAGAGTCTAAGCAGTAACCAGGTCTTCTCCAGAGCCTCTAGTGGTGAGGATGTTGCGCTGCTGGTTACTGCCAGGGTGCAGTCCTTGGGCACACCCGGGTGGGCAGGAAGATACATGGTACCAAATCACTAAGCAGAAGAATTGTCAAGGAAGGCCAGGGTTGTGACAGGCAGCAAGCAAGAGAGGTCAGGTCACAAGAGAGGGGCCAAATACCAGAGATCCAGGAAAAAGACAACAGTGACACCACAGACACAAGGAAGACTAGAAGCAACAGCAAGCACAGGTGACACAGGAATTATTAATATTACACAGTATTTATATAGCACCATCATATTACACAGCACTGTACATAGTCCATAGTCGTGTCACTAACTGTCCCTCAAAGGAGCTCATAGTCATATGTCATTAACGTAGTCTAAGGTCAATTGTTCGGGAGAAGCCAATTAACCTCATTGCACGTTTTTGGGATGTGGGAGGAAACTGGAGTACCCGGAGGAAACCCATGCAGACACGGGGAGAACCTGCAAACTCCATGCAGATAATGCCTTGGCAGGGGAGCGAACCTGGGACCTAGCACTGCAAAGGCCAGAGTGCTAACCCCTGAGCCACCGTGCTGACCGGAATAACCACAGACAGAGGGGAACACTGGAACAGCACAAAAAAATAGGCTGGGAAACAACAGACTGGGCAACAAGGGGTTACCACTGGAGCTGGACAGGGAAAGCACTGAAAAACCCTACAAGTGTACAGGAAATGCTCAGGAGAGCTAGCAGGCTTGGCACCAGTGGGGACACGTTGCATGAACACTAAGTGCTGTGTTTGAGCTAGCTGAATAGCCAGGGATGATTAAGAGGCTATTTCCTGATTGGCCGCCAGGATGGGAGAAACTGATAAAACTTGGGAGGCAGGTACGTCCAGAGTCAGAACTGCCCTCATTCATGAAGCATGCCGAGGAAGAGGTAAGTGTAACATTGGACAAGATTTAGAAAGGCACACATCTCTCTATAGAAGTCCCCACGGTTGACAACGCATATCAGATCAAAATCCAAGCCATGAGGTCAAAGGAACTGCCTGCAGTGCTCACAGACAAGAATATTGCAAAGCACAGACCTGGGAAGGGCTAAAAATTTCTTCTGTGCTGAAGGTTCAAAAGAGAACAGTGGTCTCCATAATTCTCAAATGGAAGAAGTTTGACACAACCAGGACTTTTCCGAGAGCTAAATGACCATCCAAATTGATCAAGGGAGAAGGGTATTTGTGCTGCCACAGCAGCCTGGTTTTCATTGTTTATTTGTATTTGGTATTTTCTTCTCTTGCCCCCCTCCTGTTTGTGAGTTAGTACAGTCTCAGTAAGATACTCCCTGTCCCCCAATGTTAGTTGGTTTTTAGTCAGTCATCTTATAGACTGGGCTTAACAAACCAGTGTCTTCTGGAGATACTTTCCAGACTGTATTGTATTTATTGTACTGCACTTCTTGGAAGTATAATTGCGTTGAATCCGTCTTCTGTGTCTTTGCAAGAGTTAACTGGCTGGTGATATTATCAATTCAGCATGTAGGCATATCATCTGCTAAGACTGGGTCTAGGAGGTATGTCAATTTATAAAGCAGAATTGTGCACAAAAACAGCGCAGTCTTAGTAAGAGAGGTGACCAAGATTCCCATGGCCACTCTGACTGAGCTCTGGAGATCCTGTGTGGAGATAGGGCTAAGTTCCAGAAGGGGAACAATAACTGCAGCCCTCCACTGATCTTGACTTAATGGCAGAGTCGCTAAACAGAAGCAGCTACTCAGTGCAAAACTTATGAATGCCTGCTTGGGGTTTGCAAAAAAGTACCTGAAGGACCCTCCGACTGTGAGGAAAAAGATCTCTGGTCTGAAGAAACCAAGGTTGAACCATTAGGCCTCAATTAAAGTGATTGAACTTGACTATGTAATTAAATGACTATGTAATTCTAAATGTTATGTCTGGAAGAAATCAGGCACTGTTCATCACCTCCTCAATGACAACACTGAAGCATGAGCGTGGCACCATCATGTTGTTGTGGTGTATTTCAGAAGCAGAGACTGAGATACTGGTCAAAGATTAGGAAAAGCTGAATGGGGCAAAGTACAGAGATATCCTCAATGAAAACCTGTTCCGCAGTGCTCAGGACCTTAGACTGGACTGAAAGTTGACCTTCCAACATGACAATGACCCAAAAAACACAGCAAAGACAACGCAGAAGTAAATTAGGGACAATTCTGTGAATGTCCTTGTGTTGGCTAGCCTGAGCCCTGATTTGAACCCTATTCAAGTTGATGCAGCCATGTGCCCCAGTTGGTAAGGGAGTCACGTGAGTCACAAAATGTACATTGAAAAAAATGTACGTATGAACATTACAATATTTCTTATAATCAAACATTTCATTAAAATACATTTTTACAAATATATTATAATACTTAAAGCAGAACTAAACCCAAAATAAAAAACATGCTTACTTTTAATCGTTTAAACCTTTGATCAGTCTATCCCTCAGGAGGTTTCTTCCATCGGGTCCCGGCATGGTCCCAGTATTCGTCTGCGGCCTAGCACCAACATCTTCTTCCCTCTACTTAAATAAAAAATAAACAAAATTTTTAGATTAAATAAAAGGGTTGTCTACCCTTTTATGTAAAGTAAAAATTCTGAGTTTAGGTAAGCTTCAATTGTACATATGTAAATACATACATAACTGTGCAAAAAAAAACAAAAACAAAAAAAAACTTGTCTATCCTATCCATGATCCATGAAAAAAAACTCTCAAAAAAATCTAATTCAATCCAGGAAGCCTAAAGCTGATACCTAAATTGCTAGGGGACAGGAGAACTGTGGAAACATGTCTCAAACAAAAAAAAATACAAAAAAATCACTATTGGCATTAAAATGATGATAGTATTTCCTACTATACTTAAACAGTTTAGAGAAAAAAACAAATGTTTTCAACTTGTGACACCTGGGTTTCCTTTATTGGTAAACCAAAGAAAGCTACATTGTTTTTACAAAAATGTCCATGTTTTGGCACAGCAATTTTGATGAGAATTTCATGTACAGGGGAGTGTTAGAATTCAACCTTTTGTATGTGTCAGCAACAAAAAGCTGTCATGGTTACATCAACTTCAAAGTCAGCCAGTCATTAGGTCAGTTGCACTATCCCAATTTTCTGTTTGCTGAAACAGATTTTCTTGAAGTTTAAGAGTCTTGGGGAGGAGTAGGAGAATGCGGAGGAGCAAGAAGGCTACCATTCCCCCAACGTCAATACCAGCTTACCAGTGCCCAACAATGCAGACATAGTGGCTCTGGCTGGGAAAAGGCACCACTCTCTCACATTTGTGTTGCTCTCCATGGGAACAGGAGGTCCTTGGTACAGAAGAAGGGGAATAGGAGGAGGTTTTGTCAGGGACATTTTAACCCTGCAAATCCAAGCCATTATTCTTGGTTGAATAAAGCATCTACTTGTTCTGCTTGATCTACATCCAACAAAACAAACCTAATATAGGTTTAATCAAAAACACTGAATGGGTAGCTATCCTCCTAGATCCATGCCACAAGGTCTAAATGCTAGAACTCATTCCAGCAGATGAGAAGAAAACTAACATGTGTTAGTGTGGACCCACTGTGCCGCTGACTGGGTATGCTCCGGAGGGGCGTAACTAAGCTGTTACCTGGTCTTCACTAGAGCCTCCGATGGTGAGGATAGGCTTGGGCCACCGGGTAGCTGCCAGGTGCCACTCCAGAGCAATCCCCGGGTCAGTGGCAGCTGACCAGAGGGGTCAGGGCACTCGGTGCAAGCACAGAGGGGCTTGCTTGGCTAGGAGGGTATGAGTCAGGAGCGGCGGCAATCAAAGTCCATAAACAAGATCCTAGATCAAGGGCAGGCGGTAAACAGGCAAAAGTCCATAAACAAGATCCGAGGTCAGGGTCAGGCGGCAATCAGGCAAAGTCCAAGAGTTCAGTAAACAAGGTCCGGTACACAGCAAAGCAGACAAAAGAAACACCCTTGCACTAGGAGTTAGACTAGCTAAAACCATGAGATTGCTCAGGCATCTTCCTGTAGTAGGAAGCGCCTTTAAATACCTGCAGAAATCCATCCATAGGCTGGTGAAATAGGGGGCGTGTATGTGTTGCCTCGTAGGTGAAGAGAGACACACCCACGCCAGCTCAAACACCAGTGCAAGTCTACAGCAGGAAGGAAACTCCGGCATGGAACAAAGGTAGTGGGGTTACGCTACCTGCTGCCTGCGAAGTCAGTATGGCGGCAGGAGGGAAAAGAGAGGACCCGGTGCCTGTGTCTGAAATTAGGGGCAGCGGCGCCGGCACGGCCCGCAGGGCTAACATTGGAAAAGGTGTTCCACGCAGCTAGGAGTAAAAAGAAAAAGTCTTTCTACTTATAGCAAAATGTCCACCAGCTGACCTTTATCAAAATGAACCAGGCTTAGATCTCTGATGACACCCCCCCCCCCCCCCCAAGTAGATTACACCAATTACACCAATGCTGGGCTACCAATTGATCCCAGTTCTCCTAGCATATCTTTCTTCTCCTCCTTTAAAGCCACCTTTCCCTTCTCCTCCTCTACCCTCTACCCCACCCCCCAAAAAAATTACAAATAAAAAGATCCATCTCCTAGCACTTGCTGTTAAACCAGCCATAGATTACAAGCACAAAGCAACAGTAGCAACACCACTAAAAAGGGACGTGGTCTAACAGAGCTAAATCTCTTTTGCTAGGAAGACCCCTTCAAACTCATACTTTATGAAGCCCACTCCAAGCACCCTTTGCTTTTGCTAAGAGACCTAACTCTTTTTCTAGAGAGAGTCCAGAAACTTCTGCCACTCTTCTTTCCCTCTTTTTAATCTTATTAAATTAGCCTAGAACTGAACATAGACATGTTCAACCAACACTAGTCAGCACAGCAGGTTGGGATCAAAGTACAACTCCCATATCAAACTCCCCCACACCCTTCACCCTCCCCTTACCCTGCATACTTTGACATAGTTACATTTTTTATAAATCAACGCATGCACACTTCACCTCTAACTGTTAAAGTGGATTCCTCTACCTCTTTTCCAGTGCTGCCAGTTAGTGGACCTTTCTTTTGCATACAATGGTGCTCTGTTACGCAAAGATTTACTCAACATGCCATTTTGAGCCCAGGCAATGCTAGAACATTTTTAGTATCTTTTTTTACACAAAAAAAATAAATTAGCAGCCACTTTTTTATGGGCATTGTCATCTTTTATTTTCTGTTTTCATTCTCCATGTACAGTTTTACAGTGACAGCACAGTTTATAATTGAGTGAGGTCAGCACACATATACTGTAGAACCACTCAAAGAACCACCCAAAAACCCCCACTGCAAAAGTTCCAAGGATTTAATTAAAGCTAACAATTTAATCTTCTACTATCCACCAAAAACAAACACAGAGATTGGGTAAAGTTCGTCGTTAACCAATTTTTAATTTCATTGTTTACTTATTTAATATAGTGCAACTTTGAATTCCTTAGCAATTAGTAAAAGGGTGGAACAAATGGCATCAGTTTTATTACATGTCAAGGTGCCCAGAATCTGCTCCTCTGAATTTCAGCTGAGCTCAATGTAACAGGATTTTTAGTCTTTCCTTGAACTGTTTCTGAATGACTATTGTTCCTTACATTAAAATATCAGTTTAATAATTTACCTTTTAGATTTTATATAAAGATGAAGATTTTTGTTAATTATAGTTTAAATTTAAATTAGGTTAAAATGAAGATTTAACAATAGAATAAAGCACTGTGACTGTAATTCTGATATTGTATAGTATTTTTCTTAAAGTTATTGTGCTTTTATAAATATAGGTGTATTTTTCAACGAACACACTTGATGTAAATATAACAATTACCTACACTTAAAGTATGTTTTACATGTTATGTTTGCTTGCTGTTTCTTCATTTGATTTACTGTATTTTATATACAGATATGTATATTTACTTTAGTGTGCATATCAATGAATGCGATAAACATCCTATTTAATGACTGTTGGAGATAAGCTCCTTTTAGAGATGATGTTCTGATAATATAAGTTCTTTTTAGAGAGGATGTTTCCAGTTAT
The DNA here is from genome assembly GCF_032062135.1 of Pyxicephalus adspersus. Taxonomy (NCBI): domain Eukaryota; kingdom Metazoa; phylum Chordata; class Amphibia; order Anura; family Pyxicephalidae; genus Pyxicephalus; species Pyxicephalus adspersus. Next base: position 16,207,616 of record NC_092868.1, read on the forward strand.
ATATTTCAATAACACAGAATATATGTAAAGTAGATTGAACTAAACAATTGTAAAATCTGGTTCAAGGTTGTATTTAAAGTCTTTGTGATCACCCATATCATACAAAGTCGGGCAAATTTTTTCCAAATTTGTGGATCTGTATAGCAGTTAAATTATAGAAATAAGTGGACTACTTAAGGTGTATCTGAAGCCAAACTTATCATTCTAAATACATTGTGGAAGTGTGGTCATGTTTGAAATGCTGTGTCCCTGCTAGGAAAATTTACCCTATTTGTCTTGGTGATTATTTAACAGTTGTTACCAGAACAAAAATGGGGAAGGGGGATATTTCTCCAATTGTCCTACAAAAAATGTACACCATGTTTTCTTTATTACCTTTTAAATGTTCAAATAAAAAGACCTTAAAAGTAAGATTTTAGGTAAAGCACAAAATACAGATTTATAAATATTGTAAAGGCAACTATAGTGTCATATACTATAAATATAAAATGATGTGTAGTTTTCTTATATAGTTGATAAGATTTTTTTAAACACACTATTTTCTCCAGTGTTTACAGTCTTCTGAAGATAAAATAAATTGCATCGTCCCCTTTTCCCTTGTAAATTCAGTGGTTCTATTTGTGTGTCTGTGTTTTATTTCTAGTGAGTAGCTTCACCTATGGGGATAATGTTATTCCCTGAGCATCTGCTACTATCTACAATAACTGCAAACTCTGCACAATGAAAGCTGGGACTGAGCATTAAAGACTGGACTCCTGTGTCAAAAGGAGAGTAATGAAAACTGAGACTTGGCTAAAAGCTTTTGGATGACGCAATAAGTGTAACATTAGGCGTTGGGTTTTTACTTACTCCAGATTAACTCCTTCATCATTTTTCAGATACAAGTTATCTTACTGTGATTTTTGTTAAACAATTTAGCATATAGAGTAATTGAAAAGATTCATGAAGTTAATCACACAATCAGTTCCTTCACTAGTCTCCAGGATACCTTGAAATCGCCTGTTATGTTAAAAGGCTTGGTAAGTTTCCAAAATTTGTTGGAAATGTATTAGATTTATATAAAAGTGAGATCACTATTGCGGCAAAGATCATCAGGGCCAGGGCATGGAGTGAAACCATCTGTCATATGTGTGAAAAGGTAGAAATATTCTCCACACACAATCTTTTTGGTTGCTTGAATCCTCACGAGGGCTCAAGAAATCTTCATCATGTGAGTACCAATTTCCATAATTGCCTCAATAACATTACCTATCCACCTGTATATAAACCACTTTTTTTCCCTTGATGCTCCTTAAAATATAGGGGCTCACATACTCACATACTCACCGGTGAGTGAATAATTACACATGTAGTCATCCTGACAGTTTCAATTTGACAGGAGGCACACATTGTTACCATCCTAACAACACCTGGCCTGGTTTAATAAAGCTTTTTTAAATCTCTCCAAGACTGGAGAGGATACACTTTTATCAGTGAAGCTAGGTGATCCAGCAAACCTGAAAAAGATCTGGTGCAAGATTAAATACATTTTCTAGCAAACAGCAAATGACTTTAAAGAAATCTGTTCCAGGATTGCTGGATCACCCAGCTTCACTGATGAATAATGCAGAGACTTCCCGCATACCTAGAATCTATTTGCATCACCTGAATGTCACATATACTGAGAAATGGGGACTTTTATATTTCAACCCTTTACTGTCACTTTAGTGGTGCATAATATTTGGACAAAAGCACATTTGGTAGTAATTGACATTTTCACATCCAACAACCATAACATCCATGACTAGCTAAAATATATAATTTGGTATATAAGTATTTAGGTATAATAAACAGGTGACTTTTATTTCCAACAAGGCTTTGCACAGACACATTAATATGCATTTGACAATTCAAATAAAATTAAGTTCTTAAAATAAAAAAAAAGTTCTCAGAATTCTTAAATCACCTACATATTTTAATCAAATTTGCAAATATTATTTTAGACAGCACAATATTATTCTGTCATGAACTTCAATTCTTTCTAATCCCATTCATACCCAATTGTATCATCAAACCAAAAATTGCAAATGCAGCTATGTCAACAGTTTTTTTTCTGAAATTTAGACTAATCAATCAATAATACTCCAGATATTCCAATAACTGAGAAAATGCACACAACTTAATCTGTACTAACTGTTCCAGTTAGAGCAGTTACACGTGGAAAACGTGGTCTGAAATAAAACAGTCAAATGTATATGGTTTGGTGGAAGAGAGCTTTACAAAGATAGTATTACTTTGCCCTGCAAAGAAAAGGTGACCATGTCTCTTTAAGAACGTCTGTACATTGTATGGTCTGCATTCTTTTTTGCTTAGAGATATCCCTTCATACTTTATATAAGGTCTTTGCTTCTCTTTTGATTTTTGTTTAGTTTTTTTATAAATTGTGCAGAAAATAGTCACTGTATTTATTACTCTGGGTTTTTGTTACACTTAAGCTACATAGACACCTCAGACTTAAATGTGCACAGTGGTCCCCGGATGTCGATCATTAATTCGCCACCTAACTGCCACTTATTTGCCTCATATGTCCTCACTTTAGAAAATTCATCCTCACTTCCTGTCCTTAATAAAGTTGTCAAAGGGATAGGAATTTGTAACACACATTCTGAAATAGTATTTACATATATGTTATTTTACAGGAAATTATTAGAATATTAATAAATAGGTCCTTATTTCTGTTCACAATTTCTTATTCTCTGTTGTGTGTGGAAAGGACAAAAAATGATGGAAATGGTCTTTCACAAGACAGCCAATAATACCAACCTGGCAGGGAATCTAGTCCTCTCTCATTCTTTTTCTTTTAAAGAAAGCTTTTTTCCTTGTTCTATAAACAGACCCCTAATGTTTGCAGGGGATTTTCTAGGCAGTACAGTAGTGGATGGCACTATTAAGGAAGGAGCCTTAATAGCTTAACAATTATTTGCCTGCTTGTACAAATCTTCATTTTTGCCTTTTTATTTTTTTAACTTAACATCCTTAAGGTCTCTGTAAACCCATTATATATATTTTTTTTGCATCATAATCTTTTTTTGAAAATCACCAGACCTTTAAAGGAAAATACACTCCATATAGGATGTCATTGGGTCCCTATATTATCATGATGATTTTGATTATGTGCTGATGAGTTCTGCTCTAACTCATAACTCATAACAGAACAATCTAAAAGACGGTACTTAACAGAGGTTCGGTACTCAACAGAGCACATCTGTTGGATTTGCATTTACTTATTATATAACCAAAGTGCTGCATTATTCATCCAGAATGCTTTTTTTTTTTTTTGATGGAGTGTTTGTGTTTTTATCATTAAACTTCAGGCAGAGCTACAACCTAGCTATCCTAGAATATGTTTGCAGGCACAAATGCACTAATCTTCTCATGTTATACCTAATGTTGAACTTTAAGAAAAAAATTAAATAACATAGATTCACATTCAAAAATCAGTAAGCTTGCTATAAAATATTTCAATAATATTAATGTATTTACTTTCACATAATTGCACTAAATTCTGAACACAAAGTATTTTGTTGGTATTTACATTTGTACAAAATTAAATATGTTTTACTCACTGTAATGAAAAAATTAAACAGACATTTTTGGTATACAGTAGACTCTAAACTTTCCAGCCTAATGTGGTGGCAGGGTAGGCTGAATACCAAAAAAGCTGGATAGTCAGGAGTCCCATTAATAAAGTACAATACTCACCTCCACACATGGGCAGTGTTCCTCTCTCCGCACAATAGACGTCTACACGTGCACTATGCAGGAGCACCACAGCAGTCGTCCACCCCACGCCGCCCCGGCATTTTAGAGTGAACATTGTTTTTTTTACAGGACTCCATACTAGGCCTAGTAGTACAAAGGCCAGATGGTCGCAAGCGGGATAGGCGAGATCCTACTGTAATTACAGAAAAACTTAAGAAAAAGAAAAACTTAACACAAAAAGCAACAAATTTCTACCGTACTATGAAAGATTACTTTGATGAAAAACAGAAGTGTGCTATGTATAAAAAAAAAAAATTACGAGGTAAACTACATAGTTCTGGAACTTGGTTTTCCACAGGGAATATTTAAAGAGGTAGCTCCGCAGTATACAACATGAGGGTATTAACTATTTAACCTCATTTCTATTTCCACAAGGGATGTTAGTTGTTTGTCTATCGCTGCCAGGGTCATACCTGTTCAGGTATAAATGAAAGCAACTGATGCCCTAATGCACTATCTTTGTGGCCCATGGGATATTTTGGTGCCACGTTGGGCAGGTAGATTTTAGAAGTTTAAATAGCTAGAGAACAGATTTTTTGGGTGGAATTGGAGGACCACTGTAGCCATGGTATTCTGATATAACGTGATCAGAACAGGCAGCCCTGAGGGCTTCTGAGAACTGACTAGGCCTGAAGCATCATTGTTAATGACAGGAAACAGCAAGTGATCTAAATTTGGGACTAGGATTCTGGGGATGAGGTTACTCTTAAGATGTTATTCCCCACTTGTGTAAATGGTAATTCTACTAGGACTGTATTGTACTGCAAACAAGTGAAGTGTTCTTTAATGCTCTGCTGCTCCTTACCCTCTCTCCTTTGTGAGTTATATTTTACAATAAACCATTAAAAAAAACAGATCTGTGAGCCTGCATGAGTTTCTTCAGGCTTCCCCTACTGGAAAGAATGCTACACTGTATATATTTCGTACTATAAGCAGTGCACCTCAAGAAAACGCTAATTGCTTACCACAAAAAATTTTAAAAAAGGGAAAATAGCTTAAAATTTACAAACGAGATTATTTGCTAATTAAACAACATTTGCAATTCAGGAACAAGTAATTAAAAAATGAACTGCTTTCAAATAAAATTTTGACCTCCATATAATCAACCCCTCATGTTCCCCTCATAGACCTGGGTATTAGGGATGAGCAAGCGAATTTATTAAATTTGGTCTTGCGGCAAATTGGGCCGTTTTCGCTTACCAAACATAGGCAAAAGACCAAACGTAGGCGAGAACGGCCTTTGTAAATTCAGATGGTGAGACCGAATATTTGGGACCTGCAAGACCAATCAGGGTCTTCCAGCCCTTTACTAGTTTTATGTGTTCTTGGATAGTGTTTCTCTATCCAAAAACACAGGAGTCCTGTGTTCCTGGATTGAGAAACTCTATCCAGAAACACATACTACAGGGTGGCAACAGCAATCAGGGGAGCAGAGGAACACAGGGTGAGTCTCACGGCTGGCTGCTCATAATTGAATGCACCATGGGAAAAATCCTCTGATTTTTCCCACAGCCGCGTTCATTCATAAATGCAAGCTGCATGACTCACTCTAAGAGGCAACCCCTCATTCTGACCTGTGTTGCCCAGGCATCACTCACTGACAGGTGGATTCTCACGGCTAAAATTATGAATGCAGCCGCTATACTCCTCCTATAGTGATTTCCTGGATTTCTGATGGTTTCGGGACCCATCGGAACTTCAAGGAATTTTTTGCCAGAATGCCGGAGGCTCATCCCTACTGGGTATAACATCATGGACAACTTTCTCCATGGAAAAGGCAGCTAGCCACAAATAACCAAGCTGCGATAACAATTATTGCAACACAAAATTTAGTGTCCTTGTGAAGAAAATAGTATGAAGAAATAGTATGAAAAAATATCAGGTACTTAATATATTAATCAGGACTTTTTATAATTATGTTTTATCTACATTAATTGTTTAACCTACATTACCATGTTTTACCTACTGTGATGATCGCCTTTGCTGAGGTCAAAGGACACTTGTCTGGTTCATCCAACTACACACCAATGTATCGGCCTTAAGCTGGCTTGCAGCCAGGTTTATTGAAGGTTGCAGATAAAATACCAAAACAGCAAAAGAAAACCTTGCCTGTCCGGCACTTACTATACATCAGACGTCCCTGTCTATCAGGTGGAGGGCTTCTCCCTGTCAGCTTAAAACCAAGCTTTCAGCAACCTTCTACTTTTGAGCTCACTCACCCAGACTGACTTTCTAAATCTTTCAGCCAAGCTCCCTCACAGACCGACTGTCTGTGTCTCCAGCAGAGCTCATTCACACAGTCCACCTATCTGTGTCTCCAAACAGAGCTTTCTCACAGAGTCCCCCTGGCTGTGTCTCCAAACAGAGCTGAACTCACACAGACCCCTGTCTGTGTCTCCAAACATCCCCACCCTCAGTGCTTCTTCATTAATTATCTCACAGGTGAGAGTCTTCCACCTGCTACTTCACACAGGAATCTTGGGCAAATATATCTCACATAAAAGAGGAATCCTAGGCAAATATATCTCACATAAAAGAGGAATCCTGGGCAAATATATATCCCTTCCACCTCCAATCCTGCCTTGGTGTCACACTACATTAACGGAATAAACCATTAATGGTTTAACCACCAGGCCAGGTACAACAGAATATCCAAATAAAAGATAAATGTATTTAAAAGTCATCAATTCTATAGGAACAGAAAGAGGAAATCGTGGAAGGATCAACATTGGCAGAGATGTTGTGGTATAGTGGAGAGGGCGAACCTGCGGCAGCCATCCAAGCAGAGGGCGTCAGTTCTCTGCTTTGATGGCTGCCGCAGGTTCACCCTCTCCACTTTACCACAATGTCTCTGCCAATGTTGATCCTTCCATGATAGTATTCTTCTTAATACGTGGTACTTATCAACATCTTTATAACCCCCATTTTTTGAAGAAAACTCAACTTTGGACGGTTCTAAAAAACCATTCAGTTATTTATCGAGCAAACACATGGACAAGAGCTTTAAAATGGTATCATGATTGGAACATCCACCTCAGACCAATCATTGTTACTTCTCTGTTTCTGAATTGACAGTATTCGATTATTGTATACATTCCAGGGTCTCTATTCCCTGAAAAAGCCCACATGGGCGAAACACGTTGGGATGAGGCCTGGTCTGTGACTATTTGCCCATACGCAAGTTTGTAATGCTTTTAACTATCACAGTGTGGATAATCTGTATATCCTGCTTATTCTCAATATTGTTTTATTTTATGCTTTATTTTAGGTTTTTTTTGTATACTAATAAACATTATCATTGATTTTATAAAAAATCATTCTCTTGTGCCTATCAAAGAAGCCTGCTTTTCTTTCATTCTTATGTTCATATGGTATAGTCCAACTATTGGACGGTAAAGGCTTTGGCACCTAACCAATTTGATTGGGGGTATTAACTATGTTTACATGTGGCACGGCTAGCTATACTCTATGAATAACAAATTTAATCATCATTTCTGTAGACAGCAGATAGATAAGTATTCTGATGGCAGTTAGACTATCTGCATCTTTACAATGCAGTTCTATTTTTATCCACTTGGGAGCAAGCAAACAAACTAATAAATATTTTAGTTCATATGACACATTTGTTTTATTTGTCTTCAATTAGGAATCACACATGTAAAGGATGTAATTCAATTTTTATTAAAAGGCTTATGAACAAGTTGACATGCCCAACAATAACGAAAATAAAGCTATACTGAAGTACTTGTTTTTGCTACCCAACATCATATATCTCATTAGGTTTTGCAAATGTGTGAAATATCTGGCTTCATTATTTATTACAACTTCAGAGATTCAGCATCTCATGTAAATAAAAAAAGGAATGAGTAGGTGTCTTCATCTCATTCATGTTAAATGTTTATTAGGTAACTCTTTCATGTAATTGGTTCAGTTAAAGGGAACTGACCCATTGAAGCTCGTTATTTTATTTTTCAATTATTTTTATTGTTAATATATTTGAATAGATACAGAGTAACAAGATTTACAGCAGTATGTTGGTAACTAAAAAGCAAAAAGGAAAAAAAAATAGTGTTGATTCTCAGACAGATTCTTCAGATGTTATCTACATTGAGAGGAAACCAACAGATGTGAAAGACTTGCTCACAAACAACTAAAATATAATCAATGACAATAAATACTGTTAATTTAAAATGCTACACACATATATATATATACATACATGGAGCATATAGTCCCAGATAGAAAATTTAGATGGGAATTTAAGGCAGAATAAAAACAAATGAAAATAGAAACAGAAAATAAAGGAAAGAGAAACTAGGACAAACCTTTCCAGCCTCAATCTTCCACAGATTGATATTGGATCCAAGAATCTTATGTTTTGTGGAAATTGGACAAGTTATCATCAAATATGCATGTAAGTTTGTCATTAATTATTACCCAAATTTTTATTAAACTAAATGAGAAGCAACGTTGAGTGTCTATTTAAATTTGGGTGGCTAAAAAAATAAAAGAGATTAAGCATTTGGTGTACTTGGGTAAATGAAGTTCATGTTTTTACATAAAACATGAGGGTGAAATTTAGCTATAAGTGTAAGAACCATATACCACCTAATCTTTTTTCAAATTATCTTTGGTCAAAGAGGTAATATTGAAGACTTATGCCAATAAACATTCAGATAATTCTCTCAGTAGGTTATACAGGAAAGTTCTGGGGAAAACAGAAAGCATAACTGGTGTGGGTAATGCTCTTGCTCTGGAGGAGGCTTGTTTCTGGTAGATCTTCTCAAAAGATGTCAGTAGAAATGGAGGTTCAATCATTTTTTGTTAAAATTTGGAAGAAAAAGAAAAATTCTGTGGAAGGTAGTTATTTATGAGATATTCCAGAATGAATATGATTTTATAGGCTAGGAAAATCTTCTATACTAAAAAAAATATATAGATATCCTAAACTGTATGAGCATATGACAAGTTAGAGCACAAATATAGGTGGTCCCAACTTACATAGGAGCTACATCAGTGGCACCAAGCAGCAAGAAAGTAACTCATATTCATCCAGTTGGGGTAAAGTATGGCAATAATGTGATTTGTGTTGAAGAGACGTTTAGGGGAATATGATCACCCTGTATAAATATATAAATGGTCCATATAGATAACTCTCTTCCCCATTATTCACTTTGGGATCATTACAAAGAACAAGACTGTCACAGTCTTTATTTTAGCAATCTATAGTAGTTGCTCAAATTACTTCCTGAGGGAGGGAATTCCACATTTTCACAGACCTTACAGTGAAGAATCCTTTCCTTATCTGGAGCTTAAACTTCTTTTCCTCTGGATGCAAAGAGTGCCCTCTTGTTCTTTGTAATGATCTCAAAGTGAAAAATGGTGAAGAGAATTCTCTAACTGGACCATTTATATATTTACACAGGGTGATCATATCCCCCCTTAAACGTCTCTTCCCAGGGGAGAATAGGTTAAGTTCAGCTAACCGCTCCTCATAGCTGAGCTCCTCCATTCCTTTTATTAGTGTTGTTGCCCTTCTCTGCACTCTCTCCAATTCCTCAATGATTTTTTTTGTGAACTGGTGCCCAAAACTGGACTGCATATTCCATATGTGGTCTGACCAATGCTTTGTACAGGAGCAGGATTATGTCTCCATCACTGCAGTCTATTCCTCTTTTAGTACAAGAAGTACTTTACTAACTTTAGATATTGCAGCTTGGCATTGCATGCTGTTTTTAAGTCTATGATCTACCAAAACTCCCAGATCCTTTTCAATTTCTGACTCCCCCAAATGTATTCCCCCTAGACAGTATGAAGCATGCATGTTGTTAGCCCCCCAAGTGCAAAACTTTACATGTATCTATATTAAATGCCATTTTCCACTTGGCTGCCCAATCAAATAGTACACCCAGGTCTGCTTCTAGAATATAGACATCCTGTATGGACTTAATTCAATTACATAGTTTGGTGTCATCTGCAAACACAGAAATGGTACTTTTAATCCCAAACTCTATATCATTTATAAAGATGTTAAACAGTAAAAGTCCCAACAGTGAACCCTGGGGTACACCACTACTAACCTTGGACCAGTAAGAGTATGAATCATTAATTACAACTCTCTTGATGCAGTCTTTACACCAGTTCTCTATCCATTTACAGATCAATTTTTCTAAACCTATTGACCCTAACTTGCATATTAACCGTCTGTGGGGTACTGTGTCAAATGATTTAGCAAAGTCCAAGTACACTATATCAACTGCTATTCCACTGTCTACCTGTTTACTTACTTCCTCATAAAAAGAGAGTAAATTTGTTTGACAACTTCGGTCTTTCTTGAAGCCATGCTGACTATCTCTTATAATCATATTTTCTAGCAGAAGCTTCTCTATGTGGTTCTTTATCAATCTCTCTAGGACGTTAAACTAACCAGTTTGTAGTTACCGGGTAATGACTTTGCTCCCTTTTGGAAGATAGGAACCACATTGGCCTTACGCCAATCCATCAGTACCATGCCAGTGACTAGAGAGTCCCTAAAAATTAGAAATAATGGCTTTGAAATAACCGAGCTCAGCTCCTTGAGGACACGTGGATGTAATCTATCGGGTCCTGGTGCTTTTTCAACCTTAATTTTTGCCCAGTTGTGAGCCATTGTGACTTATTTAAGGCAGTGACATTACCATTATGAATTTGGACTTGGGCTCTGCCATTTTCCTTTGTGTACACAAAGCTAAAAAAATGTTTAGTAAATATCCCTTTTCTTTATCCACAGTTACAAACTCAGAGACATCATTTAGGTGCAATCTGTCTTCAAAATTTTGAAGTTTTGCACATTTTATCTCCTTTTTACATCTTTTGTTATATTCTTTATAGTTTTCAAATGATAAAGATGATCCTTCATTTTTATATTTTTGGAATGCCCCTTTCTTGTTCTATATGGCTTTTTTAACATCAGCTGTGAGCCACATAGGTTTTAATTTTAGCCTAAACTTATTATCCATTGGAATATATTTTTCAGTGTGATGTTGTAGAACAGACATTCACATGTCTGTTCTGTGTTCTTTGAGGACAATATTGTCTCCCAGTCCACGTCACAGAGAGCCGCCCTTAATAATGGAAAATTTTCCCTCTTAAAATTAAATTCAATTTTTTTTTTGCTTCCTGTTTACAACTTACATTAAATTAAATCATAATATGGTCACTGTTACCCAGCTTGTCTTTATGCAGATTTGTTATAAGCTCTGCATTGTTAGAAAGAACTAAGTCCAGCAAAGTGTAATTTTTAGTTGGGGCCTCTAAAAACTGTACCATAAAATTATCTTGTATTAAATTCACAAATTTCCTCCCTTTTGCTGTTCCCGTAGTGCCATTACTCCAGTCAATGTCCAGGTAGTTCCACTTTTTGCTGCTTTATCTATCTGTGCTAGTAGTTAATTTTCTATTTCTGCCTTAGCACTGATGGGCCTATAGCAGACTCCAATAATTAATTGTGTGTTATTAAACCCCACATTCAACTCTACCCATAATGCCTCAACCTCATCGCTTGTTCCATCCGCAATTTCTTCTTTCACATTCACTTTCAGGTCACTTCTCACACACAGACACCACCACCCTTTTGTTTGACTCTGTCTTTACGAAAGAGAGTATACCCAGGAATATTGACAGTCCAGTCATGTGATGAACAAAGCAAGGATTCAGCAATGCCAACTACGTCATAACGCTGTTCACTCATTAAGGCTTCCAACTCCCCTATTAGGCATTTTTTTAAAATTAGATACTATAAAATTAAGGGTAGTTTTTACAATATATAAGAATTGTAACCAAGATTCACCAAAATTTTGCCTAAAAGGAACATGATTTTTAACAATGGAATTATTTCAAAAAGGAATGAATTACGAGTTGTTGCTTCACACTTTTTAATGTAAACATATGTAAATTATGGTTGAAACCTATTATTGTTATTATAAATTATGAGCAAATTGTTTTTTTAAATAGACCTCCACAAGTTAATATAGAAAAAAAGTTCAATGGAAACGTTTCTGGACATTCTCGAAGCCAGGCACAATTTTTTTAAAGCAAGGTTATAATGTCTTTTGTCATTTTATGTTTAACTTTCTTCACTTGGTACAGAGTGTGACAGAAAAAATGCTTGTATATCATTAAAGTCAACTGTGCTGATTTAAAGGGCATTCTATCATGTCTTTGCCTGCACTGTGCATTAATTTTCCATATAATAATGTCTCGGCCTGTCTTTGTAATACAGTATCCTGCAGACAGATGTATACTCAGGGGGTATTGTAGGCTTGGTATAAACGAGGATTGTAAACTCTAAATTTAACTTTAGTGACTAATGGTGCTTTTATTGAAGAGCTAATCACATTATAAAAAATCTGTTTAAAGCTGAAGTCAAGGCAAACATAAAAGATAAAAATAACTAATATTTCCATCCCAATAAACAAATAAAGTTAGCTGCAGCACACTTGTCAAACCTGCATCATATTGCATCATAATGCAAATTGTCTATGTACTCCATTGTGTCGCACCAAAAAATGCAAATATGCAGAATTTTTTTTTTCATATTTTGAGATGCAAAATTATTAGGGTGCCTTCAAAACATGACAATTTGCACATAGAAATGCACTTCTTTTTACTGTAAATAACCCTTCATAGACATTACGCTTGATACATTTTTTCAGGTAAGACACTAACATATGTCTTCCTCTTGTTTCAGGATAATGTAACAGGCTTACAGCAATGAGAAGCTTATCTGGGCAGTTATGTGCTGCTCATGTGGTCACAAAATCCTTGAATCTGTCCTTTTTTGCTTTGTGATTAATTATTTTTTTTCCCTACACTAATAAACCCTATCAAAAGTGTTCAAGACTATTGTTCACCTCCATGAATTTTGGTGCATGATTGCAAGTGAAATAAATTTTCCCTAAAGGTACATTACCACAGGATATTTTTTGAATATGAAGTCCCATATCTAATTTTAATTTGAAAAAATAATGTGTTCTAATCAATACCAATCCAGGAAATAGGCAACCACCCAGGAGGTTCAAAAGGGAGGTATCAGAAGCAAGATAAGAAAATGGTTGCTGTGACTAGGTTACAGAAGGTCAAAAGTAATATTTAGGTTTCAGGAGCTAGTGTTATTTCCTGCGGTCTCACTGGCCAAAAGCCAACAATGGAATAGTGCCTTATAAAATATTCCTGTTTCCCACTAATGTAGGTGAAGCAGACAATAAAAACAGAGCAGGTTAAAATTAGGAGACAGGGGAGACACACTGTGAGCTTGTGCCATATTGTCATGTCCCCCACTGTGAACAGAAACATTTCAGAGTGAGCCAAATCCAAAGCTCAATCAGTTCATAGAAGCCTGGATTACCCTTGCTCTTCTCAATTTAATTATGAAGCAAAAATTGAGAAATTATAGTAAGCACATACATAATACATAATTATAATGGTCAATAGAAGGAAAAGTGCTCCCTTACCTTGGTGGTCAGTGGAAAAAAGAATTCCCTCATACTTCAGTGGTAGGAATAATTCTCTTTTACATTATTGGTCATTGGGAGAAAATGTATTTACCTTAGTGGTCAGTGCAAAAAAAATCCTTTCATTTACTGTATTCAGTAAAAGGAGTGGGAGGAATACTAAGCTAAAAGTAAAGCTTTAAGCATAAACACATAAGCTCTAAGCATAAAACTAAATCAAGTGTTAGTGGTTATTTACCTGACAGAGAATAGGAGATGGTTTGCTATACTGCCAATGGCTTTGCAGATGTTGACACTGGAATCATGATCGCATTGTTTGATGAGAACGTTTTTGGTATGGATCTTGGCAGAGCCTTGGCATAACACAATTCAGTGAGGATAGCTGAGCAAGTAAAGGGAAACATGCAGTGTCCTGCCCTAAAGAATAAGCCTTTTAGTTTGGAGATAACAAGAACAAATATCAGGCCCACTATTCTGTTTTATGCTTTAGCCTTTTTAGCTTAGTAGTTGTGTAAATGGTTTGTGGATATTACATTTAAAGGTTCATTTGTTCTAGTGTTGTGCATAATAGTGGTTTACTGTATGTAAAATTACCCAGACATGTCAAACATTAATGATTATTATCCCTAAAGCTTTTTCATCTTATTTCACTTCCTCTGTCTTTCTGAGGTTTATATCAATTATTTATCAGATTGTATGTCTTGGATGAAGTGTGAGAAATGAATGAAACAGACTGAAAACCAGTGGACAGAAGGCGCCTGTGTATTTTTTTCTGACATATCATCAAGGGAACAGATGGATTTTTCACTGTGAACTGGTAGCACTTCTATGTCCAAATATTCCTGGGGCCTGTAATTAACACTGGCAGCATGCATACTCAAATTCACATGGACTCATCTAATGACAAATCCCTGGCAGTTTATATGAGTGAAATTGTATGGTGACCAATATAAATCTATGATAGTTCATTGGTGTTCACCAGCTGAGTTTTAAAGCAGAAATTTTAGAATATACATAAATAATATTTTTAAATTCAGCTATGTAAAATTTGAGGTTCAATTATTGTTAATAATCAACCATATTTGTCGTGAAATGTAATTATATATTTACGTTTAACAAGCATATTTTCCTGAAACTGAATTGATATCAGCATCCTGAACAGCGAATCTTAGATTGGGAAAGAAAGGGAAAGTGTCTTAAACCAATCAGGGCTCTCTTGTTTTTAACATCCTAGCAAAATTTGTAATTTGCAACTAAAACTAGTTAAATATTTCCAATGCAGATAGAATCTGGAGATTATAATATGCTCATCCACAAAATATTGATACCAGATTTATATTAAATGCATAGCACATTCTTTTCTTTAGTTTTATATATTGCAGGAAATTATCTGTACTCTTTAAGTTTTTATTATTAGTTAAGGTAACAAAAGAGGTTGTGAAGGTAATGACATTGAGGAAGAATAAGGAACTAAACTGAAAACAGTGAAAAAAATATACCTTCCTTCAATCCACCTCCTTCAAATAGGGGTTGGTGCCGCACCCTTTTTTTCTTTTAAAAGGGTGTTGCACTTAAAAAAAAAAACATAATTTTTACTTTACATTAAAGGGTTGTCTACCCTTTTATGTAAAGTTAAAATTCTGAGTTTAGGTACGCTTTAACTATTAAAAAAAGTTTTATTAAAAGAACTACTAAGCTCCTTGCTAGCACCAACACATTCTGCCACTCTTCTTCCAGATCCATAGTCCTTATAGCACAAAAGTTATACAGTAGAATTGCTCCTTTGCACAAAAAAAAAAAAACCTGGCTGATCACACTTTTTTTCAACTGAAGCTTAAAGTTCCACTTTGAAGACCTTACCCTTAATGCAAAAAAAGAAAAGAAAAGTTGTATCTTATAATTTTTTATAAAGTTTTTTATTTTTTAGGGGTTACCAGAACAACAGATAAGGGTAAATATTCCAATGGGAAACCCAATTTCAATGACAAATGTCCAAAGAAGGAATTCTTACTGCATTGAGATTTCCATAATAATTCCTATTTATTCTCTACAAAAGGAAGTCAAAACTCCTCTGCAAAACACTAAATCTTTAAAAAAAATTATATAATTACATTTTAAGGGCTTTATGTAGGTCCCTGGTCCAGCAACAGTACTCACCAGACACCAATCTCTCAATCTAACACCATACTCTTCAACTATAGCAAGCCCCAGCTCAGCCTCGGGAGACTGGTTGCATTTCCCAGTACTCGGTTGCCCCCATGACTTAGTGCGCAAGGGATGAGATCTGGGGAAGGACTGGCAGAGGACCAGGAGCCCACAGACAAAGCAGAACTAAGATTCTAACAGAGCCAGCTCCAGCATACAGCAAGAGGTCAGACATAGGTAAGCAGTTAACCAAGTACATAAGGGCAAAACAAAAGCAGAGTCGGGGGTGACAGGCAAAAGGTTGGTTCTGAAGGCACAGGATCAGAAACAGGAAAGGTGAGTAAATTAGACAAGAAACTCTCCAGCACAGATTAGCCCAGCTAAGTGCTACAACAGGCACTGGTGACTGGGAGCAGAGATAAAGTCCCAGCAGCCAACGACAGCACAGAACAGCTGTGCAAAGCCTCTTAGTGTGTGCTGGGGATGCAGATAAAATACATCAGGCTGCATAGCTAAAAGGAAGCAGAGCCTACTGCTATTTCTTAGTTCTCCTTTGGATGCAAATGACATCGCTGGACAGAAAAAATGTTTGATACTGCGAAGGCACACAGCACGGGATTGCGGGACAGATAAGTATCCCCTAACACTTTATTTATAAAACATGGAATCTGACATTCCCTTATACATTCCCTTGTAGGAATCAGTTACTGCCATTGAAATACATAGACCTGGAAGATTCCTACAGGGGAATCTTTGAGGGAACATCTGATTCCCTATTGTACAAATAAAGCCCTTAGCCTAATAAGGATGATGGCTAATTAAAGTTCATTAGTTGTTTTACAGCCCAAAAATTTAAACAAATTGCAACTTCAATGTCAGATTTAGGAATAACAGTATATATTTAAGTAACATAACCTAATAACAGGCCAATATCATGCTGTTAATTCATGCAATTATAGTATTTAGTATATGATTTTCTTTTTTAGAACACATGCATTTATTTTCTCTTATCTTTCTCCAAATTACTTGCTGACTAAATAGGGATTAGACAAACTATTAAATTGCCTAAGCATTTTTTTTAGTTTTTGAAAAACGTAATAATGAACTCTAACAGATATAAAAAGACAGGATTATAGCAATCATGTATTCATAAAAAAGTGTGAACTTTTACTGGTACTGGTCAAATTTTATTTTTATTTTTGATAAGATACTCCCAAACACTTAGGTACATCTAGAAGGATGCAGGAAATGTAGCTTTCCTTGTGAGAAAATTGAATTTTGCTTAGGCAGCTATAATGAAAGCAGACCTTCTCATTCAGTAATCAGTCCGGAAAAACGGTTATTGTTTAGTAAGAAGATGGGCAAGACTGACAATAGCTTAGAAATCTGAGAACAGACTAGAAATTAATGTTTCTGGTATACATAGCAGCAATTCAGATTCTTCACTTTTTTTCTCCCACTTTAAGACAAGACTGAAGCTGGAGCATTCCGTTTTTTTTAAGTGATGCTTTTTAAAAAAAAAAAAACCTCAAAAATACATAAATGAATGACTCATTAAACCAGGTTGAAAATTAATGCACAGACTGGGTCCTGTCATTGGAAAGTCTGAGTATTGATTTGCACTAACTACAATCTGTACTGTTTTAGTTCTGGCACGGAGGCTGTGAACAGATGAAGCGTTGGCTGTGTGCGAGAACTTTGAGGTTGCTAACGATCCTGGGAAAAGCACAGATTCAGTAAGTCCCTGGCCAGTGGTTTGCTTGTATACATTTGCTGCATTTATAAGGACCCTTTTATAAATATATAATTATAAATACATTTAGGAAGAACTAAGTGATATTTAGATTTAAATAGTTATGAAGCAAAACACCATTATGATTTTAGAAAAACTGCAACAGTATCTGCAAAAACAACAGCTGCATATGCAGGGATTTGAATTTGTCTACCTGTGGGTAGAGTGAAAATAGCAAATATATCATCACTTCATAAAGAGCAAAAGTCATGCAAGTCATAGAATGACTTGTGAAATATGTAAAATGTTGATGATGTATCAAATTTCCAGAAACTAGTGTGTCCATAAACAAAATCTGGGTAGCTCACCGGCTAACCAGGGCACGCAAATCAAAAAATCCCATTTCCAAAAAAGTTGGGACACTTTTCAAAAATACAATAAAAAACTAAAATCTGTAATTTTATAATTCCTTAAACCTTTTTTACTAGGCAAAATGACAAAGAAAAGATTTTAAGTGTTTTATTAGTATAATTCCATTGTTAAACCAAATACAAATAAAATTTGATGCCAGCAACATACTCCAAAAAATGTTGGGACAGAGGCAAGTTTACAACTTATCCCCTTTTCTTTTAATTACACTTTTCTGTCACCTAGAATCTTCCAAAAAACAAGCTGAAACATTAAAGACTCATTTGACCACAGAAGAATTTCCATTGTCTTTCGATCCATCTCAGATGAGCTTTCCGATGTTTCTGCATTAAATTGATGTATAGCTTCCGCTTTGCATAATACAGTTTCAGGAAGCATTTCTTGATGCAATTGCAGAAATTGTTAAGCATCAAGAATTTCCCAAATTACTCCTGAGCCATGTGGCAATGTCATTCATGGCAGCCTGATTTAAAGGTGATGCACATTCAGCCCCGTCCTTGCCCTTGGCATTTTTGCACATAGACTTCTGCTGAATCTTTTGAGAATGTTATTAACTGTAGATGGTAACAGGCTAAAATTATTTACTATCTTCTATCTTCACAAAACATTGTTTTTTAAATATAAGTAAGTTTAGACAAACACTTAAAATCTTTTCTTTGCCGTTTTGCCTGTTAAATAAAGGTTAAAAAATTTTGGGTAGCCTATCTATGACATTCCTTCCCAATAGTAGTGTGGGTGTCCCTTATCTAATTTCAAGAGAAATTACACATTCAAAGGTCCCTTTGAAGAAGCTCCCTTCTGGACACTAAAGCCTTAGCAAAAGGGGTTCCTGATTGTTGGAAGGAAAGCACAATATTTCAGCGCTTCTGGATACCTTTACCAACAGTAATACATAAGGCCTATGCTTACTGACTAGCTAAATTAAACAGGATGGAGTTTAATCAGCAGGTGGAGTGCCTGCACATAGAATCAAAGAAAGGTCACATTCTTCCTGTAACCAGCTGTCACTGCCTTCATAAATTACCCTACTCTCTTGCTTGGAACTTGGCCACAACACATAGTTTTGGTCCATTATTGTTTTTAATAAAAAAAAAAAAACAGGTATCATATCTACTATGTCAGCTCTTCCAGAAACAAAACTATCCATTTCTTGCTCAGGGAAAGCCTACTGGCTGCGACCTGGTGACATCTTGCAGCAAAGTAGCCAAATAGCCATTAGGGTTGCCATACCTTGAATGGGGCTCTGGTGACCAGGTGTCACTTACCCTCTGTGCCTTAGGAAATTCCACATTACTTGCCAAATAGTGAATCCCTAACATTTCCTCTTTTATATGCTTTCTGTCTTGTCAGTCAATAATTCTCAGCTTCTTATTAGGGTGTTTCCTAAGGTAGTATGCAAGCAGAGGCAGTTTTCCAAAGATGTCTATGTGCTGACACAGTGGGCCTGATTTATTAAAGTTCTTCAAGGCTGGAGAGGATACACTTTCATCAGTGAAGCTGGGTGATCCAGCAACCCTG
This sequence comes from Pyxicephalus adspersus, assembly GCF_032062135.1. Taxonomy (NCBI): domain Eukaryota; kingdom Metazoa; phylum Chordata; class Amphibia; order Anura; family Pyxicephalidae; genus Pyxicephalus; species Pyxicephalus adspersus. The sequence goes on from NC_092868.1 coordinate 16,226,732, forward strand.
GAATAGATCTGGTCCAGGATTCAAAACATTTGCAAGCAAATAGCAAATGACTTTGAAGAAATCCATTTCGGGTATGCTTGATCGACCAGCTTTACTGATGTAAGTGTATCCTCTCCAGTCTTGGAGAGCCTTAATAAATCAGGCCCAATGTGTGAGAGGCAGCTTAAAAATACCATGTCTTGGGTGAAGTTCTTATTTCCGCTGGTATAATGTTTTATGTCACCCAGACAGACTACTTATATCTCAGTGGAGTCACAAGGTAGTTTGGTAAGTCAGGCTTCTTCAGGGTTTTATCCTAGTGATAATGGAGAACACACACAAACGATACAAATGGAGTAAGAATGTAAGTAAAAATGCTCATATTACAGTAAATAGGAGACATTGGGGTTTGTCTACACAATACTGTACTATATGACACTCTATATGGTGCTCTCATTGTCTCAGATTCTTTATCCCTGAATCAGTCGAGGATGCAGGACCAGTAGAGAGATTGATCCTTATATTTCACGAACTCACATGCCCTCTGACTGGGCACTGGGCACAGAGACTGGCAGACAGTATTAACACACCTAGAAAAATCTTTTGCAATCTTTAGATCTGGGTCATTAAAAAGGCAAAGAAGAAGGATTACACAATACCAGGTCAATACATTTTTTAAACAATAAAGAAACCTACAGGGGGTCTAGAGGGAGCTTTAGGGTTATTTTATTGTGCTTGTTAGATTTCAGTTTCAATGTGCTTCTAAAACTGGTTCTACTCATGGAGTCTTATAACAAAATGACTTATTTAAATGTAGCATTAAGTAAGCTAAGAAGCAACATTTTATAAAGTCTGTCGTATCTAAAATTATTATTTCACATCTAAATATTATAAATTTCAACAGTTTTTTGTTTTTGCATTTATTGAACAGGTATACCAAAAAACTTCAAGCTGTATATATATTGGATCAAAAGTAGGTGCATATCAAAAGGGGAGAGCAAAGTTCTTAGGCTTGATCTGAACAATACATTGCTCCTGCTGTAAATTTTAAAGATACATTTCTTCATAGTGGCTGTAACTACATTGTGGTGGCTTACTTTACTGCTTGGAAATCAGTTGAGGACTTTGGGTGCACTTTAGCATTGTATGCCTTGTTCCTCTACCCCTGCTTGCTGCTCTTGCAAATACCAGCTGTCAAAATGACAGCCCAGAATCAGTCTGCATCACAACATTTAAAAGGTGCAGAAGCTTGTTTAGGAAATACAGTGTAACAGCATTGTTAGATCGTATGTTTTATTAATGTCTAAATAAAATGGATGACCTCTAATTTACTTAGAATGCCAGCTAAAGCAAGGCCAACTAAAACTCTTATTAACCCTGAGTTAAAGCTGAACTCTAGTTAGCACATTAAATATTCCTAAAACAAACTTCGCTTACCCCTGTGTAGTGTTCCTTAGTACTTTCTAAACTACCTTGACCCTGTTCTATGTTAAACCTTTTTAGCCCAGGGAAGTCATACTGGGATGAAATAACCATGCGTCACGCCAGCACACACAAGTGAAGGTGGGAATGTCCGGTTTCCCTAGCATCTCAAGCTGACTTTGCACATGCGCAGTTCAGCTTTTTGCCAGAAACCCAAATCAGGCAGGTAAGTGATATTATTGTAGAAAAAACATCATCTGCCCCTTACTACTATAATGACCTGCCTGATCATACAAACTTAAAGGTCACCAGCTATCCTCTACAACTGCTGACAACACAATACATTGCAAACCTCAGCTCCCTTTGTAGTCTGCCTGTGCCTGTACTGCAAACATATCATTAGCACAGAAGGTACAACCCTATAGTTCCATGACTCACTAAACTGCTTTGTGTCTCTACTGTCAGTGTGTGTGTGTGTGTGTGTAATCTTTCTGACAATATTTTCAGGTCATTGTGATTGGGCCCTTTCCTACAGTCTGGTAAGGCCTCATGTTAGGGTTTCCCACTATCCCCATGTCAACTTGAATGCCCCACAAAAATTGTGCAGATAATTGTGAGTATACTGTATAGGCTACAATAATGTCTCTGATACAAGCTGAATTATATATTAAGCTTGTGTTTTTGCTCAAGGCTGACAAAAAAGTTTGATCTTTGGTCTCTGTCAGCTATTACAGTAGGATTGATTGCCCATCTGTAACAGTTATGCTTCTCTGTATAAGTGAGTTGCTATTTCTGTCCAAATCCCTGCATTCTTTATCTGACCCCCGTGTCTGCCGCAGCAAGACATTTCTTCACTGTTGCTGCATTATTATAAATACCTCTTCTCCCCAGCAGGGTCAGGGGAGAGATCTTTCCAGCTGTTTATTCATCTCTGTGATCATTCAAAAAGTTAAAAGTGGAAACTGAGCTAACAAAGAACTTTAAATGAAAGGCAAGGTCGCTTGCTTTAGTTTATTTATTGTTAAACCTAAATCTTTAGTGAATAGCATTTAGTTTGTTAAACGCTCTGTACCTTGACTAATTCCCTTTAAAAAAAACATTGTTTTCATTCTGTGTATCACTGTGCTTCTGATCTCATATATCATTTTTATAGCCATTTTCTGTCTGCAATCAGGCATTTTAGCTGCATTACATTTAGGACATGCTTCTTGACCAAATGGGAGAAAGGGTCAAAGTAATTTCATGTAATTACAGAGAATGAAACATGCTGAAACATGTCATTGGGGGATCATTGGGTAATATTTTAATGAAGGTCAGGTTTTATTATTATTATTATAGAGTATTTATATAGTGCCATCATATTACACAGTGCTGTACATAGCCCTTAGTTGTGTCACTAACTGTCCCTCAAAGGAGCTCACAATCTAATGTCCCTACCATAGTCATATGTGATTATTATAGTCTAAGGTCAATTGTTAGGGAGAAGCCAGTTAACCTAACTGCATGTTTTTGGGATGTGGGAGGAAACCAGAGTACCCAGGGAACCCACACAGACACGGGGAGAACCTGCAAACTCCATGCAGATAATGTCCTGGCTGGGGATCGAACCTGGGACCTAGCGCTGCAAAGGCCGGAGTGCTAACCCCTGAGCCACCGTGCTGCCCGGTTTATGGACTATCAAAACTATGTATATGGAAAAAACAAATATAGTTCATATTTAAATGAAACTTAAGGCAGTAGGCATGTTGGCAGCCATTACTGTCCTTTCTTTCTGAAAATCCTAGATGCCTGATTATCAGGACTTTTATTTCTATTTGAAATGGTGCTGCCACTTCCAGTTTTACACTGCTTTTTCCTCTTTAGTACCCTTTTCCTATAGTCAAGCCCAAGCCTGTGCTCTTTTTCTTAATAAACCTACCTAAAAGGAAAATACTTAAAATAAACCAATATAATTCAGATTTTGCTGCTGTATGTAAAAGAAAAAAATAAAATCAGTTCCATAGCCAAATATGTGCTGCCATTGTACTGTACTGTTCTGTTGGATAATATGCAGTTTTTGGCCATCCCCTGAGCATGTAATTTAAATGATTTGTACATTTTCATAAAACCTGCTGTACCATTATTTCTTTGCATTGATCCATGTCCTCCATAGTGATGGCTCTTCTCTATTCATCTTTTTATGCCTTTATTGGATGGAATAATGAGACTTTAATTACAAGATTCACCCTTCACATACTTCAGCTGAGTTCGCCTTAAATTCTGGTTGCCTCGATTTTACATAGGTCTTGCCAAACCCTTGGAGAATCAAACCTAGCCAGATAAACCCAACATTAATAAATGTTTAAATGAATCCACATAGATAGGATATACCATTTTTTAAAATGAACTTTTTAATGTGTTACAATGATTTCTCCCTCTTTCTCTCTCTCTCTCTCTCTCTCTCTCTATATATATATATATATATACATATAGAAGAGTTTTAAATTCGGCTTCTCCTAATCCCTTCCATTAGTTGTTTTTTTATTTGTCCTCAAAGCTCTGCAATCTGTCACTGGAAGTAGCCATTGCTAATCCTTTCAGAGCAGCAAATGTTGTGAGCGGGGAGAGAGAGAAGGGGTGACAGGAGTAGACAGCTTCTGTAAAGACATGTTAGCTGGGATTTGGCAAGTGCTCCCCACTCCTCCAGCCCACGCAGCGGGGGCTTGTGAGAATACTAACATCAGAACTCTAAGCAGATCATGATGTTATCAGGTGAGTCACTGGGGGCATCTACACCATTAGACTTCCTTAGCACCAAATACTTGAGGGTTTGCTCAATCTTTAATGATCGGTCTTAGTTTACATATAGATGTCGTCTGTTAATGCCTTAAATCTTTATTCCTACTTATCCATGATGCTTACCTCTCATTTTGTTTCTTTTTTTACCAGCATAGCACAAGCAGTTTATAGATGATGAAAAAGCGGTAGTTGAAAATGTTACTTAAAGCAACTGTCTTAAAAAAAATATACACACCAGCTGACTACTGGATTATGAACTAATATGGGCTCATGAATAATCAATGGGAATGACATTTACAACTAGAGCACATAACAGACATTACATAAGCCTGACCTGGAGCACAGTGACACAGGACAATCCCAAGGTGGCAATTCATGGCTAGTGATAGGTACATTTGCTTGTGCTATGTTTTCTAAATGTCCACCATATATTCATTTAGGTTCGTAAATGTAATGTTCACCAGTGAGCTCTGTTGACATCGATGTAAGGTGAACTTTGCTTTGAAGTTCTACCCATTTAGGGGTAAAAGGCAAACTACAGTTAGAAGAAGTCATGGGGAACTGGACATTGTCATAGCAAAGTAACATACCAATGCAAAAAATGTGAAAAATACCATTTGACAGGTTGTTAATGCACTGGATTTTGATAAGGGTGGGAGGTTTAAATGAATAAGCAGACCTTGATCTAAACACATGCATACATATTAAGCTTGCTTACTCCACTGCTGCTTTTAGCATTGTATTATATGGGTTACCATAAAAAAGAAAAAGTGATGCACTGGTGTTTAACCTCCCTATGAAATAAGGGTGGCACACAGCTTACTTAGGCATTTTCTGCTAATGCTTTTCAATGAAAAAAGTAATTTTGAAGACAAAGAGAAGAGTCCTGGACATTTGTGTATTGGATCAAAAAGTTTTTGCCTTCTTTTTTTTGATATGACATTTTGGTTACTAACATACTTTAAACATACCTAGAAACAGCGTGAGGGCCTACCTAATTGGATATTCATTGAATATATTGTTTGGTCCCCAAATTATGGTCCCCTTTGAATGCTGTCTATGCAATAAATGAAATATTAAAGCAAAACTAAAGTTCTGCTTTGAAAATTTGTAATATCTTTATTGAAGAAAAAGACAGGTCAGGTTCTTCTATAGTAGAACATATCTTCCCAGCAGCCATCCCAGCCGCTGCTTCCCTTCCCAGCAGTGCCTGCACAGGAAATATGTAATCTCAGCCCAGCCAATCAAGATGGCCAAAGAATAAAACCAGGAAGTTTAGAAGAAAGAATATGACAGTGACTTAAGGTGGGTACACACGTGCAATATTTGTCGTTGGAAAGGATCTTTCATGATCCTTTCCAATGACAAAGGACTGCACGATGCATGAATGAGTGCTGTACATAGAGCACCGTTCTGCTCGATGGGGAGGGGAGGGGGAGAACGACGGAGTGGCACCCCGCTGCAAGCTCTCCCTTTTTGATTTCATTACAATCGTTCGTCGTCCATTGTCCATGGATCTGTCAGGATGGTCGTTCGGGCGATGGACGACGGGCGCTGTACACACGCCAGATTCTTATCCGATATCGGCCCTGAGCCGATTATCCGATGAGAAGCATTGGACGTGTGTACATAGCTTTAGACTGTGTTAATGTGTTAGTGACATGACTATGGACTTTGTAAAGTGCTTCATAATATGTAAGTGCACCATTAATACTAAACAATTATAATACCATTGCTTGCAGGTCACCATTGGGCAGCACTGCTAAAATAAATCATACTCAGTGGCTAATGATTGAATCAACCAATCTGAGGATTCAGATTTCTATAGAATAAGGTCTTGTTTCTTCTAGATTTCTTTGTACCACTTATTATAAAAGGCCTGGTCTGTGAAAAAAATGCAGCATTTTCTGTATGCAAGATTAATGTGAACATAACTGACAGGAGCTATCATGGATACACTGCAGGGAGAGAGATATATTAGTGTACCTTTTAAAGTATGGAAACAGAGTTGTGAAAATGTAGGAAGTGCGAGAGAAGGGAGTGTAAAAACAAGACATATGGACGTGTTAGCAGATGAATAAGGATTATCTGACAGGTTTAGCAGCAAGAGGTGAGTAATAAATGTGATGGAGATGTTCAGAGAATATGAAAGCCTGTTAATGCCATCAAAAAATGGAGGCCAGGTATTAGGATAGAAAAAAGATGAAATGATAATCTTGATTCTTTTGTGATTGAAGAATATTATGTAAAGGGACTGTGTATAGTATTTTCAGATTTGTTCACAAAAGTGCACATTTTGGTGTATTATTTCAGTGTCTATCTTTGATTGGCTTGATGTCTAGTCTTTGACTGGCTTGAAGTCTGGACATAGATGGCCTCACATTGGACTCTAGAACACTTTAGTATACAGAGACTCAATGGGCCTGATTTATTAAAGTTCTCCGGGATTGCAGAAGATACGCATTCATCCTAGCTGAACCTAGGTGATCCAGCAAACCTGGAATGGATATAGTTCAGGATTGAAAGCATGTCCCAACAAATAATAACTGACTTTTAAGAAATCAATTTCAGGTCTGTTGGATCGCCCAGGTTCACTGATGCAAGTGTATCTTCTCCAGCCTTGGTGAGCTTTAATAAATCAGGTCCTATTACTGTGAGCAAGGTCATGTGGCTGCAAAGCAAGCCCAAATCATCACTTCTCCACTGTCATGCTTGACAGTTTGGTGTTTGTGTGATAGGCAGGGCCCCCTCTCCCTCAATCTCTCTCCTCACTCTCCCACTCCACCGCTGTCTCTCTTACATTTCCCTTTTCTCCCCCCATCTTTCAACTCTCCCTAGTTCTCTTTTCATTCCCCTCTCCCCCTCTTTATTTCTTTCTCTGTCTCCCCCCCCCCCTCCATCTCTTTCTTTCCCATCATCAGCTTCCTCTGTACTATCTCTCTTTCCGTCCCTCTTATACTCTCACTTCCTCTCCCTCTCTCTACTTTCTCTCTCTTCCTTCTCCTTCCCTCTCTATATATTCTATATCTCCTTCTTGTTCCATGTTTCATGGTGTGTTTTGTGTGGGCAGTACAAGTTAGCTGGTGTAGGGGAACAAAAAGAATAAATTGGCTGCTCTGGGTATTTTTTTTTTATTTTTGCCAACTGTGGCAATGTGCATTATGGTCAAATATCTCCACCTTGCTCTCATCTGTCCAAAGGACATTGTTCCCGAAGTCTCGAAGTTTGTTCAGATGCAACTTTGCAAACCCAAGCTGTACTATTATGTTATTTTTATAAAGAATTGGCTTTCTCTGGGAAACCCTTCTAAACAAGACATATTTGTTTGGTCTTTTTCTAATTGTCCTGTAATGAATTTTAACATTGACCATGCTATCTGTGGCCAGTAGAGTTTGAGATGTAGCTTTAGGGTTTTTTGCAAATTCTCTGAGCACTGCACATTCTGACCTTGGAAATGTTGGCAACTGTCATGAATGTGTTTAACTTGTAAATAATCTTTCTCACTGTTGAAAGATGTATTTCAAATTATTTGGATCAGCCTTATAATATTTCCCAGATTAATAGGCAGGAACAGTTGTTTCTCAAAAATCATTTCTGATGTCTTTTCTCCTTGACATTATGTTAAGACACACCTGAATGCTCGGGAAAAGCAAACCACCAACACTTCTGTTTTAAAGGGGTGGTCTCACTGATGATCACTCGACCAAGTGATTTGATTGACAGCAGCTGACTGATACTCACCCTTTTAATTCCCGGGACCTGCTGCTTGATGCCGGACACCATAGGACACCTTCAAAGGGCCTGTGAAGTTCATGTCTTGACATGTCAGGGAGCTCTCATGGCAAAAAAGTGGGACCAACACAATACTAAGTTGGTGGTTATATACTTTGACTGATTGCCAAGGAAAAACAAGTAGTTTTCTGGACTATATTTTAGGTTTGATTTACAGAAAAAGAGCACATTATTTTTTCACTTGTAACATGTTCCCACAGGCTCCCTAATTCCCCCCCCCCCCCTTCTCACAGAAATCTTAGTGACAAATCACAACCACACCGACTGTTGACAACGCTGGTGCCATGCCAATTTTAAAAATGAAAAAAAACACATACCTTACACAGAGAAACTAGGTTGTCCAGCCAGTTTTAAATCTTTTAAATAGAGAGTATGAGAGCCTCGGGCTTTTATTACTGTTCATGTCTCCACTATTGTTCCCCTAACTCCTGTGCTAATGACTACATGGAAAATGTGCAAAAAAAAAAAACAAAAAAAAAAACTCGGCCTTCAGGCAGATAGTAAGAAAATCTATGCAGATGAAACAAAATCAGTAAAACCCAGACTAAAATAAAGTTTAACTTTCTACAACATGATTTTACCAGTGACCTGAGAGTATCTCCTTTATCACAGGACAACACATAGGCTGTAACACTTATGTTGGTGTCCTTTTTACCCTCTTGTTAAAGTTTTCTGGTCACTAGTTTCTTTAACAACCTTACCATGAAACTACAAAAACATAAGTTACTCAGTACCCTGGTACCAAAATTATTCCCATCATTGAGTCCAGTTCCATTTGTGTCTCATTAAGGGACCAAGCAATTCGTCTCTACTGCAGTTGAATACTTAGGTGATGTTCCTCCTCAAACCTGTGACCGGACAGTAAAAGGAAAACCAGACTAATAGTGCCTGATTTATTAACCTCCCCAGCAGTTCATTTCTTTACGTTTTTTTATGTCTAAAAGCGGTACATTGTTTTTCATGAAAATGTATTTCACAGTATAATATAATAGTATGAGTATAATGAAGTTTGAAACACAAAATCATGTAAAAACAATACATTGAATACATTAAAAAATCTATATATTTAAAAAAAAGAAGAAAATAGAAGACGGAGATTGCGGCGCTGGACGGCGCTGGATGCCGGCGGATCAGGTAAGCGCTCTATTTACTAACCTTCCCATAGGTTTACATACCCTGAGTGTGACTCGGGGTTACCACTTTTAGCAACTTTTTTCTACCCCGAGTCACACTCGGAGTTACCTCTAGGGAGGTTAAACCTCTCCAAGGCTGGAGAGGATACTCTTTCATCAGTAAAGCTGGGCGATCCAACAAACCTGGAATGGATCTGGTCCAGGATTGAAAACATTTGCTGATAACAAAAATGTTTTTAAGAAATCTATTCCAGGTTTGCTGGATCACGCTGCTTCATTGATGAAAATGTATCCTCTCCAGCCTTGGAGAGCTTTAGTAAATCAGGTCCATAGGCTCATCTCTCTGTAACTTTGCTCTATCGCCCTATAACTATGATACTTGCTATCAGAAAAACACCACAGAACTGATAATATTTACTGATTTTGTTACAGAGAACACAGATATACAGTACACATGAGCTATAGATGGGATACATAGTTACATCGTAGGTTAGGTTGAAAAAAGACATGTCCATTAAGTTCAACCACTAGGGAAAAAAACATATCGCAGATTTAAACCCTATAAGACATAGTTGGTCCAGAGGAAGGCAAAAAAACCCTGGTACAATTTGCTTCAACAGGGGAAAAAAATTCCTTTCTGATTCCACGAGGCAATCGGATGTTTCCTGGGTCAACAGTCACTGTTATGTTTTTTTTAAAGCCTTAATGCCCAGATATATTCAGTACTTCTTGTTTACCTTGTTTATTACTTTATGGGTGGGGTATATAGTAGGTATGTGTGACTACAGACAACTTTTTGGTTAAAACACTGTTTAAATTGTATTTGTTACTTCAGTTACACTTATGTTGTCATTGTTTCATTTATCAAATATTGGTTAATCTGCAAATGTGGATATTTAAACAGATTGATGTATAATCTTTTATTTTGTAATGAAAGAACGCATTGAAATATAAATTTGGTATTGAAATTCTAGATCTCCTCTTCCTGAGGAAGCGAAATAAGACTCCACAAAATGCATAGAGTGATTGGAACACCTCGCCTTAGAGAGTGTCCAGTAGGAGATCTATATTGGTGCTAATAATGATTTTTTATATGTTGTTGTTATGTATTTTAAAATGTGATCCAGAAAAAAAGTGTATTTTAGACTTTAAAATGGTTTTGGAGATCTTGTTGATTAGGCCCTAAAGTCTCATTATCCAGTTATTTAACCAAAAAGTTGTCTGCAGTTCCAATGTTTGGGAGGTGGCCTGGCTAATTATTACTCTGAAAGGGTCTGGATTATATGGTATGTTTGACTCTTTTATTTTTACATTTTTTTCGTTATGTTTTGTAAATTTGTATTTTTCTGTATCTTAGTTTTTTTGTGTGAATTTGATTCTTTATATTTTTGAAAAATTTGCTATAAATATAGGCAAGAAAAAATTATGATGATCCCGCAAAGTCTGTGTACTGGGAAAGGAGCAATGTAGGCAACCTGCAGATTTGGAACTTCAATAGAAAGATAGAAACAGTGCAAAGACTGTGTTCCTAGAAATAAAGCATGATCAGCATGATCCTTGTCAAAGGAATTAAAAATACATCTATTTATTGCAGTACCTGATTTTTTCAAAGATATATATATATATATATATATATATATATATATATATATATATATATATATATATATATATATAAATAATAACATAAACATATCTCATGAATGCAGATGGGTAATAAACAGGCAAAACTGGAGCACTAGACAAATGGTTGATGACAAGGTAAACAATGAGAAACACATAGGCAGATGGTAGGAGAAAGGAACATTGATGAGGCTTTGTTTTTCAGAATAAAGATACAAAATAAAGAAAGAAATATCTGCATATGACTACCAGGTAAACAGGTCAGTCCACATTTAAGCTTATGTTTCAATGAGTTGAAACTAATAGGCTGAATTACACAGTACTTTTTATAAGCGTCATGTTTACTTCCATAGTTATGGAGGCATTTGAAACAAATGCCTGTAGATTTGTCCAACAGTAATAACTATGTCCCTGAACCCTCCTTTTTTAATCCCCCCCTCCCCCCACTAATGGAGCCACTGCAACTGCTGCAACTCCTGTTCCCTAATAACAGCATGCAATGCCAAGCTGCAATATATAACACTAGCAAAGTACTTTCTTGTATTAAAAGAGGAATAGACTTCAGAGATGGAGAAATAATCCTACCCTTGTACAAAGCATTGGTCAGACCACATCTTGAATATGCAGTCCAATTTTGGGCACCAGTTCACAAAAAGGACATTGTGGAATTGGAGAGAGTGCAGAGAAGGGCAACTAAATTAATAAAAGGAATGGAGGAGCCCAGCTATGAGGATTAGCTGAACTGAATCTATTCTTCCTTGAGAAGAGACATTTAAGGGGGGATATGATCACCCTGTATTAATATATAAATGGTCCATATAGAGAACTCTGGGATCATTACAAGGAACAAGAGGGCACTTTTTGTGTCTTGAGGAAAAGAAGTTTAAGCTCTGGATAAGGAAGGGATTCTTCACTGTAGGATCTGTGAAAATGTGGAATAGGTTCCCTCAGGAAGTAGTTTGAACAACTACTATAGATTGCTTTAGGAAAAAGCTGGAAGTTTTTCTAGAAGCACAGAATATAACTGGGTTTTAAAGCTTTAAAGTAAAAATAACAGTAACCGTTGATCCAAGGAACATCCGATTTCCCCTGGTAAAGCAAATTGTACCAGGTTTTTTTTATTGGAACAACTATGTCTTCTGGGGTTTTATATCTTGGATGTTTATTTCCCTAGTGGTTAAACTTGATGTACTTATGTCTTTTTTCAACCTGACCTACTATGTAACTATGTATACCACTGTGCTCAGCCATATCCATAATTCAGCTTCAGCCACCTGTTTCACACAGCTCACAACTACAATCTCAGCCAGGATGGAAAATAAAGATAAAACATTGACACTGAAAGAATCACTTAAGTTGTACATTGTGTAAAGTATGCTATTAGTTGCTGTCCCTTGTCAGCAAATATCACAGGTAATAAATGAAGTATATCCGAGCAGGAAGTTTTATCCGAGCAGGTTCAGGTAGCCAGGGGATGTGGTAGACTCGTCATGATCATATCAATGGTAGCCAAGAAGGCGATTCTGTATAAGTGGATAAGTACTGACCCTCCTACTTTGAATCTATTTTTAGCAAAACTCAGACAAGTTTTTCAAATAGACTGGGTAGAAGCCGCATCTAACAAGGATTTAAAGACACATTTTTTGGAATTATAGGAATCATATATAAATATACTACCATTGGCAACTAGGCAACATAATATATCCACGTTTGAACCAACCTCATGGTATGTTACCAGGCTATTGGACAAGGACCCGCCTGTTGTTTTTTTTTTTAAAGAACCATGTCTGTATTGCAGTGTACCTTTGTTGCAGGATTTTGTTTAATTATTAGAAATTGCACGTTAATTGCTAAGGAATGTTGAGTTTATGTCTGTATCCCGGCACTATTTGTTAGTTTGTTATACGATGGTTAACTTCTGTTATTTCACTCTGTTGTATTGTAACTGACTGTTTGTAAATTCCTCTGTTGATTAAAAAAATAATAAAAAATATTTAAAAAAACATTTTTTAAATAGCAAATAGAGTATAGTGTACATATTTCCGTCATTTTTTTAATACCTAATTGGCATTCGGTAAATAAAACTTATGGCATTTTTTCAAAATGGTATCTTTTGAAACCACTGTAAAGGTTTATTCTATTTTTTTAGTGTGAAGCTGCCATCTTGTGGCAATTTGTTGGGCAGTAGATTTGTTTTTTCAGCTCCTTAAAATAAAGCATAAAACAATGCAAATTGGATTTTATTTTATATTAATTATGTTATTTTTGGAAACTTGAAATAGACTCATTGTTTAGGTATATTAACAGTTTTTTTTCTAATGCTGTCTACAACAAAAAAGACAATCATAATTGCCTTTAAATGCCATAACAAACAACTTAGTTTTGTTGGGTTTAATCGATAATAAAAAATGGATGAGTAAGAGAGTGAATCAAGTGACAGAATTGACTGGCTCCAAAAGATTTTAAGGTGTGCCCAGAAATCAATCTTTTTATTTGTGATTTAGAGTGCAAAGGGTGAACATAAAGCTGGGATTTTATTCTTTCAGATAACTAAAGTATTGGGTAATGTGTTCATAAGTGTCCAATGTAATGGATGCATTATGATGTTGGTTGGTTTACATTCTGGCTGTAGCATCCCTATCTAGCTGTAGAAGTATAGACCTTTGCAGGCCTTTCTTTAATCAGGAGAGAAATAGACAAATTTAGTTTTTAGCGTCACAAAAAATTTGGTAAATATTTGACCCTATAGACCTTGTAGATCTGAAAAGAGGACTATTGTTTCTTTTGTGGTAGTTTTAGTGACAGGACAAATTAATTTATTCAATGTGTATTCCAAAAAAGTATATTTACCTATTTTAAGCATTTATATGAATATAGGTATTAGGCTTGAGTTATTACAGTTACTGATAAAAAAGGGAGGAATGACAGTTTCTTTACCATGGTTATATTTTGTACCCTACCACTTTGTTTTTGTTTTGTAGGTTGGTCTAAGGAAGGAAATTTGAATGATCTCTACGGTTTGGTTAGTTTTATGGTGAATAAGAATCCCCCCTATATTTTCTGAAAACAAAAATATATCTTAAGAATTTAAGTCAATTGCCAACTTTGTATTTATTGGGTAGGATATGGGTAATAGCAAAAAGATTGTTAGGAGTGAATGGATTTACTGATTATTACCCCTTAGGGTAATAATACCCCTTAGTGGGAGAGGCAAGAAATCATTTTTATCTCAAATATAGGAACCTAAAAAGGTTTATATAAATACAACATAACACAAATTCGGGGTTGAGCAGAACAGGTATAATCAATATTTACATTACGACCTGCCATATGGGTGATGAATCATTTAGAGCAAATTGAAATTAGGATTAACATTCCAATAGTAGATAAAATAACCTATAGTATATAATAAAACCTCTAAAAAAGTGGAAATTCCATTAATGCCAACCATACTGACAATGTAGCAGTGTATTTTTCTAATTGCCCATTATCTTCCGGAATAAATTGCTCAATACATCGTAACCATTGGAACTCTAACACCCAGTTGCAAAGCGAAGGAATGGAGGTCAAACGTCAAAACCTAGGAATGACCATCTTAACTGCTGTAAGAAAATATCAAAAGATCCCTCGCCTAACCAATTTCAGTGATCCAGGTATCATAAAATAGAAAAGCCACTGAAGGAGAATTGGTAACTAGGTCGTCCTAACATATAATATATCAAAAAAATCTGGTCCCAAAACTAATGGATCACCAAACATTTCCTGCAGACATGTCAAGCTTGGGGATGGATGGCCACTAGGGGGCGCTACGGCTTGCACAGAAATGGTGTGAGCACTGAGAAGGGCCAAGGCGCACAGTCTAACCAGTAACCAGGTCTTCTTCAGAGCCTCCAGTGGTGAGGATGTTACGCTGCTGGTTACTGGCAAGTTGTGGTCCTTGGGCACACCAGGGTGGGCAGGAAGATTCACGGTACCAAATCACTAAGCAGAAGAATTGTCAAGGAAGGCCAGGGTCAAGACAAGCAACAACCAAGGGAGGTCAGGTCTCAAGCCAGGGGTCAAATACCAGGGATCCAGGAAATAGACACCAGTGACACAGGGGCCACTGCAGACAGGGAGCACAGGAGACTGGAAGCAACAGGAGGCACAGGTGACACTGGAATAACCACAGACAGAGGGGAACACTGGAACAGCACAAAGGGAATTGGTCAGGAAACAACAGACTGGACAGCAAGGGGTTAAAACAGAGCTGGACAGGGGAAGCACTGAATTAACCAACAGGTGTACAGGAAATGCTCAGCAGAGCTCAGGGGCTCGACAGTAGTGGAGATATGTTGCACGAATGCTGAGTGCTGTGTCTGAGCTAGCTAAACAGCCAGGGATGATTAAGAGGCTTTTTCCTGATTGGTAGGTGGGATGGGCGAAACTGATAAAACTTGGGAACGCATACACGCCCAGAGTCAGAACTGCCTGCATGTGGAGGAGAGTGGCTGGAAGAAATCTGAAGTAGAACGACAGGACAACAATACCATCACGAAAGGATTTTAAAGTTTTCTTTAGCCCTACAAGATATTGATATTTTTTGTTTAGAATTAAAGACTTCTCCCATTATTCTACAGAAAATTTTGGCCAAGATATTTTTCCCAATACATGACATATAGAGAATGATGTGTATAAAGCTTGTTTATAAATATACAAGCTTCTGTAGGTTAGCAAAACAAGAGATAAAGAAGGATAACTGATTATAAAAAAACAGACCCAGTAGCAGACCTCCCAAAAATTAAGACATGGTATAAAACTGTAGAGGGAAAGGTTATCAAAACAGTAAACCTTTGACTTTCCCAGTGCTGTCAATTAACATAAATTAGGTTTAACATTCCTATCATAGTACTGACTTTCACATGTAATTACAGAATCTCTGCACTAGATGGCAGCCATACTTTTCCATATAATCCATACCATTATACTTCCCAATACCTCACATATAGAGGAAGATTTGTACATATTTGTTTAGAAATATACATATATAAGAAGGATACCGTATAGCTCCGAAATTTCATGTCAAGGATAACTAAGGCCTTAAAGGGAGTCCCCTCCCAAGTAAGCTCCTGTAGTTTATCAAAAGAAGAGATGAAGGAGCATAACTGATCATAGAGAAACCAAAGTAGGGGGGCAATGGACAAGAACATAAAGATAATACTTGATTATGTAATACATAATCCCATACACAGAAAAGATCAAATTGAAAGAGATGCAGGGTGTGATATTGAGGAATCTGAGAGCAAATAAGACATGGTAAAGAGCGTAGTTCTGGGAGAACCAATGCTTTCTCAAGGCCTAATTTAATATTTTGACCATGGAACCAATTGAGCCTAAAAACTAGAAGAGACACTTGATATTAACAGGGTAACTCTGGTAAGCCTACCCCATCCTTTTTTTCAATCTGGGCAACATTCTGTATGCAATTACAGGATATTAAAGTGAAGTTAGATTGTAATTTACAGGTAGATAGTTCACTAAATAGTGCATTAGTTATAGCAATAATATGTGCACTGTTTGTTTCAAAATTATTATTGTTAAGGAGAATAATGGCGAGAAGTGTGTCAGTATGGGAGAGGGAATTTAATTATTTACTGAACTGTATCAATGTTTTTTTACAAATATAGCCACTTTAGATTCAATCGGCCTGATTTATCATAGTTTATGGTAAAACCAAGGTGATACAGCTTTCCTGGAATGGATCTGGTTCAGGATTGAAAACATTTGCCAAATGATTTTTAGGAAATCTATTCCAGGTTTGCTTAATTACCCAGGTTCTCTCATGATTGTCTCTCTTCTGCAGTAATGTATAGCTTTAATAAACCATGCCCAGTGTGTCAATAATTAGGGTTTGGAGAACTGGTTAATATGGTACAGAAAACACAAACAGGGTATAAAGTATGTACACAATAAAAAAGGTAAAATAGAGTGTGGGAAGAAGGAGACAAAAACAAATAGGACAGGGTCAGTTTAATCCTGACTTGTACATGTAATTACAGAATATATGCACTAGATGGCAGCAATATCCCATATGTTCCATATCATTAAAACTAGAAAGTCTGAGGACTGCATTCATTACACCTACCGTCATTATGGATGGGGCATTTATTACTCCCACTGTCATTATGGATGGGACATGCATTACTTCTGTTGACACTAGTAATGGGGCATGTATTACTCTGTTGGACACTGATGCAAGGTGGGTTTTCTCAGTCCTATTGACACCAGCAAAAAGAAATACATTACTCCTACTGCCATAAATGCAAGCCAAATGGGATGTGAAAGACCATTCCAAAGATTTGGGGCAGCTCTAGAAAATTCTTCGAGCCATGCATGTGACGAGGTTATGAGTGAGGAAGTCATTAGTAGAGTATTAAAGGGGCAAAGAGGGGCAAAGAAGGTGGATAGCTTTTTTTTTTTTACCAGGTCAGAAAGGTAAGTTGGACAAGAACTGTGGAGGGATTTAAAGGCAACGCTTTAATTTGATTTTAGGGTGAAATGGAAGCCAATGAAGAGAACTACAAAGAGATGCAGCAGAAGAGGAGCAGTGGGAAGGATGGATGAATCTGGCTGCAGCATTTATTATAGATTGTAGAGGAGAGAGTCGGGTTAGTGGAATACCAGAGAGGAGGAGGTTACAGTAGTCCAGATGAGAGATGATAAGAGCGTGTACAAGGAGTTTGGTGGTCCCTGGGGACAGGTAGGGGCGGATTTTGAAAATGTTGTGCAGGTGAAGGTGACAGGACCTGGAAATGTTCTGAATATAGGAGGGTAAATGAGAGGGCAGAATAAAGGTGACTCCAAGACATTGTGCCTGAGGGGAGAAACGAATAACAGTGTAATTACCTGTTAGAAATATGTCAGGGGGAGATTTAGAATTTGAGGGGGGGAAGATGATGAGTTTTGTTTTATCCAGGTTGAGTTTTAGAAACCTGTCAGCCATCTGATATCGTATTATTGTTTCTAAAGGATGCATACATTTTGTCTTTTTTTTTTCCTTTACTGTTTTGGCAACAAGTCAAGTGAATGGAATACCTGAGGCCTTTGTACAAGTAACCCACCACTAGTTCTAAGACTTGTGACAGGATGACCTGAAATAAGAACAACACCAGTTTCAGATAAGGATTACAATTTCAAACCTGCAATATTGCCTGAAACAAAAGTTAATAAGGGCATCTGACCTTTGCTGCATGTCAGAAATGTTTTCATACTTCCTGAGGAGGACAAGAAGTTAGGTGAAAACCCAATAGAACACAGATGGCAAAATATTTTCCTGCTAAAAAATGGAATACCATTTTTATTAGAAATACCTTAAGTTGTAATAGCCATGGGAAAAAAATTAGACAATGATTTACCTGCAGAAAAATGTCAGATGGAAATATATTTTGCATTCTTTCTTGTTGAGAATTTGTGTCTTTATCTAAAACAGAAATATGCTACCAGCCTAAAGGTGCAAGCTCCAAATTTTGGGCTGTGTGTTTCAGTAATGTGCCAGGTAAGGAGAGGTCCGTAGCCATAAGACATTAGGCGCAGGGCCTAGATGACAGGGTGTGAGGTGTGGAGGGGCTGTGAGATAGAAGGGGATTAGGCATTGGACGAGTTTAAAGGGGGGAAAACAGAAAACAAATAGTGTATAATGTAATGTACAGTAGCTTATATAATATATATATAATACAATTATATATATATTATATAAGGATTTCTTTGTATTGGACTCAATACAGCTTTTTTGTATTGAGTTCAATGCAAAGGAACTCAACACAAAATTTTGAATTTCCCGCCCCGCCTCCCTCCCGCTCCAACGCATGCAGCGACGTTACCGGGAAACCCCGGTGATCGTCACTGCACCCGCCGGATGAAGATAGAAGAGGACGGACGTGTCCGGAGGAGCGGAGGGAGAAGGTGAGTATTTTTTTTTTGCGATCACGCTGGACAGAACGGAGGGAGAAGAAGCCGGCTGGCTTTTTCTTCTAAGCTGGCCGGCTTTTTCTTCTAAGCCAGCCGGCTTAGAAGAAGAAGCCAGCCGGTTTCTTCTTCCCGGAGAGGACACTTGACGCTGGAGGACGACGCTGGAACACGACGGATGGACGATCGCAGCGGGACCAGGTAAGTGATCGATAAACCCGAACTTTTCTTACTGTATTTACATACAGTGAGAAAAGTTTGGGGTTATCGAAAATAGTAACTTTTTTTAGCCCGTACCAAGGTCGGGCTTATCGGTTAGGTGGTTAATATACCCATTGTAAATCAATACCAACAATTGCTTTTGATATTGATTGATAGGAACGCCAACCCAGTACAATTTAAAAGCAAATATACATGTGACAATATCTTTATCTCAGTACTACAAAAGTAAGTTATACTAATTACTCTTTAATCACCATTTCATTTATTTCACTTTAATTAATTATTTTACACTGTTGGAAATCCACGTATCAGCAAATTAAGTAAAAACAAAATCACAGTTTATGGGATCCTGAAATATGTTTTATTTATATGTATAGCAAAATATGTCAATATAGCAAGATGACAATATATTTCTGTTATATCTGGAAATCCAGTTAAAATTTCGATAAAACCTCTGAGGAAGCCAAAAGGCGAAATGCGTTGGGCAACAAGACACAGCCTTTGCTGAAAGTACTGTACAATCTAATTCCATATATTATTTAGGAAACCTGATGAACATATTTTTTGTTTTATACATTTATGTATATGTATATATTATGTTGAAACAAATTGAAAATTCTGTGACACATACCATGAATGAGTAGGGATGAGCGAGAATGCCTCTGGCAGTCTCACGAAAATTTCCTCAACCAATTTTACGAAACCATCGGAAGATCGAGGACATTAAAACAGGAGGATTCCCAGAGCTGCATTAAGCCCTCGGAGACCTCCTGTTTGCGATCCCCGGGGCACTGGAGGTTAATTAACCAGAAGATGCTTGGCACTGGAGGTTAAATGGGGAGAAGTCTCTCTATTCAAAACCTCTGGTGCTCTCTGATTAGCTGAGGAAAGCCTTCCTCAGCCAATCAGAGAGCACTAGAGGTTTTAAATGGAGGGACTTTTCCCCATTTAACCTCTAGTGCCTTCAAAAAAAAAATTGGTAGACCTGTTGTGTACTGTTTTCAAATTACCAAGGAACTGTTTTCTGCTCACTGAGCACATGAGAACCTGCTGACATTGTAATATAAGTATCTCTTAAGCTGCGTACACACTTCCAATTTTTGTCGTTGGAAAGGATCTTTCACGATCCTTTCCAACGACAAGGGAGTGCACGATGCATGAATGGTGCTGTACATACAGCACCGTTCATGCTCTATGGAGAGGGGAGGGGGAGAGCGACGGAGCGGCACCCTGCTGCGCGCTCTCCCCTTCCCTTTCATTAGGATCGGCTGTCATCCATCGTCCGTGGATCCGGCAGGTCGGTCGTCCGGACGATGGACGACACCGACTGTACACACGGCAGATTTTCGCCCGATAATTGGCCGATGCCGATTATCGGGCGATAAAAATCTGACGTGTGTACGTAGCTTAACTCTGTAACACACTTTCCAGCACAGTAATATTATGATACATTTGTTACATTTTTCTCGCAATGGATCGCATCACAGTGGATAAAAGAGGGGGGCAGAGGTGAAGGAGGGTTCAAGTGGATAAAAGATCAGGTACAGGAAGTGGGAGGTCAGTAGCTTAGGAATGGGCGAGGAGAAAAGTTTTTCCCTCCCACCCTCTTTTTTTATTTATGTTTTGGGTGGGTTTGAGTTTTGATTTGTTTTGGTTGATAACTCAGTGGTTAAGGTCCTCGGGGGTTGCTGGTATTTTGGTTAAATGTGGTGGTTTGGGGACCCATCGTTGGTGTGCAGTGCCCATTGTTTTGTGAAGTTGTTTAAAATGGTGCTCTGGTGGTTCCAAAGCTGGGGAGGTTTTGCGGCTGAGAGCAATAACATACCTTTTATCATGGTGAAGCAGACGACCAGTGCCTTCAAGGACCAGCAACCTGTAAGGCTGAATTGTTCCAGCAAGGTATTTCATGTTTTAAAAAAAAAAGAAATGTTATTTTATAGGTTTGGGTTATAAATGTTATTTATTTAAATTGTGTATTTCTTTTATGGTGAATATTTTATTGTTATAAATAAAGGCCTACGGGCCATTTAACTAAAACATTATTGTGTGTGTATTTAATTGAGGTTTGAAGAGGGTTGCTTTTTGTTTTGTTGGGGTCATGGGTTGTGGGGGTTTAATAACCTGCTGGATCAGTTTTGCTGCAGTCTTGACAGTATGCTTGGATATGAGAAAAAAACTAATTTATGGTCTTTCAAATCTTTCTAAATTCACAGGTCTCCATCAAAGCCAGAATCCTGGGTTTTCCTGTGTAGATTTAAGCTTTTGCTCTATGATATCTTTTTAGATGTGATTTAACATCATTTTAGTTTCCCTAGATGGTACCATCAACAAGGCTGCTGTAACTGCTGGTAGTTAATATATGCTCCTTCTGTTCACTTTGCAATGTATAGCTTGCGATGACGCTGCAGCTATAGCAGTCTCTGTAAATACAAAAGAAGATGTTCTTTCAGTGCCAACCAATAAAAGCTTTTTCACATGAAAAGAGCACATAACTAAATGGCAGCAGTAAACAAGTAACACTTAGAAGGTAAAAAATTGTGTTGGTTACAGGAGCTGTGCGTTAAGCAGTGACAAAACTATACCCATAGCAGCCATGTGGGTGCAGCAGTTCCAAGGATATTCTAAGGATATGCAAGGTTTGTTATTCTGACAAATGCTACAGTTTAGGTAAGTAATTGCATAAGTAAAAGTACTAGGTGTATAATATGAAATTATATATATATATATATATATATATATATATATATATATATATGTATATTTTAAAACCCATGTGTTTGGAACTCAATATTTAGAATGGAAATAAAACCTTAAAATGTTATACTTCAAAATTAGCTGATGCTAAAAAATGTTGCTGGTCTTATGAGTAGCTGGCTAGTGAATTAGGGTTACAATTGAATTCACTCCTTAGCTTTGCTGACAATTTATACCCCCATTACTGGCCACTAGTAATGTACTATGTTCACAGCTCTCCTGCTGCCTGTCCTTTACTTAGACATAATGTATAATAAGAATAATTACCCAATAACCCCAACTTACATTGGCAGGTGTCATAGGGAGAGGTGGGAAGATCTCAAAATGTTGCTATGAGGGCCCATTGTAGTAATGTCCTGAGGTTTCAACAACAGCAGATACCGTCATTGGAGTTTTGCAGTTTCAGCACAATTGCATTAGCCCTTTAGAATTGTAATTATTGGCCCTTGGTCTGGATTTAAATTTGCAAATTGTATTACCGCAGTGCACAAAATGGTATTGCAGTGCTTATCATCTTATCAGCATACAGAACCTATGTTATCTTGTAAACCACTGATGTATTGTTGTTTGCTGCTTATCAAAAATATATTGCTGGGGGCTTTTAAATATATATTGCTGTGTGTTGGTAGCTCATCTGAAATAAATTTGCTCCACAGGTGACATCTCATACAGCTCCAAGGGAATCCTGCTTAAATTTCCTGTTTTTACCAAGATTTATAGATCTGACGTACCTGGCTATTTTGCTTTTTCTTTCGATATGGAGTTTATTTTGACTTACAATTTCTGTTTATCCACAGGCCTACGCCTCTAGATACCAGGAAAGGGTGTCCATTTTTTTTCCAGGAACCTCATCCGCAACATACCATCCTGGGAAGATACATTTCCATATGGAATCCTTTAACAGCAAATATTTCTCAGTAGATTTCCCACGGAGTCTCATTGTTGGCCTGAGCTAGTAAATGTTTAGGGGAAATTTCACAACAGGATAAATCATTAGATGATTACTAGCAGGCCAAAGTTGACCATATGCTTCATGATTCAATTAGAACTGGTCGTAAAAATGCTCATTATCTGGCTGTTAAAGTAGCAGTAAGACCTAACTGGATTACATTTACTGTTCTTTGTGCTCTGGGTATTGCAAACAATATTTTATTTTTAGTAAAATTCTTGTTCTTCTTTAACAAAACAATTCTACTTTGTTACATATCTTTGCTTCTGACCTCCCACAACATCTTTGCAGCCACTCTCTTTCTACATGTACTTAGGTTGGGTTTATTAATGAAGACAACAATGGCTCATGCATGCATAATGTGTGTACCACTTGTAGTCTCCATCAACCAACCACACATAAACCTCAGCTAAAATGACCCAGCTATTTAGCTGATGCTTCACCTGGTAGAGAGATGATGGATCTGTAATGTTCTGTACAAAGGTCTGGATTGTGGATCAGAAAAAGCATACCATGGTGAGGTTTGAACACCTAGAATGAGTGATATCAGGTTAGCATGAAGCCCTAACAGATGCTACTAACTAAAAAAAATCAAACTGAAACATCTTGGATATCATTGCCCTTTGTCATTGCTTTTAATTGTTTGAATTTTAAATGGTTTGTGTTTCTGTAAATAGTTGGAGTTTAAATTAGGTTATAAATATAAAGAAGAGCTATAATGTTATTTCCTGGCCATCAAACTATCAGGCTGACTTTGCCCATCCTTAACCTTAAAGGACTGTCCAAATATATATTTCTATCATTTACCTGGTTGGAGTGCCCCCTAAATTTTTGAACCATGTCATGGTTGGAAAGATAACTATCAAGTTCCCCTTCCCTTTTGTCTAAATAGGAACAATGTTGCTGTTAAGGTTCTGCCTTTACACCATTTAGGAAAAGATATGATGGGTAAGGCTACTTGCCGGTGATAAAAGCGCTGATGATGAAACATTGGAACTGAACTGTAAAAAAATTGAACAAACTTCGGGCAGATCAAGAAGTCCTAAATTAAAGAAGTGCTGTATTCCCCAATATTTTTTTGGGTAATTACATTTAATGCAAGTACTCAAGATTGACTTGGTATCAGGCTCTTGTAACACCTGTACAGCAGAGCACAGACAGGTGGAGAAAGGACCACTAAAGGAAACTAATGGGAGAGCAAAGTAGGACTAAGCTCATAATTTTACTGGTTTGTCCAGTCATAAACTAGGGACAGCTCCAATACATCCTGAGCTTAGTGAAAGAAAGTCAAATAATGGCAGCTGTCATTTACCCTGGAAAACTGAGGACATCTTGTGGTAAAAAATAAGTACTGCGTAGCACCACTGTGGATTGAAAGCGGGTATGGTAGCAAAGTGCCCCATTTCTACTTCATCTATTTATGGACACATGAACATTCTTATGGCTGTCCATTGGTAGGCTTCTTCTTGAAGCCAGAATAGGCAAGATGTCTCAAAAAGGGATGGTATAGGCAATCTGTGGTAGTGAATTAGTATTCTGCTCTGCTGAGCATGATACTAAACTTAGTATTAAAATATTGTAATCTACTAAGATTCATCTGCATCACTAAAATCCAACATGTGCCGCAATTACAGAACTACAACATCAGCAAGCATATTGTTCTTTATTTTTTTATTTAAAATGTAGTATATCGCAGTCATTAATTAGATGTGATAGCATTACATTGGTGTATTCATCACTTTCATAATGACCAGACCATGACCTTTTTTGCCCCTTATTGGAGGCTGTTTGCAGCTGAAGGCCATCATTTTCTTGCATCAACTAACATTATCCCCACCACTGATAAAAAGACAGGGCCAGGAGCCAAAGAAAACCACTGCTTTCAGAAAAGCAGCCAGTGTCCCCTAATTTAATTTGAAACTGAGACCGAGTAAAAGGCAAGGTGTCAGAAAAGGAATAAAAAGATACATATGGTAAAGGGAAAAGAGAAGGATTGAGAAGGGTAAGAGAAATGGAGAAAGGGGGTTGATGTACAAGAGAAATAAAAAGACAGAAAAAGAGTGAGAGAAATAGAAAAGGGAGAGAGGCTCAGGTAAAGAGTAAGAGATGGATAAGGATGCATGAACCCATGAAGAAATGGAAAAAGGAATAAGATAATATGGAAATGGATTTCTTCCACAGGAATACCAGAACATATACAGTATATAAATACATTTAGACTCTGGGTTAGGCTTCGGTGGGTCCTAACATGAGAAAAAGGCAAAGATTCTTGATCCGCTTGTTGCACCAAGAGTAAAACAAGACATTACTTTACAGTGACCAGGAGAGGGAAACAGCAGTACATCCAAGACACCACATCAGGCATAGTGAACTAATAACAAAAAAATAATCCTAAAGGAGTTCCCTGCTTGATAAGTCTATCAGTGTCTGAGTGACTCATCCTGTGATAATAAGTATAATTGAAAAATGAATATTATAATAACAAGCATTCAGTAACCAAAAAAACATATACAAGGGCAGGGGGAGAGCGTCTGCATAAGAAGTAGGGTTGTATGGGGGATATTTAGGACAGGAAGGAAAGTATTTGAATGTATATGGGGTAATATATGAGGGTGAGTGGTGTGTGAAGAAAGGGGGTGGTGGGTTTTCTGAAGGGAAGGCATTTATAAGGGTATATAAACTAATAGGGGATATAGAAGGGTTGAGTGATGGTATACAAATTTAGCGGGATTTATACAAGGTATGAGGGTATAGAAAGTGAGGTATAGGACAGAGACTGAAGGGATGATGACCCTGTATCACATTTAATTTTGATTCAGGTTCGTGTGTATCGATAATTTGTCATATTGTGGTTCAGCTACAATTATCAAGTACCTGGTAGATGACAAGATGATGGACATGTTTCCTCTTTTGTCTAGGTGATTCTGATGGTGGTAATAGAGGC
This sequence comes from Pyxicephalus adspersus, assembly GCF_032062135.1. Lineage (NCBI taxonomy): Eukaryota > Metazoa > Chordata > Amphibia > Anura > Pyxicephalidae > Pyxicephalus > Pyxicephalus adspersus. The sequence goes on from NC_092868.1 coordinate 16,252,272, forward strand.
ATGTGAACACAGGAGGAAACACATACTGATTATTGTAGCATAGTCAAATGACTGCTAGCTGGCAAATAACATACCAAGCAGTGACCAAGAGCAGATTAGATGAATAAACTAAGAGCGATACTTTGCTGGCAAACAAGATACAGAGTGGTAAGCAAGAACGTGTTGGATGTGCAAGCCAAGGTCAAAAGCAGAGTATTATCGGTCCTGGCTACAAAAAGAGGGGACATCCAAGAGGCGGGTCAGAAGCATAAGCTGGGTCAACACAGACGTTCAAGGTCACAGGTCAGGTCAACCATAGAAATAACTGACCAAAAAGCAAGGAAGCAAGGGAATCAGGGGCAGACACAGGGAGGTCCAATGTGTTCCACTTTATGGGGCTTTGCCCTTCTTCAGCCTAATCAGTCCACAAGTCAATTCTGCACAGGGGTCCACTGTTAGTTACATGTAACACTGAGTGGGATCATAAATATATGTAGCTGATGGGCATGTGCATACGCTCATGAGCCACCATACACACCTGTATTTTTTTTTTTAGTAAGGCTGTAGTGTAGGGAATGACCTAGTGTAATGCTGTGCCCAGCTGGATTTAACTTTAACTAACCTAACTAGGTAATCTCTATTCTAGTTTTATTAAATCAGCTCCTCAAATATTTGTTCTTTCTGTCACCTAAATGTAAGAAATAAATAGTATGTATATTGTAATAAAATTAGTGTGCAGAATTTTACCAATGTGAAAGATTATGTGGCACACAATGTAATATAAATGTATAGAAACATGATGAGACCATACACATTTTTTTTTATATTGTGTGCTAAATGTTGCACTTTAATTTTCCTGCTCAGGTTGCCTGTGTGAGAGAGGCCCGGAACAGGGAAATATGCGGAGGGGCTGCATGACAGGAGTGCTCAGACTGCACAAGAAAAAGGAGGGGGAAAGGGGTTAAGATTGAATTACAGAAAGAGGAGGGGGAGAGAGAGAGGGTCGGGTCAGAAGTATAGTGGGAGGAGAGAAGAGAGGGTAAAAGCAGGGAGAAACGGAAGTTAAGGGCAGTTTTTTGAAAGAAGAAATTTGGACAGGGTGCAGGTAGGCATTATGGCGTCAATTGACAGCTTAATGCAGCAACTTAGGGCTGCGGCCGCCTCACAAGGTGAGGCCTGGCTGCGGGATAGAGTAGCAGAGGCAGTTGGGGGGGCTGATAGGGCTCCTCAGTTAGATAGGTTAGAGAGGTTGCGGCCTCGAAGAGCTAGGGCTACGGTGCGCCTGAGCCCTGAACCATTTGCCAGACCTCAGCGCCAATCTGGGAGCCCCACTAGGGACCCTCCTAGCAGGTCTGAAGGCCTGGTCCTAGCCTAGGGAGGAATCCCAGTCGCCGGCGGAGCTCTGGTGTGGGGGATGCAGCTGCCAGGGAGCGTAGCACCCTCATGGACCCGGGTGAGGCCTTAAGAGGGGAGGCCTCACCTAGTGATAGAACCCCGCGTTCTGCGGGGGTTAAACGTGTGGCCGAGGATAGGGGGTCTCTGGCTGCCAGGGGGCGCAGCCCCCATTTGAGGCAGGGTGAGGTCCTGGCTGCGGTGACCTCATCTGGTGCAGGGGTCCCTCGTTCTGGGGGACTCAAAAAAGGGGCTCAAAGGAAGGGGGCTGCGGCTGCCAGGGAGCACAGCCCCCGTTCCCCTAGGGTGCAAACGTCACACAGGCAGGCCTCACCTGAAGCCGGGGCCTCGCTTAATGTGGGGGGAAGGGGGGGAATTGTATGACTGTAGGATGCAGGGGGTCTGGAGCGGGGAAGGAGTAAGGGGGGGCAGCTTTGGGACTAAGGGTAGGCCTGAGGTCATGGGCGGTGGGTCGCAGGGGGAGCAAGCAGGAGTAGGGGACGCGGCGAAGGGGGAGGAGGCGGCTTGGGGCCCCCCGATGGTCGCGGCAGGAGCCAGGTAGGAGCATGAGGGGTCCGCTGGGGGGGTGGGGGGAGGGGGGGATTGTATGACAGTAGTATGCAGGGGGTCTGGAGTGGGGGTAAGGGGGGGGGGAGAGGTAGGGGAAGGTGGGCAGCCAGGGAAGGCAAGTGGGTCTCAGGGGGAGCAAGCGGGTGTAGGGGACGCGGCGAAGGGGGAGGTGTATTGTGTGTGTTTTGAAGGGCCGTTGGGGGCGCACTTGAAGGAGGACGTGCGGGAGCGGATCTGGAAAGAGGAATACGTGGACATCTTCACGCTGCTGCCATTAGAAAGGTTACATTTGGACAGAACTGTGGGGGGGGGGGAAGGTTGCAAGGAGGAAGGTGAGATGCGTCGACACCGCTTTATACCGTGCACGTTTTTAAATTGGATGCAAGCCTTCAGTATTTTGGCATGTGTGATTGGAGAGAAGCAGCCAGAACTGTGCGCTTCGCTCTTTTGCTACTTAGATACGATCAAGAAAGCACACAGAATGTTTGGAGGGATTGCTTGGCTACGTTATGACGAGCAGTTCCGCCAAAGAAAAGCGGTGCGGCAGTCGCTGCGTTGGGATCATAAGGATATAGGGCTGTGGATGAAACTGATGTTTGGCCCTGGGCCTGGGGGGGCGCAGTTTATTCAGGGGGGGGGGGGCGGTGGTCAACAGGCACATGGGTCGCCGGACGGAAAAAAGGGGGTTTGTTGGCTCTTTAACGAGGGAGGATGTAAGTTCGGGGCGGTTGTAGATTCTGCCACAAGTGTTCCGGCTGCGGTGGCAATCATGGCATCTCACAGTGTTTCAAGTCAGGGGCAGGCAGAGGGGGTGATGGTGGTGGAAAAGGTGGAGACTCCGGTGAGGGTGGCAAGGATGTGCCCCTTTTTAGGTAAGTACCCTGACAGGGAGGCCGCAGGGGTGTTGGAGGCGGGGTTTTCAGTGGGGTTTTGGATTCCCAGTGAAATGGGGGGGGAGCACAGGGAGTCTGGGAACCTGAAGTCTGCGCTTAGGCATCCAGAAGTGGTGGCAGAGAAGTTGGCAAAAGAGGTAAGTTTAGGACGCATGAGTGGGCCTTTTTAGTCGCCGCCGATGGCCGGTTTAGTAGTGTCACCATTTGGATTAGTGCCTAAAAAGAAACCAGGTAAGTTTCGGTTGATACATCATTTGTCCTTCCCTCCAGGGGAATCGGTGAATCATGGGATCGACCCCGAGGCTTGCACGGTGGTGTATACGTCAATTGACGCGTCGATAGTGTGGGTTCGGAGGTATGGAAAAGGGGCACTGCTGGCAAAGGCGGACATTGTGGCCGCCTTTCGGTTGCTGCCCGTTCACCCAAAGTGTGTGAGGTTGCTGGGCTGCAAGTGGGGTGGAGAGTATTTTGTGGATCGCTGGCTGCCTATGGGGTGTTCAATCTCTTGTGCGCTGTTCGAGAAGTTTAGTACTTTCTTGGAGTGGGTGGTTAGGACAGTGGCGGGAGTGGATTCAGTCATTCACTATCTGGATGATTTTTTGCTGATAGGCTCGGGGGGGAGTTCAGTATGTAGGGTGTTGTTAGCAATGTTGCAACACGTGGCGGAGAAGTTTGGGGTGCCGGTGGCGGAGGAGAAAACGGAAGGGCCGAAGACGGTGTTGACCTTCTTGGGAATAGAGCTGCCGCAGGATAAGCTCATGGATAAGCTCATGGATTTGAAGGCTGAGGTGGGAATTATAAGGGGGAGGCACAAGATGCGTCTGCAGGCAGTGCAATATCTGTTAAGTAAGCTCAATTTTGCGTGTAGGGTGATAAGGATGGGCAGGGTTTTCTGCAGGCGCTTCGCGGTGGCTACAGCGGAGTGAAAGCGCCGACGCATTTTGTGCCTTTGACGAGAGAGGTTAGAGCGGACCTTGCCATCTGGCAAAGGTTTTTGGAGTCCTTTAACGGGAAAGCGCTGTGGTTGGAAGGGTCGGTCGATGCGGTGGACCTGGAATTGTTCACGGATGCGGCCGGGGCTACTGGTTTTGGGGCATATTTTGGAGGAAAATGGTGCACAGGGGTGTGGCCTAAGGAATGGGTAGAAGGCGGCCTGGTGAAAGATTTAGTGGTTTTAGAACTGTTTCCGATCGTTCTAGAGGTGGAGTTGTGGGTGGGGGAGCTGGCCAATAAAAAGGTTAGATTTCATTGCGACAATTTGGGGGTGGTGCAGGCAGTTAACAAGTTTTCTGTGTTCTCAGTGCCGGCGGTGAGATTGATGCGGCATATTGGTATGCGGTGTATGAAGCACAGCATTTTTGTTTTTGCGAGGCACATCCCAGGGGTTTGCAATGTCATTGCTGAGGCTTTGTCTCGTTTACAGTGAGACAGGTTTCGCGTGTTGGCGCCAGAAGCTTGAGAGGTTTGATTCGGCGGTCGGTGAGTGAGCGAACTTGGGCAGCGTACTCAGCGGTGTGAAGGGAATGGGATGGTCTGCGGGAGCAATTGGCTGGATTGGGGGACAGGGACGACGCAGTACATGTGTTGTTGTACTGGTTGGTTAGGGAATTTACGCGGGGGGTGTCAGTGGCAGCGGTCAACAGGTTGTTGGCTGGCATGGCTTTCTGGTTTAAATGGCAGGGGTGGCGGGACGTGACAAAAGATTTTATAGTGTGGCAGGCTCTGAAGGGGTACAGGAAGGGGCGCAGGGTGCCAGATAGGCGGAGGCCGGTGCCATTTGAGTTATTGCAGAGGGTGGTGAGACAGCTGGAAGTAGTGTGCATGAACAATTACGGGTGGGTCTTTTTTAAGGCAGCGTTTAGCATAGCGTTTTTTGGGCCGATGCGTATCGGAGAATTGGTTAGTCCGACCAAGACTTGCCCTGGGGGTATTTTGAAGGAAGACGTGGTGTGTTCCAGTGAGGTGAGTATGAGGATTAGGCGGTCTAAGACGAATCAAAGGGGTAAGGGTTTTCTGGTACGGGTTTTTAGACTGGGCGGTGGGTCAAGGGTCTGTCCAGTTGAAGCTGTGGAGGCGTTGATGAGGGTTAGGAGGAGTGGAGGGGGTCCCCTCTTGATGCATGAGGATGGGGTCTTTCTGTCCCGTTTTCAATTTATTGCGGTTTTCAAAAAGTGCTTGGGGTTGTTGGGGATGGATGTGGAAGCGTTCTCTTCACATTCCTTTCGGATTGGGGCGGCTACAGAGGCAGATAGATGGGGTTTGGGGGAGGAGGCCATTAGACGGATAGGGCGGTGGGAGTCTAGACGGTTCCAACTGTATATTAGGCCTCATTTATTGTAGGATGGGGGAGGTGTGTGGAAAGGGGCTGCTTTCCAGAAAAGATGGTTACCTGGGGGGGAGGGGATGACAGTTGTTGTTAATTTGTTTATCTTTTTAGGTGATCACAGTTGCTTGGTGTATATTGTCGGGCACTCTTACGTTTGGTGGGGTGAGAGAAGGGCAGAAGTCAGGCTGGAGGGTCGTCAATTGGGCTTCTCATGGGCGGAGGCAATTGTGCGATGCTATGGAGTTCGAGGCATGATGTGGAGTCGGATGGTCCCAGAAATTCGGAGGTGCGTGGCGCTGGATAGTCCGCCGGACGTTCTGGTGATGCATGCTGGGGGTAACGATCTTGGGCGCAGGGCGATGAAAGGTCTGGTCAGGGACGTGCGGTTAGATTTCTTGAGATTGAGGTTGGAGTTTCCGGGGACAGTGTTTGTATGGTCTGACATGATGGCTAGGTCAGTATGGTGGGAAGCTAGGTCTGTGGAAAGATTGAATAAAGATAGGGTCAAAGTGAATAAGGAAGCGGGCAGATTTGTGGCTAGGAATGGTGGCTTGATGGTACGTCATAGGGAGTTGGAGGAGGATACTTGGCGGTTTTTGCGGGGGGATGGGGTTCATTTGAACGATGTTGGAACGGATTTGTGGTGCCTTGGAATACAAGATGGGATACAGAGAGCGATTCGAGTGTGGAGGGGTGCACGGGCGTGAGGGTTCCCACCAGTGCGCTGTGGCGGTTGAGGTTTGGTGGAAGGTAAGAGTTCTGGGTTAATTTTGGTGGGGGGGGCACCCAAGGTGGTGGACACCCCCCCCCCCTTTAAGTGGTGAACGGTGGAGGCCCCTGAGGTGGTGATGTGCTGCTAGGGGCCAGAATGGCTTGGCGGTATTGGAGATTTGGTGGTGTGGCAGACTTTACCTTCCGGACCTGCAACCTAGTTGTTTTGGGTACAAATGGTTGGTTCTATTAAGAATTGGTTAGGGTAAAGAAAGGATTAACTTAGAGTTTATATGGTGGTTATTTATTGGGTAATTTATTTTATTTTATTTGTTGTTTATGTGTTATTTATTTGTTGATTATTGTATGTACATGTTACGGTTATATTTATATACAGAATTAATTTATGGAAATGTTAAAGTGTTAATTTATTGTAAATAAACGGCTGCTTGCCAGCCACTTTAAACGCATCATATTGTGGAGTGTTATTTGGAAGGGGGTAAGAACTAAGAGAAGGGACTGGCAAGGGTAAAAAGGGGGGCAGGTCTTGGAGGGGGGAGGAATTTTTTGGGGCAAAGATACGAGCTACCCTAGTCATGGATAAAACATGTAAGCGGACGTGTGTGGTTGTTATCTGTTTTCTGAATGAATAAATATTTTATACTTCTTTGTGTAAACCTCTGTTGTGCCTCTGCTTTCACTCCACTCCTACCAGTGCTATGCAGGAAGAGGCAGTGGCAAAGTGCACAATGGACATACACCTCTCTATGTAATGGATGTTTCCTAATTACCGGTATATTATGGCTAGCTGCACAAGGGTTTACACTACTAGGTTATTGTAATACAGTAAATCCATGTTAGAAAATTTTATATGCTATTTTGACCAAAAGCATATTACTGATTCAGGTACTCAGGTGGGAGAGGGGAGCAATGCCAGGGGTGTCTTGCTTAGGCCACTAAATTAGCCAGAAAAAGCAATGCCTGGAGAATATAAACTTTCATTCTAGGGAAGTGCTGTTATAACATTTCTAATCACTAACATTTGACAAAATGTTATTAGTACATGAGCTGTTCACTCAAACACCCAGAAGATAAATGGAAAAGAATCTTCCCAGTTGTTGTTGTAAGGTAAAGTTAGCTCTATGTGGTATTGTCATGAGACATTTGAGTTGTGTATAGGTATTACACCAAAATGTACTTGTTGTAACTCAACTAAGCCTACACTCCTCTTTTGCAGTTGGTATGCCATTCTTGAACTACTTTCACTAGTCCTTGATAAAGAGGAATGTAGATATCATACCAGCTGCCTAGAGAAGAAGCCTTTAGATACCTATATGGGGCTAAAGGTAAAGGTAAAGATTGGTGTGTAAAATTATACAACCACTGTATGTTATGATAAAAAGTCTGAAAGTTGCCAGCTTGTCAACACTTCACATTTTAACTTCCCTTACACAGTGTGTGTGCTACATCTGAATCAAATATAATTATAGTCCTGCACATGATGATTTATTTTTATTCAATATTTAGAATAAGCTTGAATAAAAGTATGAATAGGCTTGAATAATGGGCTAAATCATGACTGGTTCTTCTTAAGGTTCATCTCTGGACACAATGTTCAGGGTTTGATAAATATAGAAACCCTCTGATTAAGGACAGTAGATTATGTACAGTGTTGACTTCAGCACCTAGGCGTGTACCTGCTACCAAGCTGACACACTATGAAGCTGAACCCCCACAAGCAACAAGACTGTGGTCCACCTATCTTCAACCCCCCATATACCACTGACTTCTGGTGGTGCATGTGTGTGAATTAGGTATGTATAAAAGTTCTCTGCAATTACTTTTTGCTCTTCTGGTCATTATCAAATTAGATACCAGCTGGAGCTTTTAGCAGTGTCCCTTCTACCAAGCAGAGCAGAACTCTTGAGGCACCCTCCACTTAGCATCGTAGGAACATGGAATAAGTTTGGCCTTACCTGCTTGCTGCCAATGAATTGAAGGATTACCCCCCACGAGGGATACATCAGTGGTCCGCCTTACTTTCAGCAGGGGGATATTTAAAAAGACCATTGGGGGGTCATGCCAGATATTCCGTTGCTTTATATTTTATTGGTATGGATGAGTGACGTGTGTTCTATCACAACAGTCACCATATTGGTCTCAATTGATGCCCTGACGAAGCCTACTGGCGAAACGCATCGGGTTTGAGGCGATTACTATCCTGACTCTTCCAATACATCAGATAGGTGGCCTTTGTCCAGCAGAACAAGAATTCTTCCCTCGCAAGTTAGTTTGGGGAAGCCTGAATTACCGTATTGACATATATTTTTCTTTTTGAATTGCTGTTTTTGTATATTAATTTATTGACATATGTATTTATATACCAACTATAAATCTGACTTGTGCCTGACTAAACCCAGCCTTGTTTCTTGTTATGTATTTATGTATTACCTCTGTGGCAGGCAAACCTTGATTTAATTAGGTAGGGTGTCACCTCCTTATATATGTTTGCTTTGTTTTACATATTTAAAGTCCCACATCTGACAATTCTACAGCCTGTAAAGAAAAAAAAGTGAAAGCTCCATGCTGCCTAATACATAGTTTTTTGACTCATATAAATCACTTCTAAAACACATTCACTGAGTGGTTCTACTGCTGGTTATACAAATATATCCTGAACTGGTAAGATAAAAAAAAGTATAAAGCTTTACACAGATTTTTGCAACTTTATTTTGCAGTTGACCCATTGCTCCTAAAGTTCTAGTGACAGGGCCACAGGGGCTCCATTGAATAAATGACCATAATCACATCTAATTCAGTGTTTTAGCATGTGTTTGAGTGACAGACGTAGAATATTGTAATAGGTGGCACACCAGTGCTACATTTTTTATGATATATGACTGACCAAATCTTGGGAAACAGTGAACTAAGACTTTAGAAATTGCATTACTTCAATAGATTCTGCAGCCTCAGAACAAAAATGTAGTTTTAACTTCTTCTTTTGTCATGCTCTTGAAGTTCAATTTCTTCTTGATGTTTTCCTTAAAAAAAGTCTCTAAAATATCTTTCAAAAACAAGACAGACTTCTATGGGTATTTCATGGTCCCCATCTGGATGACCTGGTTAACATTGTCATTGTGTAATGTGTCCTTTGATACATCCACTATGTAGTCTTCTTTGGATTCAGTGGTTTCTGTTTTTTGACATTTGTGCTGTGGAGTGGGATAAGGGGTTATCTCTGTATCCCTAAAGGAGAAGAAGTCAAGATGGTCCACTGGTGTGTCCAGATGAAGCACTGAAAAACACATTGTTACCAAAGTTAACAATTATTTAATTTTGAATTGTAAAATATACCTTTTAAGGGGTCTACTTCAATAATTCTAAGCTGTTGGATGGAAAGTACTCAGGATATATAGTATACATACAGCTACTATTTATTTTTTATATGATCTTGTAAATACAATATTCCCCTCTATCCTCATATGTCTCCTAAAGAAAGCAGCACACTACTAAGTGGTGCTCATTATATCCTTACCAGGTTAAAGTTCATTGTGTTTTATTACAGAGCATTAAAGGGCAGGAGGTACCCTATGTTTGCTTCTATTTATTGTTTGCTTTAGGGGGATGATTAGTAATCTAAACAACAGGAATTCAGTTGATGTTAAACTCATTAAAAACTGCTATTTTGGTCTGTTGGCCATTGGATTAGCTTTGATCTTGGCACAGGTTTATGTTGGTGTTTTTCACCCTTATTTATTAGGAATATCTATTTTTAGTTTTTTTTTCCCCTTCAAAATCACACATCTTGAGTTGTATTATGTGTTTTGACAGAGTGATAACACTGCTACTGAACAGCTATCGTAATAATACACTAAATAATCCAGAGCCATTAGTTAGATAGCTGTATCTGAACTATAGTAGCAGTTATATTTGGACTTTTCTTGTGGCAGGGACAATAGAACCTTAAAAAAATAGGTTTTTTTTCTGTTTTACCACTATCAAAAAACACAACAGTGACTTTGTCAATTTTGTTGAGCAATGCAAACTACCAAATTTCAATCAGGCATATAAAAATGTTTAACTTTGTTAAGCAGCGTAATAATTTAGTACTATCTCAATAATAAATATTATATAGCTAATAATAACTGGCCATTAGGTTGTCTTCATTAAGAGTATTGTAATTTTGTGTCTCAAAGACCAGGTGAGCGTATCAGTGCTCATTAAGCACTTGAACAGTAAATAATGGTACACAAAATGACATTACTGTTCTGAAGCCAAATGAAAAATGTAAATATATAGGGAGAAAGCCCATCAAGCTATGTTTAACGTTGGATGACTCACCTGGCTCTCTATAAGCCAGGACAGCAGTGGGAACAGGAGATCCACTGATGCATAAAAAAACTACTTCTGTCTATGGAAGTACAATATTCTATTGGTTAAGATTCAAAATGACACAAAAATATATTTTATGATGTCGTATATTTTAGTTGTATCAGAAGATAACCATTTGACTGGCTAGTAACAGAAATGCCCAATAATCCTTTTGTTTAAAATATTGTTTTATCGCCCATTTCAGCTGATCATTGTTCATGTCCCCAATATCAGGCTAAAAATTACTGCTTGGTTGTCTATATTGGGTTAACATATATGGTCCTGTGAGGTTAGCCTGTGTGTCATATCAAAAAAAAATCTATTAGAGGATGGGTTGTGTCTGAAAATCTGACTGTCATTTAATTTCTATGACTAACTAATAATAATCATTTGGATGACATACCTGGATCCTCAAAACCTTCTCCGTACAGTCTATGGTGAGAAAACATGTCTTCTTTATGTTGTCGAATGTAGATACAGTAGATGATAACAAGCAGGCAGGCTAGAACACCGGCCATGCCAAGAAACAATGCAAGAAGTTTGTGAGCACCAAGATACCTTCTAATTCTAGAATCTAACAAACAAAAGAATAGGTTAGAATATGATCACCGAGGTATTATTACACCTTAAAATCAACCTAAATTCAGTCTAGAATAAACAAAATACTAAGCATATTTGGTGGCTGAACTTTTGTACACTATTGTTTTTGAGCCCAAAAAATAGAATAAGCCTAGGCTACATATATAGGTAGTACTTCTAGTAAAGCAAGAAAAATTCCAAAGCTTTCAAAAGTTTGTTACCCCTTAAAACCTCTTATGGTGCTATATTTGAGCGTGTAGATGCCATTTAACTTAATTGAGGCATCTATGCCTGTTGTCTAAATAATTGTATCCTACGATCACTCGTATTTAGGCGATAATTGGGTGTAGAGGTATGTTTTAGGTTTGGGATAAATCAAAGCTTATGGAGAATGTGTATAAAAAAATAGTTCCAATCACTTCTCTGCCAGCAGTCTCTGGACCATAGGCATATATTTGTCTCTAGATCAATATGAAATGACCTGCACTTTTGTGCCACTTACATGCACCCAACTACATATGGTAGCCCAGAAATCGGCATAAGGAGATAATGAGTCTTTGAATCTTTGCCAAAAAAAAAAAATAATGCACCCAATGATAAGCAATTGCTCAGGGTTTCTCAACATGTGTAGAAAGTGCTTTTAATAACAAAGATACAATTTGTTACAATATTCACACCAATCTGCTGTAGCAACTTCCTTTCACCAAATATTAATATTTCCCCATGTATGGTTCAAAAATTAGGTAAGGCAATATAGAATTTGTATATCCAAGAGGGGTAATCTGTTATTCCTGTGCCTGAAAGTGACAAAGTGTATATAGAAGAGAAGGAGGGGAAAAGACAGGCTTTTGAGGACATTAATGTATACAAATGCCTGTCTTTTCTTCTCCCTCTCTTCTATATACCATCAAAAAAAAAGTAATAGTAATATTGTCAGCAAAAATTCTGCATAAGATTTAAGAACAATTTCTCTTTTTTTGTTGATATTTACATTTTTCAAGCATAAGTGCCATTTAGGTATCTGCATCAGTATCTGAGATCACTTTTGCATCAGTATCTTTATGTTACTGCCCACAAAGCTGACACTTTACAGCCTAAAATCTTAGCAAAACTGATCATTTATCCCGTTAGGAGATACTCCAATAGTATGCCAACATGATAGAAGTGAATGTACAGCTGAACAATTGATAATAAGTCTGAATTACCATTCTAATTGATAGGTTCGGTATACCGAACAGTTTTTCTGACGCACTTTGATTCCACAACATCCTCCCTCTTTGTTTTTAATTTATTTTTGGTTTCTTTGGCCCTTCTATTTATTTTAAATCTCAAGGATTTTAAAAATGTGTTGTATTTGGCTTACTTACCTATTTCACAGTACCTACCTATGTTATTTGTACATGCATATCCTGTTTAATAATATTGTTTGTACCTCCCTCATATTGTTGGAAATTAATGGTAATTTTTCAATAAAGCATATTTTGGAAAAATAAACTGATAATTTATTTGATTTTAAAATTTGTGTTATTTTTTTAAGGGCTTGCTGTGTTTCCAAAGTTTTTCACTAGGGTATATTTAACATTTTACTGCTATTCTTGGAATTACATATATCCACTTCACTGCCTAAATTGCTCTTTTGTTCACTCTCTTGCACATATGCTGTGTAAGGTTCAAAGCCCCCATACACTATTGCAAGTACTTCGGTTTTCTTGCACTTACATGACTTAAGCATTACACAAAACAAAGCCAGTTCCTAAGACAAAAGGCTCTTTTGGCATAGAGGCATATTTGTGGTCAGTGGTCACAGCAGCAAAATACAGGGACAGTTCTGGATACGTTTGCAATATCCAAACCAATCTTTTTAGCATTTTTGGCTCCATGCAACTACCATTATGCCCTTGAACAGCTGTCTGACAGGCTGTCTCTTTTGCCCTTTCAGACCCAATAGCAAGGAAATATTACTAGACTATCATTCACATTTAGGCAATGGTGGGGAAGTATTTTGATGAGACAGCTTACTCAGTGGGCCTGATTTATTTAAACTCTCCAGAGTAAACCATGAAAACTGGAACAGATTTCTTAAAAAATTGCTATCAGTAGGCAAATCTTGGACCAGATAAATTTCAGGGTTGGAGATCACCCAGGTTCTCCCATGATAGTCTATCTACTCCAGTTTTGGAGAGCTTTAAAAAATTAGTGTCTTCTGTTGAAGCAGATGGTGACAAATCTGATAATGCAGTGATAATTAGGATGGGGAAACTATTTCAGGCAGAAAAAATATTATGGAACAGAAGAGGAGAATAAAAAAAGAAAATAATGCAACCTCCTCTGGAGGAAAAGCTTCGTCTAAATGAAAAATGCAAGAAGAATAAACATATCATCAAACAAATTATTTTCAATTGATAATTTCTGTAGTAGCTCAACATGTGAATAGTTGTCATTAAATGAGAAAAATAGTTTTTGTTGGCAATATATTGTGTGCTTGGTTTGAAGCACTGTTAACATTTTACACTCTGTGATTGCCATAGCTGTAGATTATTCCAGATATGGAAGAGAAAAAAAGATATGCATTGTCCAATAGCCTTGGTCTGTTCCTAAAAGAATATTGAAAGTCTATTTTCTGTGCTTAATGTTTATGAAGTATCATCTCACCTTTGGAGTCTAAGGTCCAGAATACTTTTGTACTATAAATGTAATAGAATGTGTCAAGGCTTTTGTGTGTCATGTGCATAGTGGAAGCAATGATTTCCTTGGAAAATATATTTATGAACAGAATGTCTCACATGTTTACAGCACAGACAATTATGTCCAATACAACACAAGTAAATGACTGTATAACTGGACAATCAAGTTACTTAAATGTGAACATGTTAGGCGGTGCTATTGTGTGGCAACAGAAATAAATCTTTTTTTCACTGATTTGTGCAACTAGCTCACAAAAGTTATGGTTTTCATGGAGTAATGAACATAATCTTTCACTATTTTTAGTCTTCTGTTCCTTATTCTGTAATATTTTCAACCTTTTTATATGACCACTAGAACACTAGGTTTATTACTTTCCTTAAAGCTGTATTTACTTAAGCTGTATTCAGATGGTTGTTTTTTATGTTTACCTTGGTAATGTGCGGTTAACCACAGTCAGCCAGTATTCAACCAGCCTAAAGCTCTGGTTATCACTGAAATTCATAGGAACAACTGAAATCCCCCTTTTGCAGAGTTTGTGAGGGTTGTGGGTTAGGTACATTAAAAAAAATCATGCAGCATCTCAAGGCAATCTGTCACTGATTCTGTTCCATAGATCATAGGCCATTTCCAGCCCAAGCACACGTAAGCAGTTGAAAGAATTCTGAAAAACAGCAGACTTATGATTCTTACCATTAAAAAAAAAAAAAAAAAAAAAAAAAAAAAAAAAGGACTAACCTTTTTGCTGATCATGTTCTCCAATGTATTTATGATAAACTACAAAATTTGTAAAGTTGATAAAATGCTTCCATATTATGTAGTGGGTTCCATTGTCCATGTCTATATTAGCCAGATTTCCAGAAGAGGTCAGATTAGATACAGATGTTACATTTGCCACCTTTTCATCGTCATTTGAAATATTAGCTTCTATTGTCTGGTTTGCACTGGTAACTTGAGTTATGTTGGAGCAGAAGCAAGGTTGCTCTGTACTGTTCTGTGATGCTTGAAGGGGCTCCAAAGAAGAGTTTTTAAAATTGCTAAAAGGTAACATAGGAGGAGAAGTAGACCCTTCAGGCTTATTGGTGCTGTTTGTATAAGTCAACTTTGACACTTTTATTAGCCGGAAAAAGTCAAATGTATGAGCCATCTCTATATAGCATGACAGTAGGACAATAAACATTGCAAAATGTGACAGTCCAGATTGCATTTTGGATCTCATTTTCTATAAGAAAGTAAAATTAGAAAGTTAGTTTTTTACCTAATTGCAAACCACCTAGTAATGCTGAGGGAATACACAGCACAACAGAGTACACAGAGCTTTTTTTATTATGGTTTCCACATTGAAACATACAGAACATCATTCCTAAAAGAGTACCAAGAGGCAATTTTTGGAATGTGAAATAAAACTGGAGCACCCAAACAATATACTGTACACACACAGGGAATAAGTCTGGGCTTTAAAGCTGCAAAGCAGTGGTGCTAACTGCTGAAAAAACATGTTTTATTAGACCCAAGTTCTATTAACTAATGTCTTGGACTCCTTGCTAGACATTTGGGAAATATGTAAATATTAAAAAAAATATTAAAAATAGATTAAGGTGAGGATTGGGGAATGGGAGCACAAAATGGCTGCTGTGTTCACAGATAACTTGCTGTTTTATGTATCTTAATCCATGTCCTATCAGACCTAGAACTACAAGGCAGCGCCGCCATCAGAACATCACACCACCATACCCTCCCCCCCCCCCTCCTGAGACCCCCACACACCTAAAAGTTTCAGCTAATGGTGGTTGTATAGTTTGATTGGAGATGATTTTGACACAGATCAGAGCTATTATAACCTTGGATTAGAACTTGGAATTTAAGCAATTTTTTGAATTTAAGCATTACAATAGTAATACTGACAAGTATTGTAGGGCTCATCCAATCCTGCTGCCAGACATTGACAAGTTTGCAAGGCCCTGGACAATAGCAGATGAGCCATACTATATATGTAATTGACAAGTATAGTATGGACTATTAAAACATAAAAACATCTAAATCTAGTCAGATTTATTGAGATTTGATCCAAGTCGGAGTTTTTATGTTCAGAGGACCTATATTTCCATCATTACAAAAGTTAAAATACCTGGGCTAACCAACAAATGATCCAGATGCAATTTTTGGGTTTGGGATAGGCAGCAAGGGAGCCAGGTGCAAGTTATTGGCCTGGATTAGCCATAAAAGGAAAACGATGCAAATGAAGAGTTATCATCACTTACACCTAGCTGACTTGTTGATTAACCAGACCCTCCACTTGCACCTGGCTCTCTTTATGGCTAGACCAGATTCTGCACTTGCACCTTGCTCCCTGCAGGCCACTAGTTGGAATTTTTCTACCTATAATTTTATCTTCAGCATTTTTAGAGTAAGGGGAAGCTGGGTGTGCCATAGGTGTCCAGTAATCACAGGTTTCTACTGCCCCCCTGTATTTTGTTGAAATTTTTGAATGCCCTCCCCCTAGCACATCCCATTTTCTATTGTCCTTTTATTTATTATAATTTTTATTTTATTTATATTATAAAAAGTGTAACAAAATGTCCAGGGCCTGTGTATTTTGACACCAATTTCTAGTGTCCCATATTTTATAAAATGAGTGTAATCACTTCTAGAGGTGTAATAATGTAATGAATGTAGTGTAATATGTTAGGATTAGTTCACATTATTGAACTGCTGCCTTGGGGAAGGGGGGGGGGGGCTAAATGTAGCATCTCCCCACAGTGGGCTATTGGAGATAAGGGGGCTGTAAGCGGCCACCTGTTGCCAAAACCTACATAAGCTGGTTCTTTAGGAACCAGTGCTGCAGTGCAAGCGCTGAGTGGCTGGCAAGGTGCCAGCAACTAGGTGACACACAGGATTGCTTGCTGCTGTCAGAGCCAGCCCTTGTATACCAAACCCACACCCAGCTGAACCAGGGCTCGTTTGTGGGCAACAAATAGTTAACTACTTAAACCTTAATGAGCTTACAGCAACCCTGAAGCCTGTCATTTCTACAGGAGAAAGATAGATACAATATCAGGAAAAGATTCACTGACAACTCTCTGCACAAAGCCTGGGCTGAGCTGCTGTGTAATGTCAGGAAGGGAAATGAATGCACACACTTTGTGGGGTAGTTGTTGGGGTATTAACAGAGCCAAATACAGCAGTTCCTCCTGAACCCCCCACCCCCCACCCTTCCCAGATGGTGGCACTAATAGAAGGATTTGGCAGGTTATTAAATTTTGAATTTAGTTTAGGAAAATCAGAAAAAAATATCATTATGCCACAGTTGGAAGAATATGTACAAAAGTTGTTTTCATTTAGGTAGGTTAGAGATAGGATTAGATATCTAAGAGTACAGGAAACAGCAGGTCATAATTTATATTTCCAGTAATAAGTAGTTAGTAGTTTTTTTGATTAATGTCCCTTAAAGACTGTTACATCTATTTAGGCCCTCCCCATCAAGATTCTAGGATTAACCAGTAAGAAAAGAAAGGCACAGATAAATAAAAAAAAATACTTAGAGCAAGGAAGGTAGAGTATGGCATAATGCACCGAACCTCTAAAAATAGACAGGGGCTCCTTGCCAGACATTAGAAACTATTATATGGAAAATTAGACATACATGGTTGACAATAGGTAACCTAAAATCCCAAAGTAAGTGGGATATTTGAACAGAGGGGGGGAAAACAGGGGAGAGATAATAACATCTGCCCTAATTAGTGATTCCCTGGGCGGCCTTTTTCTAATCCAAGGTTCCATGGAATCACAAGATTCCTCCAAAGGTTGTTAGATGTTACCACTAAAACCAACAATTTCCGCAAGCTACATGGGAACACCATACATCAGTATAATAAGCATTCTTGGTAATGAGAGAGAAGGAGAAGAGAAGGGAGAAGGGCTATACAAAAATGCATCCAAATTTTTCTGATGCCAGATTCCCCTCTAAAGAGAGAAAAGGGGAGAGGTGCAAAACATTGTGAAATTTGGGTGACCAGACCAGACAAATAATATTATATGCAAATATTACACTTTGATGGAAGAACATTTAACACTGGACAAGCACCTAGGACTGCAACGCGCTTAACAAGTCTTCTACATAGGGAAAAAGAAAGGAGGAACAACACGTACTAGCAAAAAACTACAGTATAAAATGTTGGTGTCAGTGGAAGAGAAGAAGCCACATTTTCCTAATGGATGAGAAAGGAACAATAAAATATGGATTGCAGGGAATGAATTAAGTAGCTCATGCTAGGCAGTTGCAGCAGGGGAGCCTCAGGAGTCAAACGAAAAACTCTTGACCAGGTGTACTTAACCCCAGTGCACATTGTTAAGTGGCACAGGCAGTCCCAAGGACATTAATGGTATCACATAGAGAGACAAATGGTTTGAATATGCATATTTTCTGTGAATGTACAAAAACAAGTATCATGTAAGATGATTCATTGATAGGTTGTAAGAATTTGGACGCTTATTTGTTTTAACTGGGAATTGATGGAGAACAAAGGATTGGGAGTAATATTATGATATTGATGAGGCAACTGTTAAATGCCGCAATGTCTTTAATCCCCAGGATGGTAAGATACCTTGACACTCATCCAAGATCTTACTTCAATAGGAAGATTGGTGCCAATTTAGCGAATGTGAAAACACTTCCTTAACAATAAGGATGAAATAAGTATAGGAGATTGAACTTGTCAGGGGGTGATGTGTGAGAAAGGAAATAAGTAAGGTATAGAAAAGATGGATAATATACATATGTAAAAAAAATATGTGCACAAGATGACAGTTCTGCAATTTAAAGTTTAGTGGTATAACAAAATATTTTAATCCACTCATCTTCATATTTATATTCTCTTTGAAAAGATTAAGGTTTACTAAACAGGTTTTTTAGGGTTTAACATCCCTTCTCCGTACAAGAAATTAATAAAATGAATACAAGGGTGCAGGAGTTAAGACAGCAGCTGTGTCATTTCCCCTGACAATTTTCTTGTTGTTCTTTGTCTGTTTTCTCTCAGGAATTACTTTCAACCATTACAAACCTCTGCTTTGGTTTTAAATCTATTTGTATATCAACAAAGTGCTCATATAAAGGCACAATTAACATGCATGTGTGTTGCAGAACATATTTAAATGTTTTACATATTTAAAAGACCCAGCAACTACAGGAAAATACCTGTTGTTCTGTGTGGAATGCACCCAGCTTTTAGATCCTGGTGTCAGCTTTGTACAGTTGTCTTTTGCTATACTACTCAAACCCTAACTACATTGTTCTGTGGTCCAAGATCTTCTTAAACTAGAATGGTTTGCTTTAGGATTATGCATTTCACCTTCAACTGACTCCAATTTTCAGATTCCATTTGACCTCCTAAACTGCATTGAAGAAGAACATAACAAAAACCCTGTATTCTCAATGTATATTTTAAACCTAAATCTGCATTTAAACATGACCTATTTACATATTTTACCATAAAGCTTTGTTACTATCTTACTTAGATGCATGAATGAGGGGTTAAAGAAGGGCTTAAAACTGCTTACCGTCCCTGTGAAAAAAAATGCAGCTTGAGCGATTTGAATGGTAATCCTTTCCTTCGGCAGAGATTATATTGCAAGCATGGAAGGAAATCATTGTCTTAAGGAACAGTATTTCAGCCATATTCTTTATTTATATACACCAATTAAAAAGAAATATGGAAGCTGCAATTCCTGGCTTTTCAATTTACAAATAATTGTTGCCTTGCTTTTATCCTGAGCCTCTGGCTTCAACTTTATCTAAATCAGTGAACTAACTTAGTAACAGTTAAAAGAAAATAGGCAAATACAGCCCCTATCTGCATACATTTATGGGACAGTGGCTTTGCAAGCTGACAGAAGAGTCAACTTGACAGCCAAGCACCTAGTTTTTGTATAATGAGTCAAGCAACCAGTGGTGTTCCACCACTAAGAATAATTAGTTTCAAGCCAGATATACAGTGTTGCACAAAAATATTGGTTAGGAAAAGGTTTGTTAGGAAGCCTATTCTAATTAATGAAATGCACATGCAGTGCATGTGTTAAGGTATTTTAAAGAAGTAAAAAAGCCTCAATCCTTATACACAATACTAAAGTTCCTGCAAAGATAACCTATGGTTTATCCCTTTTAAGAAATATAGCCATTTGGCTTGGACGATAATATTTTACTTGTGCTCATAATACACAGTTTACTAACAGAGTTAATACAGAAAAAAACAAAAACAAAATACACACTGTAATATTTTGCTTACCTTAGATCTTCTCAATAGTCAAACATATAATAAAACACAAATCATCCATTATTGACTTACCAAGGCCATGCCAAACAATGCTGCTACACACTAACCGATCTTACATGGTTTGCAGGCCACATTGAAGAAGTGTATGAGAAGTTACTGAGAACCCTTCCCATGTGTTGTGGTCTTTAAGGAAAATAATGCAACAAAGATGATCCCAGAAGACTTTCACCTGTTATGGATACTGAACATCCTGGCGTCAAGATCTCCAGAGCCCACAGCAGGAGATGCTCCGTTACCAAGGAGTAGAGCAGAGCTTCTCAGCTATGGTAAAAAACATACAAGTGTGCAAAAAAAATGTACATAAAAAAGGCTAAAATTTGAGTGTTATTTTGGTTTCTTCTGTCAATTTGACACAAAGACTTGAGTAAAAAGAAGACAGAGTAGGATATGTTTGGCTGGTTATAGTGGTTGTTCCAAGAGCTTGCAGTCCCCTTCCCCCCCAACAATTTGTTTTTCCTACAAATCATTACAAAATAATAACTGCAGTAGCATGCTAATGCTTTTTATTATATAAAAAAAAAATATTAATAATGTCTTTTAACCTGACAATCATAGGCACTAATATATCCTGTAAACTAAACTGAATTCTAAATAAAGCTGATCCCTTCTATTGGGACGCATTTAAATTGGATCCCAATTATAGTGTTAGGTAGTGTTAGGATCACTTTATTAATTGCCCAGTGACTCTTCAAAGTAGGCAGAGAAATGTCTTCATAAACATGCAGTGGAGGGCCTGCTGATGTCAACGCCTAAAGTGATCAGAAAGGATGAGCTGCTTACTTCAGCATAGCATGTGTTTTGATGACTTTATTGCACCTATTCTACCTCCTACTAACTCCTACCCAAGTAGCAGACAAACATCTACAGTAGTTTCAGCTTTTAATCTGTACACCAAGCTTTCCCCAGATATGACCGTTAAAGCAAGAGTGTAGACAGCCATACAACTACCCTGTTCCAGCTAATCATGTATTCATTATATTTATCCACATAAATGTGTGTTTAAATCATACCAATGTCTAATTGTTAAATTAGCCTAATGTAGTTCCCTGTAAAACAATTTAAGCCAAATCAAGCTTTTTTTTTTTTTTTTTTTTTTTGGCAGGTTACTATGTATGCATATTAGCCTAACATGCACTACAAGGGGTAAAATTCTTACCATTCTAACTAGACTGGTTCCAACTACTTACATGCACATTTTTTTGTCTGCAAATTAAAAGATCTAGTGGTTTTTTACTTCACCAAGTCAAAAAAATGCTAAGGAGATATTGTCGAAACATGATTGTGAGTAAGCTTCATGCTTCATGGGGAGCTGCTGGCTACACATCACTTCCTCAAATTTTATAAATAGAATGAACCATGGTGTTCAAAGCAAAGCCAAGGAAAGAGTGGATAGCAATATCAAATCTCTTTTATAAATAAGGTTTTAACCTTGGTAGTACCATTTATACAAAAATTAGGCAACTGGTGTAGGATTTCTCATGTCTCATGTCTGTATTCAATAGTTGGTCATAAATATGCCAAGAACTCCACCTTTGCAGTTGTGTTTTTTTCTGAACATGGTTATATCTTGCCAATTGGACAACAGATATTAATATTTTGTTTACCATGTTAACAACTTTTAGCACATTTAGTTTGAATTTATGTAAAAAAAAAAAATTAAGGCAAAATAATTTACTACCTGTTAACTTGACGACAATTTTATTTCAACACATTATAAAAAATGAAACCACATATACAATACACATTTCAAATTACACCATGTTTCCTTCTGAACTTTACAGGCAACAAATACACTACGTTTATACCAACTTTACTTAGATATAGTAAATAATTCTACATAATAACTAAAGTACATTAATGTGCTAGTAATATCCAGAAAAACAAAAAACAAAAAAACACACACACATCTGAAGCATCTAGCAGAAGAGCTCTCACTTATGTGTTGCAAACGTTACTGCAATGCCAACCAGAAGTAAGAACATGGAGATACTGAGAAGGACAGTGATGACTACCATTCCTCCAGAGCGCCCTTGCAGAGAAGCCAACATTTCTCTTGGGCTTTGAAGTAGATCTAAATAGAGCAAAAAAAAAGTGCTAAAAATACCTAATAAACCATACATTTCATTTTGCAGAAAACATGTAGGCATACATTGAGTAATAAAAAGGTAAAAACTTTAGAGAAACGGCTAAACACGTGGTTAAAATACAAGCCTTCCTTATAAAGGATTTGGAATGAACACACACACACACACATCCCTTCATCATACAGAATTATCACACTACTACCTGTAGTGTCATGCAATGCCACAGTACTCAAAGTTTGGTCAATGGCCATACACTGTACATTGCATACAATTGGTCCATCCATCAAAATATTAGGCAAATACCAAGGTGTAAAAGGTGGGGGATATTTAGCAACCCTTTAAGAGATTTCAGTTACCTAGTGCCGTCATGTGCAAATTTGTAAACCATAAGAGGTCCCAGTTTTGAATCGTAAGTAGCAGTTTATGCATTATGTTCAGCTACATTTTAAAGTCTAATTTCTGACCATTCCACAAAAACCTACATTTTACTGACATTTGCCAATTAGATTTTCGAATTCAAACTTAAAAAATCAAAATAGTTTGTAAGGTTTTTATATATAGCTTCTATTGGGGCACAGCGGCTGCCTTCTCGTTCACATAATAGGAGTGTTTGGCAATGTAAACATGGCAGTGCCACAGCCCCACCCAATAATTCAGGCAGCAGCTCCAGCAGTGACTATTGCAAATGTATGGCGAATACTAAAGAAACTATGATAAGTAAAGTCTGGAGATGGTAAGAGAAAACATTATGTCACTGACCTATCCTTTTGGACACATTTATACACATTAGCGGCACATTTAAATTGCATCCAAAGACAGACAGTCACAAAAGTACCATGGTCTTTCATCTTCTTCACATGGATGAAGTTTTTAATAGACCCCATGCCAAGGCCACACACACACACACACACACACACTAAAGTATTTGGATATAATGAAAAAACACTACCAAGTTTAGTGGGGAAAAGGTCTTCGACACACTGAAACAAACTCACAGCAGGATATTTCTAAGTTGTTAAAAGCCTACCAAAACTAGACAATGGAGCCTTTGTTCTGATCTTTCAAGATATTGGATAACACATAACTTCATGTAACAACCAACTACAGATCAAGGGTGTTTTTAACATTCTTCACATTAACCCTGACCCCTAGTAATGCTTTAAACCTAATGCTATCAAGACCAGATTGGGATAGGAGTAATGCATTCAGGCTTATGGCTGTCTGATCCTGTTCACCCATGGCTGTTTACTCAGTTTGCAGGCTGTGGTGGGGAAACTTGTGATAACACAGTACATTTAAATATCGAAGAAAACAACTTATAGGCAAGTAATTAGTTCTCTGCCTGGGAATGTTTGAGTTAATGTCAAATTCCTTGTTTTATAAATATTTCTGTGCAATAAATTTTGAATTAGTTTGTTACTGAAAACATCAGTTTAAAAAGACAGCTGCACAAATATTGTGCAATACAAGATTTTGCAGCCGTTGTGTATTTATTCTACAGGTGCTTATTCTTCAAACAACCTGAAGGAAAACAAAATGCTAACTGGGTTTAAAGCTTTTTTACTAGGTCATGTAGTACTTAAAATCTTACTCTTGTCCAGATATATTTCTTTATCCTTATATGTTCTATCTCAATATTTCATTAGACATAACTTTTCACAATGGTCATTTGGCCTCTTAGCACAGCTTTTTGTCAGCAGTGGTCAGGAAAACCCAGTACTGGCAATCTACCAACCCTGGAAATTGTCTAAATGATAGGCATATATAAGATTATCCTAAAATTACCGGTAGTTTTGATTCATACAGGCTATGTATGTACTGTGCAATTGTACTGTTAAATAAATATGCTATATCTAGTACATTTTGGCACCTAAGATTATGCACATACATAAATGTGAAGTAGCAGAATTTATTTGTAAAGACCTCTTGTGTATCAGAATATTTTTCATTACATACAGTGGCCCCTGTACAATCTCTGTTTTGATGAAAAGGTTACATGTATAGGGTGAGATACAACTGAATTACTGGTATAATTTTTTTAACTTTATCCTGAGTGTTAGAGGAAGCCAGAGTGAGGAACGGAGAAGTAGTTGTTAGGTAAATGAGCATCATTCAAACCTGCTTTCAAAGGCAGCAAAAGGACACGTGGAAAGCCTTCATAGCAATTCAAAGCCAGATGGGAAGGCTTCCTTAAGATTACTTTTTAATGCAACTTTTTTACTTGATCACTCAGGGGAAAAGAGCTTTTGTAACACATGAATGTGAACATGAATGGAATGGAAGCCCTACAATACTCACCACGTGTCTTGAATGGCTGTGACCAGTTGGTTTGAGCCAGTTTTGTTGCATTGTTATACAATACATAGCGTACTCTGAAATGAACCACATCAAAATGGCACTTCAATCACCATCATTTTATAACAAATTGGAGTAACACAGTTCAGCAAAACAAGTGAATACAGAGTGGTCAGTTTGACAAAGTTTTGTGATGACAGAAAGTCTCTCGGGCATACTAATTGGAACTCCGATCTATAATAAGCGGAGAGTGAAGGTTAAAGTATCAAGATGAAACAATCAATTGGCATGCTGGGTTATCATTAGGCTTCAACAGTACACTCAGAAACAATCAATTAGATTTTTTATGGAGATATTCATGTACAAACTACAACAGTAGTGAAAGGGATACTGGGACCTAGAAACAGAAAAACTTTAACAAAATTCTAACCAGGACCAAAGTTTTCAAAAAAGTTGCAAAAGTTTCTTAACTGTACATTTTGTAGCAATTTTAACTTTCTTCTTGCTTACTATGGCACAATTTTCAATCACATTTTTAGGTACAAATGACTAGGTATTCTTTTCCAAGTGATTGGGATCGTCTTGAGTTCACCCTCAAGACAGTCATATCCTTAGTAAAAGAAATGTATCAACATCTTGGACTCAATCAAAAAAAATGCAGCAGACAAGTGCAGACACTTTTCAGATGCAACACTACAACAGAACAACACAGGGTGTTTTTTTTTTTTATATAAAATGGAACTCCAGTTGACCAACGTCAGCCAAAGTGCTATCAAGGCCTGCAAGAGTAAAGAAATTACTCCAGACTTAGAAATAGGGAAACACTTAAACCTCCCTCTCCTCCACTATTCAATTTTTTTTTACTTCGAAGCCTATTCCCTACCCCTCATTTTCCTAATCAGGCCCTAAACTGTGGTTTAATGTGCAATTTCATATTCTATACATAGGAACAAACTCTACACTAGGAGTTAAACGTTCCTATTACTTTGGCACCATCCATCACAAAGAATAACTACTGGGAGCAGATAGGTAACCCAAAACACATGCCCTACCCCTTACAGGGAAATAACAAATCTTAGCAAAAAGATTTAGCAAAAGGACACCACACAAAACTAAAAGAGGACCCATTTTTTTCTGCCCTAAACCCCCTTTACTGATGCACACCAAAGCAGAAACTTGAAAGTAAACTGAAGCTAAAGGAAAGAAGGCAGATTGCCATCTTTTTTGCATTGCTGCCAACTCTGCTGGTGTAAATTACCCATTGATGATTAGAACTATGATGTTACCTTTTAAACCGTTTCTAACTTACTGTTTCATCAACAGTAGAAGAGTGTCAAGTCCCTTCTGCCACAAAAAATAAGGGGGAAAGAGCTTCAATTTGGTGCCTCTGTAAAGATTTTTTTTCCTAACTGCAGCTACACGTCATGTGGGGGTTTCTCTTAGAGCGATTTAAAATGTTAATTTAGAATAACTGCTTACTTTAAAGCAGATACAAATTGATAAACTAAAATGTAGGAGAGTTTTTTGGTGCATATTTTCTCATTATGGCAAATGTACCTACCAAAGCAACTGCAAATTTTATAAAGTATTCATATGACAAACAGTTTACTCATTTGTCCCATCGCTGTGCTGTTGCTTCATTCTTTTGCATGCTTCCCCTAAAATGTTGGCTGCATGTCATGGCTCAAAACATGATTGTGACGACCATGCTTGTGCAAAATGTGTCTGCCTCCATCTCTTGCACCTGAGACTATACAGAAATACAACTGCAAGACACTTTTCACAGCATAAAACAAGAACATTAATGTCAGGATCACCAGGAATTATAATAATAAATATAAAATCCTATTAACATGTTACAGTTAGTAAATCCCATTTTGAGATTTTAGCAATTAAATTTAGATCTACTTGCTGGAGGCAACTACAGGTCAGTAGATTTACTTACATATAGACAACTCCAGGCAAAATCCGTGTAACTTTAGTGTTACTTTGATCATTGAGGTTTGGTCCAACTTGAAACACATATGCTTCTGTAGGAGGTGACTCGCCAAACAAAGTCTTGCATTGAGGAACACTAAACATTTCTGGGACCACAAAGGTTTCATTCTGCTCTAAAAAAGAAGAAACCCCATACATCTATTAGCACACAGTGAAGACCTATTTTAGGCTTGTCTCTATGTCAATGTTATTAATCAGGTTGAGACATTTTTTTTTTAGATAACTCAGAATTCATTCACATTTGCATTTCTCCTGAGATGACTGCAATCTACTTCCTAAAGCTGGTTTTGAAGATCCGTGGACCTGTATATGAATGCAAAACCCATCAGGCGCAAACAAGACAACGGACACAGGCCTGTTCTGTGTTGAAGAAGATCTTGGATTTCACCAATCCTTAGGTTTGTGATACCAATAACTGCCAGAAAGTCTATTATGAGAATATCATGAGAACATATTGAAGGCAATATTGGGGCAGCACCTTGGCGAGAACCCAGGGTACAGAAGACTGGCTGAACTGATAGGTCCTAACTTGGTGGCAGAGAAGCTCTACTGCAAAACAGTAGCTAGAAAAATGGGTACAGACATCCATGATTTTGCACTGTGGACAGTAGTAGATTTACAGCTTTGAAGTCAACCTACTATAAAGTTATGTAATATTGCTATAAAACTTCTTCTGGGAGAGGAGCAGTCCCTGCAACACCTAATGAAGCCAGAGATCACGCTTTGAGGTGGGGACAGGAAACCAACACTAGCAGGCAACATGACCATGTTGTCGGCATAACACTATCAAGAAGGCGGCTGCAGGCAGACCCTGACTTGCTAAGTGAACCAAGTGCTGAGGATAAAGGTTACAGATTGACTGTCCCCTGCTAAAAAACCTAAAGGTTTAATGTTGGAGACAAGGCCATAAGTATTCATGGAACCTGAGACAGTGCTCAGCACCAGAGGGTTGAATGACTGGAGATGACTAGGTTTCACTGTAGGAACAGGTCAGGGATTAAGGCCCAACATGCCTTTCTTAGCAGAAGAAGCAGTTGGAAAGAGGTTTCCACAATGCTGTATGTAAGGAAAAGTGGAGCTTGCAACAGTCCACCAAGTGAAATATCAGGGGTTATCACAGGGCTAACCTACAATTTGTTTGCCAGCATCCAGTTTTCCCTTAGATGGCAGTTTTGGCCCAAAAAGTTGTGACCTCCGTAGGCAAGAAAGAAAAATATGAATTTGAAAAACTATGGCAAAGTTGTTCAGTTTCAACTTTTTTGCAGTGAACTATAGGAAAATTACTGCAAATTTTTCTGTCTCTGCAAAACATAATAGTTCTGCCAAATTAAAGCGGACTTGCACTCTAGAAACATAATAAAAAAATACCTGTTGTCTCATGGCCATCCTAGATCTAGAGCACATAATGCAACCTCAATACATATTTACACCTTCTAATAACTATACTATATATAGTTCTTGACACTCCCCCACTATTTAGGCACTTTTACAGGTCCACATTTTTCTTGAGCCTACTACTGCTCTACTACTTTGCAGAATACAGTTATTCTCCAACTTCTTAATCTTTCATATGGGGTCAAATACCCTAATTAGAGTTAGGAAAAGGAAACCCAAACTAGCAAACAGATTTTGACAAAATGTGATTTCAAATGTTAAAACTGCTCGGTCTCAAGCTTCTCTGATTAAGAGCAAAATACATGTGAGATACACATTCTTTATTGTTCTGCTTGAACAGTTAATTAAAAGTTTAGATATTATTTAAAAAGTCTTTTTAGGAGAAGTTCAGTTTAATATGGATGTTTATTACTTTTTTACCATGTTGAGAAGTGATTTACATTTGCTCATAAAATTTTTTTCTTTACTTTTTGTGTAATGCCTCCAGGTTTATATTGATTGAGAAATATTTTTACAAAAAGTAGGAAAGCAGAGCAATAAGCAGAACTCCATAGGCTTTACATGTGTAGTGTCCCGCATAAAAAAAAAAAAAGAAACCAGGAGATAATTGCAGTGAAACAAAACTGCTTATCTTACAGACCTTTTGCTGAGTTGTCAATACAAATATATGTTTGCAACCGAATTCCATGTGTTAATCTCAAGTAGAGACAAAATTAAGATCTGATTCTTTGCTAGATTTTATTTCAGATACTTTTGTACAAGAGACATTTTGTGTATCCAGTCATCAACTTTAATGGAAGCAGAATTGTTTTGGGTTTGTAAGCAGAACAGAAATAACACAACCTAAACATTTACCTTTAATCTGGACTTCCACCTGTATTGAGGAACTGTTCCTTGTAGCCACTGATGGATCTATAGTCTTCATCATCCATTCCTCATATAGGCAGAAAGGTGGCTGTAGCCAGATAACAGTGGATAAAATTTGGTCTTCAGAAAATAGGAAGATTTGAAATTCTAAGGATATAAATATTTCACAGACTCACATAGGTTTAATAGATCATTGACATCAAATGTTCCCCACTAAAAGTATTGGAAATCTGGTTCTCGCTCAACTCATTTTTTTTTAGTAGTGACGGTCATGCGTTTTCCTTTATTTAGAACAGAGGACACTAATTCTCACATTACCAGGCAAAGTACTGGTACATTTTCAGTCTTTTACCTTGTCTTTACCCAACCTTAATATTGACACCAGAATGATAAATTAAAAGAAATGTGTCCCAATCAGTGTCCCTGGGGTAAGCAGGTAGGTAGGATTTCACTCATGTCCCATAGTAGTAGAAACATAAATAAAGCAACTACATAGTTTCCCCTTTGTGCATTATATCAAAAACAGCAACAGCCCAGAAACAAGGAGCAATAATTTTTTGGTTGATACAGGTCTGCATTCAGCGTGTTACTTCAGGTTGAGTCTTGCAATATTATAGGTATATATATTATAGATATTTTAGCACTGGCAGAAAGCATTTTAGGCCAAAGTCATGTTATTAACTGCCCCTACTAAAGTCTAATTGCCCCAGCCTAAAACTATAAAACAAGTTAAGGAGAAATCAATTACCAAAGACATTTTCTCATTTTGTTACTAAAAGTCAATTATAAATCCAAATCCTCTTGTTTTGCTTCATTTGAAAGTAAAATCAACCCACATCTAACCAACCATTCTAAGTTTATTTTTCTTAGCAATATGTTTTAGCATGGTAGTTACCAAAACCCCCATTTGCTTTTGATTTACTGCAGTTTCCAGAAAGTACATCTGCCAGAAGGATGAACTTTTATATGTTATATACACATTATGGCATGTCTACAACGTGTAAAATGTAGAAAGTACCCTCAATTTAAGAAACACATGCTAAAAACATGTTATTAAAAAAGCCCTGTAATGGAAAAACTACCTAAGGCCATCTACATATAGAGCATTTGCAAAGGTTTCATTTAGCTGTAGTTTTCATAAAGCAAGCTTCTGCTCATGTAAAGGGGAATGCTAAATTCCTAATATTATTATTAATAATAATAATAATAATAATAATAATAATAATAATAATAATAATATAATGTTTAAGACTAGCAGTATTTCTGCAAACATGTTGAAAGCCTGCTTACTGCTTTGTGCTTCTTCATATAGCATTTGAAACTAGAGAAAATTTGAAAGGTGCGTAAATATTTATAGGTTTACACACTACACAGCTGGCTGAAATTATTTAAAATGCCTTGTAAATGTTTTAAACATTTAACCCGACAGACCCTGAATTTTCACCTTACTTTAAAGTGCACTTTAATCACCTGACATAACATTTAACAATAAAAGAGATCACTTACTTTTCAAAACCACAGGCTGAAGCTTAATGGGTGGTGCAGGCTGACATTTGACACATAAAATGAGGAGTAAACCAATCCAAAACAACTCCTGTTTCATTTTTTTAGAAGAGCAGCTCAAACAAGTACTCTTCACAGGGCTGCCAGAATTTAAACTTGCTGCTTCAATTTATTAATTGGAAGCCATGGTTATTAGGAAGAGGCCCTGCTAAACAAATAGGTTTGCAAATGCATGCAAAGCTTGTTACACAAGTGTGAATGTCATTAGGAATATCTAACAAAATGGCTTGTGCTGTGGTCAACATGTGAACAGAGCTTGGTTTCCTGGATTTAAAAACAGCTTTAATTACACACCTGGATGCCTTAAATTAACTGCATAGATAACTAAGAAAAACACTGTGATATAACATTTAGAAATATCAGTAATATGAAATGGGTTATTTTCTCTTTAGTCAAGGTAAAAGGCATTCCTTTCAACTTGAGACTATAAGAGTTAAAGCTATGAGAAAAGATAATACAGCACGTGTAGTGCACCACCACTATTACTAGACAAAAGTGTGTGTGGCTAGTTGGTGCCAAGTATTGGGGTGCAGTTAAATAAAGTCTGAGTTTATGCACAGTATTTACTGTACACATTTGCTGCAGTCCTTGAGGGACCAAGACAGATATAGTAGTGGCCAAATTGATAGACCCCTCAGTGACAACCCCAAGGGGTGACCTAGTAACAGACTCCTGGTGACAGAACTCTATTGCAGACTTCAGTAACAGACTTCTATTCCAGCCCTCAGTTATAGACCCCTCAGGAACAGACCCAAGTGCAGATCTCAATAACAAACACCCAGTGACAGACCCCTCAGGGCATACCTTAGTAATATTCACCAGGTGAAGGCCTCAGTAAAAAAAACCCTCTCAGTAAATGACGCAAAGAGAGACCTCAATCGCTGAAACTTATTGACAGACCCCAGTATAGACCCCTCAGTTCATACTCCAGTAACAGACCCTCAGTGCAGACATCATGATTTTAAAGTAAACTTTTGCCCAGATTATGGAAACACTTATTGCTATGATAGTGTTAATAAATAGATATAAGTACTGTCCTTCTTCAAATCTCATTGGGAAGATTGTGCCATCTTAAGTGCAAAAGACAGCTGCAAAGTAAGTATGTAATCATTTGAATGTTTTTTGTTTTTTTACAGTTATTGTGCAGAAATTTAATTTGGGTTATAGGCAGAGCCTGTATTTACACTCACAATCCACTTTAATAGGTACACCTGTACTTGGTTAACAAGTGCTTGTTAATGCAAATATCTAATTAACCAATCACATGATAGCAACTCAATACACTTAGGCATGTTGACACTGTCAAGACCATTTAAGCTGCGTACACACTTCCAATTTTTATCGTTGGAAATGAACGACGAACGAACGACGAATGATCGATTGGGCAAAAATCGTTCGTAAAAAAAGTAACCAACGATGTACAGGATCGGTGCTATACGATCATTCGCAGATATCGTGCAGGATCGTTCGTCGTTCGTTTACCAACGATAATTATTGGAAGTGTGTACGTAGCTTTAAGTTCAAACTGAGCATCAGAATGAAAAAGGAAGATGATTTGAGTGACATTAAATTATTATTAACTTTTTATAAATAGTTTAAAAAGTCCATAATCACATCACTAGCTCTGGTTGAAAGGGGCTTACAATCTAATGTCCCTATCTTAATCATATGTCTTTAATACAGTCTGAGGTCAATTTGAGAAGAAGCCAATTAACCTAACTGCATGTTTTTGGAATGTGGGGGGAAACCAGAGTACTCAGAGGAACCTCTACAAACACAGGGAGAACATGCAAACTCCATGCAGATAGTGCCCTGGCTGAGACTCAAACCTGGGACCTAGCACTGCAAAGGTCAGAGTGCTACCGCTGAGCCACCGCACCACCTGTATGTGGTGTGGGTTTCAGTTCTAAGTGGGCTGCTCTGTGTATTTTAGAAACTGTTGATCTCCTGGAGTTTCCATGCAACCTTTTTCAGGGTTTACAGGGAATGTCTGAAAACATTCATATATCTGTATGTTATGTTTTTTAAAAACCATTTCAATGGTATATATCTGGAGCCAATCAAACAAATGAGAGTAGGAGTAGGGCTAACATGAGCAGATGCGAAGGGAAACAGTAGAAAAGGGTTAAGTAAAAGTGCGAGAGAAGATAGGACAGGTGACTGGTGGGTGGAGGGAGGTGGAATGGGGTTAAATCGGGGAAGGAAGAGTAAGTGAAGTAATTTTGATTATAGCGTCAGAGGTGCACCGTTTTCCCTCCCGCCCACCTTACAGAAGTTTTAGGATAGTGAATAGGTTAGATGCCACCAAGTGGTGGCAATTAGGGTTCTTGTGGGCGGTATTGGTGATATCATTGTTCAGAGGTGGAGACTCATCTTCGGTATGGTGTGTCCTAGACGGTGGAGTAAAAGAGCGTGACCTTTAGAGGGTTCTTCTGGTCACATGTTTTTGGCACCAGAGTGCTGCAAGTATGGCTTCATTCTTGAGCCTGTGATGTGTGGCTGAGGGCAGCAATTTATGGAGGTGCAGACCCTAAATGCTGAATTAGCCAAAAGGGAAGCCTTCAACTATAAGCAGGCAGTTTCAGGCTGAGGTGTTAAATATTGATAGGATAATGTGGTGATACTGATGCTATTTATTCATAGTTATACATTTATAAGCCTGATAAAAGGACGTTAATTAAAGAGGGTATTAGGCAGACCTCTGAGCTACCTACATCAAGTAAAAACACATTATGGTACATGTAACTGTACAAATACATAACTCTTTGTTTAGCACTACTGTGTTTGCTTAACTCTAGTACATTCAGCCTTCTCTAGTTTTTTTTAAATACTTTCAAATTTACATTTACTCAACTACAGATTTCACATTTACCTTTAAGAACATTTATTTTCATCCTACACATAAATCTCAACCTTATTTGCAACTGTTGCCTTAATCTTATGGAACAAATATGAAAGCAATTTGGTTGAACAAACATTAAACAAATAGTTTTTATATTGACAGTAAATCTCTGACAGTAAATGATTTGTTGTTGGTGCCTCTAATTGGGATTCAAGACCTGTGCTGAGCTCTAAACAAAGCAGATTTCTCTTAAACTTGATTTATTGATAAAAAAAAGTGTTTTTTTAAACAGAAAATTTATATAAAAAAATCTCTCAACAATAATAATACTAAAATAAAGGACACTGATTAAAAAATATTTAGCGCAGCTTTTATAAACACAGTAATTCAATCCAAATGTATAATGAAATGCCCCTGCAATGTCCTCTATGTTAAAAATATGCTATGTACCAAGACATCAGCTGATCAAGGGCAGAGGTAAAGATCATGAAAGCTTATCCTGTGTATCTAATCTATTTCCAGTGCTGCTAATCTATGGTGCTATAAATAATGTGCCATAAATACCCCAATGGACATAATAGTATGAAATGTACGTTTATAAGATTTCCTAATAAAGGAAGCAGCAAGCCATAGTGCTGGCTCGGAATCACACATTTAAAAAAAAACCCTTAGCTTACCAAGGATCTTATTTGATTGTAATACACTGCTAGGACTAAAACCTACACAAGATAATTAAAAATACTTTTTTTTTAAATAGGCTAACACATGGCTAAAATAATTAATGTAACTGTATTGCAAGTTACACTAATAGATGACACAGCAGATGAGGATATTAGGAGCCATCAGCCACAGCCAACAGCTACGCTGGCTGTTGGTTCACAAATGGGATGTTCAATGATGGGAAAAGTTAATAATCAGACAGGAAAGGGTTTAAGGGGACCTTTACAGTATATGAAGAATGGAGGCTGCTATTGCTGATAATTTCTAAAATGTTTATTTGCCTGGCTGTCATTCTGTTTTAGCATCTTTAATTTCTGTGTATGCAAAGATGCACATATGCAGATCAGGAGTTTTGACTTCCTAAATTGCATAATTGCTATGTATCAGTGACTTAAAGGGCATGATTTACTAAAGTTCTCCAACACTGAAGAAGATACACTTTCATGGGGCAACCTGGGTGATCCAACAAACCTGGAATGGATATGGCCCAAGATTGAAGCAAATGTATTTTAAGAAATCCAAAAGTGAAAGTGTATCTACTCCAGCGTTAAAGAACTTTAAATCACAAAGCACGTGAACCAGATTCAGGAAGGAAGTTAGTATTTTCCCAAGTACAGGTATTCTGTATACAGAAAAACTCAAGCCTAAACACTAAGATTAAAAATTACTTTAGGGTGTGGCAAAATAAAGAGTTAGGTTCCACCTTTTGCTCTCTTCCCCCCACTCAGCCCTAGTTTCAGAGGAGAAAGGGGAAAAGCAATTGCCAAATTAGGGGTGTCAACAGAATATCTGTACTTTTACGGGCATTAGCTGTCCCCACACTCACAAATACAGCATTAATACTGGTAATACAAAGTCAAAGCCACATTTCAGCACCATATTGGCAATATAAATTAAATACAATGGCTGCATTATGCAAACCCACAAATACATTTTAACATAACATGTAGAACACACAAAATGATTTATGAAGCAAGAAGGTATGTTTTCTCTAAAGTCACTGCTTTATTTAAAGAACCACTATATATTGATTGTTGCCTATACTCACTGCTAAGGTTGACTAATATACGACATTAAATTTACTCTGCAAGATCATATGGCTGGATCTGACATAGATTCATACATAAACACAGTATTTTATTTATATACTTCATTTAAAAAAAATGTCTGACACTGGTGACCCTACTCCATCAGCAGATCTCAGATTATAAGATCCCAGTGATTTAATAAAATAAAATAGTGTAAACAGTTGTACCCTGGCACTTCTGATAATGAGTATGGTCTGTCTGTAAGTAAAGAAAAATTAAATAAAGGCATAGGAAAAAAAAATAATGAATATACCAATACTGAATACTAACATTACATTTTACATTACCCACATAAAATTTTTATAATACATTTTGCTCTGTTCCAATTGTAAATTCAATGTGTGAAGAATCTTTATATTTTAGATGTGTTGGATGCCTGGTCTTTGGCCTGGCACTGTTTTTGCTTTTGATGAGTTCAATAATATTACAGTGTCTTAGGGGAAGTAAATAAATAACACCCCCATGTGCTAAATGTTAAGATCAGAGGATAGAAAAGCAGGACCGACAATGACTGTATAAGACCTTTTTTTGCACGTCCTTCCTTGTTAAAGCTTTTTTGTTAACCCAGAGACAAAGTTGTTTTCTATGTATTTCTAGGAGGATTCTCAGAGCTTCATTCAGCCCTGGGAATCTCCCTGTTTGCAAACCCCTGGGGCACTAGAGGTCAAATAACCTCTAGTGCCCCGGGGATCGCCTGCAGTCACACCTGTGACCGCAAAGTTCCCACAGTCACGTGACCGTGGTACCTGAACTGCAGATGAATACTGCAGTTTTACTACGATCCCCGGGGCACTAGAGGTTTTTTAACCTGTAGTGCCTCAGGGATCGCACACTCTTCTCAATGATTTCAGCCACGACTCCAATCATTGAGAAGATGCCCGGCAAAGGAGAACCTCCTGATATTGTAATATAAGTATTTCTTACAAATGATACATTAATTACCTCTAGTACCCGGGGATCGCAGAGGATCAACCTTTCGTCGAATCAGAAGGCTGTTCTCGCTTACTTTTTCGGTAAATGAGAAAGGCCTGATTCGCTGGGAAATCGAATGTATTATTCTCGCTCGCCCATCCCTAAATGGGAACAATTGTCCACTTACAAAAAAAAAACAAAACTCAGTCCTTAGCCTGCTACATGTTTTTTGGGTTTTTAGCGATCACATAAATACTCCTGGTTTCATAAATCTAATCAAAACTGCATGCATCAGTGAGTATGAGTTAATCCTAGTATCAAATAATGTTTGAGAATATAAAAAAAAAACTTTTTTTTGCTATGCTAATAAACTTCATTATTCTTAAAATTTGTTTCCCTAATGATAAGAAAATTCAAGAACAATGACGGCCATTATTTCACGTCTCGTTGTCACATCATCTGTCAGAAAGGCTGGTGACTCATGTCCAGGCTCAGAGCAGCTAACAAGCTAACGATAGCTCTTGTTCCATAAACAATTAGACCATCAGCGCTACATTTTTAACAAGGTCACCCTTAACCCCAACACATTGGGTCATAGTGTTTCCTGGACATTTGATATTGTAGAATTAAATACAAGACAACAGGAAGAGAAGAAGGAGGGGGTGGGTTAAGCAAGAGGTCCATTGTTTCTGCTGACTTTGAATTAAACCAGCAATATTGGATTCTTCACTTGCAGTCCTGACACCAGTCTCGATCCTAAGGTTTCGAAAAGAAGACTCACCTAATTTTTGCATGTCATTATTCAATTCATTAAAGTGTTCAGTTTAACCATTTTACAAAATATATGCTGTGCTAAAGAAATAAAGGCAACCAATAAAGTAAATATATCCCCTTCTTTCCTCTTGCCTCCTCCTTCATGTCTCGACACGAGGCCTCGGACTAATAGATGTTGAAGAGCTATCGAATAGACCCATGAGTTTTATGGGCAGAGGTGACATAGTCAATTTTTCTCATAAAGAAACAAAAAAAAGAAATTTACGTCATTTTGCCATCATATTTACGTGTGTATAAATAAAAAGAGGAGCTGGTGCAGTGAGAAAAAAAATCATTGCACTTCTTAGAGGCTCCTCAAGACAAAAAGTCAAGAAGATAATACACTATTCAGGTAAACAAAATTTTTATATAAAACTTATTATACATAATACAATTATTTGTTTATACTACATACTAGTGTAAGCTTTCATTAATACTTAGAAGAAAGGGTACACTCTTTCAAAATTTAATTCAATCCTCTACACAAAAATACATTTGTAGCACCAGTTCAAATTACTTTTAGGCAAAGGCTGCATTCATGCCAAACACTTAGAAGGTTTTTGATGAATATTATCTTTTAGATTAAACAATTACCCTAAATTTTTAGTGCTTTTTAGATGCTGGAGAGTTAAACTATTGACTTTTACCTTTTATCCCTTGGGGACTCCACACTTGGTGCTGTTTTGAGAGTTGCCAATCTCCTTGTTGATTTTCCACTTATACTAATAGGAATGCAACAGTAGGTGCTTGAACAACCAAAGTTGAATCTGAGCACCTAAAACCTTCAGGCGACCAGGAACATAACCAGGAACAACAGTAGGGAGATTTCCTCATGGAAGAACTAAAGAAGCCAGAGACTAATTCAGCCTAACACTCTCATTACATAATATTAGCATTACTTCTATGTGGACTGACTCTTTAAAAAAAAAATTACAATTTGTCTAAATAAATATATATTTGCATAACTTGTATCTTTTTATAATGTTGTACCTAGATGTCTCAGCTCTATTCATGGCAACATTACATAGCAAATTTTACTTATGCCTAGTCTTATTGCTTAAAATATATCTATAGACTATATTCTGTTTAGGATTCTGCATGGCAAAGCCAACTGGTTTTGGTGTCATTTGGGTATAGTGGTAAGATTGAAGCGCTTCAAGATGTGTTGAATGCAGACTTTGACCTAAATGAGTTTCATTCTGTATTTTTGCGACTTAAGTTTTGAAGACATGAAAGTTGTTGATGAGTGATGTAACCCATCAGTATATAGTACAAATTGAATTATTAGTTTTGTACCTGACTGTTTCATGAAAGAAGAATGATGAGTTCAGGCAACAATACTAATGTGCAATGCAAATGTAGAATTTGTTTACATTACATTTTTGAATCCCTATATAAGGAAATATTGATTACAGAACACAAGGGAAAGTACTATCATTACAAAAACTTTTGAGGAGTAATGTACAAGTGTATTGACCAAAAACAACTAATTAGCAAACATCTTTCGGTGTTCGTGCTCTAAAGTGATAAAGATGACATGATTTCTTGCTTAGAGTTACTGTACTTTGCACACCACTGCTGCTCCCTACTGCAAAGGCAAATTATGTGTTTATTGTAGTGTATTGAAAATGCTGGTTGTCTTGTTGTCTCTATGATTTCAATACTTTTTAAGTCACTAACCTAGAACAAACATGCAGATCAGAAATTCAAAGTATAAGTTTACATGTATTGGGTCAGTCACACAACAAAATTAGGAAATTAGTAATGACAGTTACCAAACCTAATTTGATATGTACTTTAGGATTCACCTCTTACTTTTAACCTGATCAGCTAATTATGCCTCAATCAAATTTCTGATTCCTTAACTACGGTACATCATTTGGTTAGAAGGTAAACCATTATGCTTTGCTAAAAAGGGTTCTCTGGTTCACATGTAAGTACTTGGAAGTTTGTTGAATTCAGGAAACATTTGAAACAGGTAGACAGAAAAGCAGTTTCTGACGTTTGCTTTAAAGCAAATGCATGAAAATTGCAAGGTCTGCTTGGCACATACTGGTCCCAATTCCCATCAGCATTATACCTACTTAAAAAAAGAGCAATAAAGAAAAGTTAGAAAATATACCTACCAACACTTTCCACACTTCAGAGGGTGACATTACATGACAAAATGCAAACCCAGCACAGAATAATCTTTTTTTGTTATATGTGATCCTAAGCATTATCAGGATCCCACTATGAAGGTTGTAATGCCACCCTCACCTAAAAACTTGTAAGTATGGCTGGACTAGGGAATATATCAAAATTTTCTTCACAGCTGTATGTTTGATTTATAGGTTTAACAGGTATACCTGCATTTTTAGATGGGATAAGGGACAGTGTGTAATGTGAAAGTTTAAGTGAATAAAAGAATAATATTATTGTAACTGATATTGTAGTGTATTCCTTTAGATCTGTAAAAAATATTGTTATAATAAATGTTCATTTCTGATAGTTGCCTTTAGATAGGTACATGGTCTATAAAAGCATTCTAAATAGTTGCATTTATACTGTACGTCAACAAATTAAATGTTTACCAAACTTTTAAGGTTTAATAATATATGTAAATTATTTTTTTAACAAGCGTAGTAACATAATATGAATGTATGGTAGAAACCAAAATTTGTGAGGGTTTCCTTAGGCATCCCAAATCAGTGATGCCCATGTGTATATATAACGTCGAGAGCTCAGTGTAAATTATTTGTTGTGTTATAACTTGATGGGACATGAAAATATATATTCTGTTTTGTAGTGACATTACACAGGGCATGGAAAGAAGAGCTGCTGGACGAAGCTTCTTTATGATTACAGTCCTTCTGGGGTACTGCATTGTGTTGTCTTCTCCAGCCATAATCCCCACAATTCGAAATCCAAACAGGTAATATGCAGACTATGTTTAGATAGACAGCATTGCCACTTCACGTACAGGAGGTTGAGTAAAGGAGGGAAGTTACGTAAAATTGTAGCAAGGTTGTTTTGAGCTCCTGTATAGATTAATTGTTTTGATATATTTGCTAGGCTTATGTATTGATAACATGGCATTTTGATCAGATCTTACAAAACTGATATTTTTAGGAAGTCCTTTATATTGTGCAGTGGGATGACATTCAGGGACAGCATACACACCTTCCTACTTCTCCATGATGGAAAATTCCATTCTTGGTAATTTTTTCATAGCCATAAAAAGATGGAAAATAACACCAATATGAGACAATAAAGCAAACACTATTTGTATTATTTTTTTTTTTTAATATTAATATTATTAATAAACAGAATTTATATAACACCAACATATTACGCACCGCTGTACAATAAATAGGGGTTTCAAATGACAGACGAATATAGACAGTGACACAGAAGGAGAGGACCCTGCCCAGAAGAGCTTACAATCTAGGAGGTGGGGGACTTGAGGATTTAGATTTAGAAGCAGACCAGATTTTAAAAGACTATGGATGAACTTACCTGATGACATCTATTGAAAACTTCAATATAAATAAGGGATGCCTCTGATAATATTTCAGTGTTATTACTCACATCTGCAAAATGTTACCTAAATAAGAGTACATCAAATGTATCAACTGCATTACAGACATTTGAAATGATCATATTAGATACAGTGGACTAATGATAATAGCATGATAGTGACAGACCATATATATATTCATATACATATAAGCAAAATGTAGTGTTCTTATCGATCAGACAGCAACACTGCATGAACCATAGTTTTGCTCCTACAGAAATAATTAAAAAATAAGAAAACTTAATAGTCAGTTTCTTAGAAATAAATTATCTTTAACCATGAATCTCAACTTATATTCAAATATGTAACAGATAACTGTTTACATATTCTACTTTAATAAATCACGTAATTCAGCTATCTTAAATACTGAAAAAATAATCGGCCTTTCTATTGACCTTCCTGGTTAGATAGGTCAAAGTATCCAAAGCATTACATGACCTTAATCTATATATATAAATTGGATGTATGAATGTATGTATGTATGTACATACATGTATGTATGTGTTTATGACTGAGACTCATGTGAGTGCACCTGTCATCTTGGTACAGCATCATACTATATGTCAGAGCTATATTTGGATGAAACGCATCCACACATTGCAACCAAACTTGCTATGTTCCACCATCACTAGGAAACGCATCACCAAAAAGCTAGACAAATGACCGACACTCATGTGAGTGCACCGACTGATCTTTGTACAGCGCTGTGCTATATGTCAGAGCTGTATTTGGATGTATGCATGTATGTATGTCCCATCACTCAAAAATGCATTGAGACATTTAAACCAAACTTGCTATACATACGACTGAGAGTCATGTGAGTGCACTAGTCATTTTTGTACAGAGCTGTGCAATATGTCAGAGGTATATTTGCATCTATGTATGTATGTATGTGTGTATTTATTGTTCAGCACAGTGTGCCTTTTGCTTATATATTTGCTTTATATTTTTGGACTATAATATAGGATTGCAATAAATAAATACCCGGGCAACGCCAGGTAACCAGCTATTTAAATAGAAACTATAATAGCATTCGGTCAGTTTTATGTTTTTTATTTATTGACACACACAAAAATGCACTAACATGCAAATTCTAATTAGGTGAGAAGTGCACCAATCTCATACACATAATAAAATCTTGTAGACTTAAATAAACATATATGCACTCTTAAGTATGTGTAGATGCAGCATTTATTATTGACACAACATGATTAGTCTGCTCATTGTGGGTCAGAGTGCCAAAAGGTTCCCCAAAATAATTAATGAATGAAATGTGCCAAACCTCTACCCAAACCCTATCATCTATTATTATTTTTATAGCACAAACATATTACACAGTGCTTTACAAAGTCATAGTCTGTCAATAGTCATTTGTCATTACCAGTTATAGGCCTTTTTTGGGAAGGGGGGAGCCAATTAGCATAGCTGCACTTTTTGGGATGTTGAAAAGCCACATGAATACAAGCAGAACAAACTAGTGCTGCCAAGGAATGTCATGTCTTCGAAGCAATCCTTCTTATATAGTTTTCCATTAGGTTATAGCTGTATAATAACAATTGTGAATTATTATTTTTTTTTAGACTTTGGAGGAGAGATCTTGCTGATCAAACAATAAATACTAAACAGATAAACCCCTTTATGGTGGGACCAGGCTCCTGGAACCAGCAGCTCCCATCTATATCTTTACACAACTGGAGCCTTAAAATGTTGACATCAAACGTTCTTCCCAATGAACCCACTGAAAAAAGTGCCAGAAAATTACTCCTGCAGCCCATCGCCAGACAGATTCTGTTTGGCTCTAATGAGATATCTAAAAAGGTATTGCCAGAAGACTCTGAGCTCAACAGAGTAATGTCTGACCAGAGATGGCTTCCCCCATGGCCTGCAAGTGAAGAGCTGGATAAAAGAAGCATTGTGGTGGCTGATGATGCTGCTTTTCGAGAGAAGAGTAAAATGCTCACTGCGATGGAACGACAGAAGTGGCTCAACTCATACATGCAAAAACTTCTCGTAGTGAACTCCACTTAACTGTTACCTGGATGTGCATCATATGCTATAAAATATATTCACTTACAATAAAAATTAAGTCAACTTTTCATTGTGAGCAATGTCCACATGTGTACATCTTCTATATTTTGTTACCATTTTTTGTAAATGTAATATTGTAAGGAAGACCATTTAAAAAACTGGATGTAATCATTGTAGGATCATTAGTTTCACAATATTGGAAATAACCATTCAATAGTTGGGGGGGGGGGCAAATCATGATAACTTCCCAACAGTAGGGATTACCCACTCTACCAGTGGTTTGCTAAAGTCAGCTTGGTGCAAACCCTTTATCATGCTAATATTTGAAGCTTCTGAATTACTGCTGTGTGTGTACTGTATCTGTAGTATTTGCACTGCACCTTCTTCTTACCTAGGTACCTTTTAATCAGAATTTGCCATTATGCAAAAACATTCTTGTCTGGACATTTTACAATTTTAGATTAAAAGTCATGGATACTACAGTATTCTGCACTGAACATAAACATTATTGGGAGCTGATTA
This sequence comes from Pyxicephalus adspersus, assembly GCF_032062135.1. Classification (NCBI taxonomy): domain Eukaryota; kingdom Metazoa; phylum Chordata; class Amphibia; order Anura; family Pyxicephalidae; genus Pyxicephalus; species Pyxicephalus adspersus. The sequence continues at coordinate 16,294,790 of NC_092868.1, forward strand.
TTTACAACTCAAAATATAATCTAAATTCTCAGTTTATAGTGCATTAGATATTTATAATAAAATTTCACCATAAATTTTCAAGGTAGGGACATTATATAAAAATGTAAATGCTACCATTGGTAATTAAGTTTAGTTTTAGGCAGTAATGTTTTATTAATACCTTTATATAACTGTTATTTAACATTTTGACTACTCTGAGGCATGATGCAGAGAACTTCCAATTTAACATAGAAATAAAAGTTCAGCCCTATAACAGATGAGAATTAAATTGAAACTATTGGGACTGGATAGATCTCAAAAGCAGTTGAAAGAAAATCTATTGCTCTGCTCTGCATAAATTGCATTTTGTATGTTTTTTTTGTTAAATATGTACAACAAAAGTTGCACTGTGTAGATGAAATAGTAACAGGAAATTTAAATGCAGTAGCTCATTGCATATATTTTTTAATGGATTTCTTAAAAGTCATTAGCTATTCGTTAGCAAATGTTTTGAATCCTGGACCAGATTCATTCCAGGTTTGCTGGATCGCCCAGCTTCACTGATGAAAGTATATCCTCTCCAGCCTGGAGAGCTTTATTAAATCAGGCTCAATATAGCAGGTATACAATTCCAAAAATCATCACTAGATGTCACAATTTCTCTAATTAAATACATTCAACAACGTGAAGAAGAACAAGTGATTTCAGTATTCTTTCTCAAGATGACTTAGCCAACAGTGGGCCTTTAATTGTCTTGGGAAAGGGGGGTTTCTGTACCCATTCCAGGGCTTAAACTATTGTTATTGTATTTTTAAAGCACGAAAATATTAAGCAGAGTTTTACAGTCTATGTCACTAATAGTCCTTTAAACTGCCTCACAATTTAAAGCTCTTACCATAGCCATATATCTTCAAAAAAAAGACTAAGACCAATTTTGATATAAAGCCAATTAACTTACTTGAATTTTTTGGGAGATGGAAGGAAACCAATATGCCTGGGGGAAACTGACACTAATATGGTGAGAACATAAAAACTCCTTGCTCATATCGATTCAAACCTGGGAGCTAGCCCTGCAAAGGCAAGAGTGCTAGCCACTGAGCAACATACAAGCTGCTATAGTTTCTGTGGAAGGCGCTTTAAAGGGTATAATTAAATCTGCTCACCATATAACAAATTCAAATATCATGTCCCCCACATAGCAAGTATATCCGATATCAGACCCTGTGTGAGGAGATCATGAACAGGAAAAAAAAACCCTCTCTAAATGATTTTGAAATTCTCAGATACAATATTGTAAATGCAGGGTCTGTGTCACAGGCATGTCTTATGGCAATAAGCCCCACAAATGGCAGGCCCACCAATAACATCCAACAGACGTACAGTCAAGTAATAAACCCCTAAAAGTATCAGGTCTAGCATTACTGCCCTAGTGGCACGTCCCATCTTCCAAGCAGTACACCATCCCTTGATTCTCTAGGGTTCCTTTTAAATGCTGTATCAAACAAGATCCTTACCTTCTGTAGTCTGGGCTACTGATCTCACAAATCCCAGTCCTAATCTTTACCTTTTCCTGTCACTAACTTTTAAACATCCAGGGAGGGGAGAAGTATTATAACAGATAATACCAGAGGCTTATCTGAACGGAGTTTAGGAACTTCTGGACTCTGTGTCTTGTGCATATTGTACAGGAATGCAGTGATGGGTTTTGGATGAGTGATATACTTCCCCCATTTTTGTGGAAGGCTGGGTCGGCCTTTTCATTCTACTCCAGATGTTGGTGTATTAGGGGGTACCTGTGCTGGCTGGTGGGGCATTTTAAATTCCCAGGGAGTTCTGGGAGGGAGAAGAAATGTATATTACCTGAGTGGATGAGAGTATTTGGGTGTGGTAACATGCTATCATAGTTTGCAGTAAAGACTCTGGTCTAGAGCAGAAAACATACCTCTAGCAGGAGCTACAAACCAAGGATTTTGAAACTATATTGTAAGCGCCTTTTTGTCAGTTTGGGACTTTGCTGTTTGACTTTACCATTTTTGTTTAAGAAAAGCAGTTTTATTTCATGTATGCTGAAGGCAGCTTATTTTATGTGTCCGCAATCAATGATATTGTCCCAAAATCCTTGGTTTGTACTGTATGGCTGTGTAATGTGTGATGCACTGATCCGGGTGCTCCTAATATCACAACATCAATATCTTCCATATACATACCTATCACGCACTGCTGCTGATGTACAGGACCCGGGTTACATACGAGATAGGGACTGTAGGTGTGTTCTTAAGTTGAATATGTATGTAAGTTGAATCATGTACATTATTTTAATAAATGCAATTAGGACAGATGTTTGATTCAACATATTATTAGGAAGCATTGTGTCAGTTACTGTATAAAATCCTCACTGTGAGCTAGACATTCATTAACTTCTGGAGCAAGCTGTGCTTTGATGTCTAAAAACTAACAACTGCAGAGTTTGTCTTGGTCATTAAAAGAGTTACAAGAGGCTGCAGAAGAGCTCATCCCCCTAAGATCACCCACAACCTCAGCTGTGTTTAGCAAAAGATTTCTTCTGCAAGTAATGCAAACCACCCCCTCTCTCTCCAAGCCTCTGTCCTGCACAGGAGTTCGTATCTAGGAGTCGTCTGTATGTCCGATGTCCTTAACACAGGGACTACCTGTACTGAACTAGCTAAATATAGATGGGAACTCATGTAAGTTCTGCACCACTGGACAAATATCTGAAACAGTAGCAATATGTCTCATTTAATGACTAAAATATATGCATTAACCCCTTATTGACCATTCTGTATTTGCAGAAAACTTTTGGTAATCAGTCTTCAGAGGAAGCATTAATTACATGCACACATTCGTTCTCTACCGCCCTAAAAATGTGCCTTTGCCCTCTGTGTACAATTCTGACCTGAATGATCTATGCTAAAATTAAATAATAGATTTGAGTAGAGGAAGAAGCCTGTATGCTCAAAGTCAGTTGCAGGAAAAAAAATTCCAAAAATGTTTCAACATAAATTGTCAGTTGTTTTGGGTCCTGGGATGACCCCCTTATCAAGGAAGTCACATTGTACTGAAAAAACAGTAAACCTTTTCTTTTACAGATAAGCTTCTGTGCTATTTGCTCCCCCCCTTCCTTTTGTAGACCTTTATTTTGATTACCACAAAACTTTTCTGGCCTTGAAATATATGTTTTATGATATGTTTAAACTGTAATCCTAATTAATGTTTTAGTGCTGTAATAGAATCTGGCAATTACAGTATTAGTGTATGAACCTCCAGCCTGTATTTGTTCACTATGATTAATTGTCATGATGATCACATAATCAAAGGCTACATTAGTTGGTAACCTATCACCAGTACAGATGCAAAAAAAAAAAATATCTGTCTGGCAGGGAAAAGGTCTTTCAAGAAGGTAACTACAAAAATACAAAAATCCTTTAAAAAAGTTCTACTTAAATTTCCTGTTGAATCCCCTGTTGAATCTATCAGCATTTGCCATGTCCAATGGGCACTGAACACCATAGATTTGTGTGTTGTAAAACTGTAGAGCAGGCCATTGATGACAGGGCTAGTTACACTGGCCACTTAATTAGGTATCCATGTTTAACTGCACTTAGACATTGTCAAGATGACCTGCAAACTGAGCATGGGGATGGGGGAAAAATAGTTTAGGGCAGATAGGCACAGCATCAGGAGATCTCTCTGGGTGCCACTCCTGTTTACTAGGAACAGGCACCTAAGAGTAGAATTCACACAAGTTCACCAAAATTGGACAAGAGAAGACTAGAAAAACATTGCTGGTTCTGACGGGTCTGGATTTCTGCTGAGAATTTTGGATGTAGGGTCAGAATTTGACATCAACAACATGAAGGCATGGATCCATCATGCCTTGATTAGACATTTCCGGCTGGATGGTGTTGGTGTAGTAAAAAAACACTTTAGTAATATTGTATCCAATATAGCAAATTCAGGACTTTTTAGGCATCAATAACCAAAAAATATTCACAAGGTCTTAAGCATAAAATGCCAGCAAACTTTAATACTTGCATAAAAACATTAAAATAGAATATAAAATAGAAATAGAATACAAAATAGAATTTCAATTTGCAAACAATCTTAGCTGATTACAACTCTGAAAAATGATCTCAATTAGCTCTGACCTGACGTGTTTCACAGATTCTAACGTTTATAATTTGTTTCTATTCAGTTGTCCACAACAATAACATCCATTATTCATTTTTCAATACAATCCTCGTACCATTTATAAATATATAAAAAAATTCAACCAACTCCCCCCCTCCCAAAAGAGAATTATCTTTCCAATTCATCTCAAAAATTCACAAAAACGTGGAGATTCAATAAATTGCATCCATTTTACCCATATCATATTATATTTTTCCATTTGCCCCTCATCTTCTCATCTTCTCATCTTCTGCTATTAACTATTATGTTTGAGGAAAAAGGCAATAAGTCTTCAGGTCTATTGTTAGGCCACCCTTTGAGGAAGTAAAAATAACATCGTTATCATTGAATGATCTGTCCAAGGTATTAATTCTATAACAACATCAGCCTCCTATGCAAATACATAATGACTTGTTAAGAAATAATCGATAGGTGAATATGATTGATGTGATTGATGAATTGTAGAGAAACAGGTGAAACCCATATCGACCAGATATAACATCCTCCAAACATCTACCAAATGAAGATCATGTAAGCAGTTCTTAAACTTATTTAATTTGGAGAAAGAGGTAACTGATTTACCTGCAGCCGTGTTTAACTTAGGGTCCAATACAAAATTAAAATCACTCCCTACTGTAAGTGTACCTTCCAAAAAATTCTGTAACTTATAAAGATATTGTGTAGCTTCATGTGCAGAGTTGTAGTTTGGTGGGTATAGAGATGCTATAGTGTGAACATGTTCCCATATAGCTATTTTTACAAATACATAGGGACCCAACGGCTCGACTACTGACTCCAGCATATTAAATGGTAAGGATTTATGAAAAGCAATTGAAACCCCTCTGGTTTTAGTTTCTGGATTTGAGCTGTAAATTCAATTAGTATAAAAGCGGCTGTGACACTCTGGAATCCGCTGTGTTTGGAATCTTTGTGAATATTTGATACCTTTGGAATACAGATTTGTTATTGACAAGTAGTAAGGAAACACCAGTACCAAGAAGGGCATACAGAGCAGTTATCTTCTAAGGTTTTCAGCCTGTAGCTGCCTTCAAAATTATTATTTGGAAATAGATTGTTACATTGCAACAAATTTCTTCATACACCACTGTGTGACAAAACTGACTATTGTTTTCAAGTACATGCTGGAAAACCCATTATTTTACAAGCAAGAACCGTAATCGAAGAAACCTATCAAAAGACATACAGATAGATATGTTCATTTAGAGGATTAAAGATGTCCACATGGCAAAACATGTTATTTTGGGGAGGATGGAATGGACAATGGGTACTGCCATTTAAAATTGTTTTGTAAGGGTCTTTTGCGTCACACACTCGAGCACAGTAAGTGGTGAGCACCTCCTTACATTGAAGTATGAGAAATACTAGGTGCCATCTCTTTGTTGTCTGCATCATTCCACTCTTTTATTGTCCCTATAAAAGGCTTAGGGATAAACAAGCCTCTTGGGCTTTAGCTTACTTGTCTGACACTAAACTCATCCAGGAGAAGAACCTTGAAACCTCCACTATATTCTACACCTTGTTCTTAGCTATACAACAGACACAACCCTACAACCATTTAAATGTGAGTACCAGAAGATACAAAACAATATATTTAATTTTTGTAAAATGTATTTTATGTGCATTGCATACCTATATATATATATATTACAGGACTTATCTAATTGATTCAATGTGCCATGTTGTCTATAAAACTTTTGCAAAATGCAAAAGATGCAAAGATAAAAAAAAATTACAATTCTTCTGTCATTCATTCTTATCTACATTTTTTTTTATTTCTTCCTAACTCATTTCCTGCCTCTGTTTCTTAATATACTATACAATTATTGTAAAAGTTTTCAAAGTTAAATGCTTTGTTTTTTTACTACGCAATACAAATATATGATAAACTGTCATTTTCCTAAAAATGCATATAAACATTTAGATAGGCATGTAAATATTTTGAATAAAATACAAATCTTTAATTTCTCCATTACCTTTGTCATTTTTTTAATTCTTACTGAAAGGTAAAGCAACAAATTCACTTTATTGATGGCAAATCATTACAGCCTATACTTACCTTGCACCCCCCAAGCTTTGCTCGCATAGAGAGCATAGAGTAAGAGAATATGTGACTCACGATCCTTCTTCAGGCTTCTAGAGATGTGAAAAAAGTGCTGGGAACACCAGAAAATGGTAAGTATAAGCTGTTGCAGGGATTTTCTTTAAAGGAGTCCTCTATTGGTGCAATTTTTACAAATCATTTACAGAGCAATCCAGGCAAAGCATAAAACCACCGTGCCAAGTCCATACATTCACTGCAACTGTGATAAAGTCCTCCTATTTTACCTAAAATCAGTATCACATAATCTAAACTGTCATAAACTGGCCTGATTGGGGATGTTCTTCAAAGTGAATCTTTCCATAAATTAAATAGATATTGTGGATTTTATTTACAAGCACAGTAATATAGTAATAGTTGCTTAGGGGTATTATCGATATATGAGCAGAATTTCCCACAGCAAGGGACAGAATGAACATTTATTCTTTTAAATAATGAATAAAGAGAATGTATAGTCTTTTCAGTTAAATAAGAGTTAGCTTGATGTAGATATTTGTATTACTATATGTAAATATTAATTAATACTACTATAATTAATAATACACACATATATGAGTATATATATATATATATAATTTATTTTTTTCTCAATAGCAGTTCACATTATTTGCTATAGGGCCTGGACTTAAAGGAAGGAGAAATAAAGAAAAAGGAATACTTGTCCTGATTAGACCTCCCTAAAACCATAGCAGTGGTAGCAGTGACAGCAAGTTAAAATACCACAGGAGTTCTAATCCTTTCCCATTTTTAAAAAACTACAAAAAATTATATGCGATTAGGATTTACCTTTAACTGTCACGGCTATCAGCACGGCTATCAGTTGCGCACTGCTGAAGTTTTTTGGGCTATCAATGGGCAGGATTTTTATATAGGTACTGGAGGGACATACCAAAGGGTCGACTGTGTATGCAGGGTTTAGGTTTTTAGGATGCCTACCCCTGTGGCTCACATTGCTGTATAAATGCAAATTTTTAATTTTTTGAATTGATTCACACTAGTGCATTGCATGGTGTGATAGGTTACCATTCCTGGTAATGGTAAATGTCATCCCAAATGCACCATAGGAATGAACTACCACACATGCAAAGCATACAACAATGTGTGAGTGCTTAGTATAAAGCACTGTATTACTGTAGTGGGAACAAACCCTGCCATATCAGCTAAGGATGGAAAATTGTTCTCAAAAACCCCCTTCTCTTACCCCAAAAAATATTATCATATTATGTAACGTCAGTGAGAGAGGTGCAATAATGGCTAGGTATGATTTTAACCCTTTTGCTGTCAGAGATTTTTTTTGCACACCTAATAAAATGCACAAACGTTACACATAAAATGCACTTACAAAATATTATATATCTGAAAACAATGACCCTGTAGAATGTTTTATGTTGCATGATTTAAGCATAATAGTGGATTGTATAATTTTTTCAGCAAAACAATATTTTTAATTTTAGTGCACCAAAACATAAAAAATTCCAAATTATTTGTAAATCATTAGATGAGACTGCATTTATTAAATAGATACCAAATAGTAAAAACCTAAAAATTACAATACCCCAAATTTTCTATAGGTGATGTTTAAAAAACCTTGATAGCTCATTACTTTAAACTTATCCTGGCTGGTCCTAGAAAGATCACTTTGGTGTGCACAGGAATACTTAATATGTTTTGTATGTGTGCCTACCTGACAATCATGTTTGTATTTATGTCTGTATGTAGGTGGAACGGTTGTGGATTGTAGAAAAATGTTCACATTTAATCTAAAGTTATCATATTGTGGTTGACAAATAATAGGTTCTCTTTAGTAAAACAGCAGAGGATTATTTGACCCCAAGGTGTTTAAGTAGTTTAAATACAATGAATCAATTTCAGAAAACCTGGCACTCAAAGAAAAAATGTAAGCAAATGTTCAAATGCTATAATTGGCTAATGCCAGTGAAGTGTTTAAATAATATACATTTTTCTCTTTTTTCTTTGATTCTGGCTAATTAACCTACCCTCCCTCTCCACGTATACTGACATTATTATTCTGCAGTGTCCTCATCTTCCTTCATCATCTGCAATGATAATTTGGTTGTAGTTCAATTACTTACTATTGAACAATTATGTTCAATATTCAAATGGACAATAAGGAATTGGCAAAAGACTTATAACATACATTTTTTGCTTTTCCCCTCTTTCTACATGTTCCCTGTTAGTACATGTGCAGTAAACCTAAATTGCATTTAGGTCTGCCACTACCTCTTCCAGTCTAAAATCTGCAGATTATGCTTTCTGGTACTTATGCTAGTTGTATATACATATACATTTCATCATTTTCAAAGAATTATACAACTATAATAAATTGTGTTTTCGTATATGTAAATATTTCAGTGATAACATTTTTCAAAATCATTATTTTTTTCTTTTTTTTTTACTGCACAGGTGTACATTAAGCATGAGAATATTATGTCGTGTGACACTAATGGCTCTCTTTTCATTGTCTTGTTCTGCAAATGTCCTACCATTTATACCTAAAGCTGAACTAAAGGCTGCAGGTGAGTATTGATTGCAACAACTAGAACAAAATAAATTTTAATTTATTATAGGTAGAATGTGCAAGAGGAATGCTATTGCTCATAAGCAACCTTACATTACTCTGACAATGGACAAGCATAGGCATTTATGCCCAATTCAAACATAGAAATGGATCTGCAGAAATAGATAGAATTGTATTCTTACTCTAATGATTAAACAATGTATAAAACCTATACCTAAATCGTAATAAGTCAAAAGTTGGGCTCTTTTTTATAACAGGGAATTAGACATTCCCTGGCAGGAATCAGTTATTGCCATTGAAACACATGGACCTGATTCCCTGTTTTATAAAAAGAGCCCTGAAAGTAAAAATGCTGATAAATGTAGAACCTATATAAAAACTTTATTGGTCTCAGTGAACAAAACAGCAGTCTCTTTAAATTCAGTATGTAACAATACAACAATTCAATTTCAGCTCATTTTGAAGAGATGTATTTTGTCCACTATGACCAAAGAGATTTGTATTGTTGCTACATTTTTCAGCTTTTTCTACAAAAAAAAACTTTTTACCATTTAGGTATAAGTTTCATATATTGTTTATTATGGCATCAACATACAGGAATTATTCCCTTTTCCTCGTTTAGGATGTCTCTAGTGTTTAAAACAATGCCAAGTTTCCAAAACTGGAAGATACCTGCTGGAAGACTAAATGATCAACTATAAGTTTTGCAACTGGTTAATCAAAGCTTCCTCAGACTCCTTGACCCGGAGGAACTCTTGGAATAGTTTTTCAAATTTGGGGAACCCTTGTTAAAAGTTCACCAATGAGTTCCTTACAAATAGCAAACTATTTTTAAGAAATCTATTCCAGGTTTGCTGGAAACCCAGCTTTACTGTGGAAATTGTATTCTCTCCAGCCTTGGAGAGCATAATTAAATCAGACCCATTGTTGGGACATAAGTGGTCTAATTTGGATTGTTGGCAAGGTAATGTTTTTTTAGGCTGTCCCTATTGTGTATCTTGAAACAGCAACACCACTTGTTGCCATAAAAGCCTGTATTTAAGCTCAAAACTACTTTTTAAGTGTGTTTTTTCTTTGCGTCTGGACAAATATTCTTGGCAGTTGGGACTGAAATCTTGGACTACCTGACTTGGTAACAATGCAATCCACAAGATTCCACTTTTTTTTTTATCAGTGTTTAAACACTACTTAAGGCATTTTAAAAACTCTGGATATTTATTGTACTCTTTACCTGATCTTAAGTTTTATTAACCATTCAATTAATGGTTCTTTTCCTTTCCCTATTGATATGTATTCAGCAATTCAGTGCAATTGAGGATACAGGGCTGGACACTCTCCCTTTTTTACCCTTAAGTGGAACCTCTGTGTGTCAACTTGTATGTATAATATCAGCTTCAACATTCCAGGGCATGTAAACATTTGATCGGCCACATTGGGGTTAATTTAGTTATCATTCTATTTGAAAAAGGTTGCATGCATTTATATGATTAAAAATTGCCTTGTATGAGCACATTCCTTAAATTAAAGCAAAGTTTTCTGCATGATTAGTCATATTTATTAAATTAATAGCCAATATTTCATAGGTTCTGTCCAGGGTATTTAAATGCATGAGCACAATGTTAAATCAATACTTGCAATAAAATATTTTTATTTCAATCAGTTTTATTGAATTTTACATATAATAATACAAAACAGGTAAGGGAAATACCACATACAAAAATAAAGAGAGAAGAAGGGCCAGCACAACCTCTGGTCCAACATGAACAACCTTTAGAAAAATTAACAATGATGATTTACAATTATATATATAACTCCAAATATGGAGCAGTGCTGATACATAGAAATACATCCGCAAGTACAAGACAATAGGGGGTAGGTGAAACTCAGAATAAAATAAACATAATATATAACCACCCTGGATTGACATAAAAAAAAATCAACCACCAAGGGGGTCTAATGGGTCAAATAACAGAATCGCCCCCGGGTATACCGGAGGAGCTTTTCAACAAGGCACTGGTGCAAAAATAATTTAACAAAAGGGGAAAGGGGGAGGGGACATCGAACAGGTAAGGGAGAGATGAGGAAGAGGAAGGGGGGGAGGGGAGCGCCCGACTGGCCTCGCACACGACTACACTATCCAGCTGCCATACACCAAGACAAAACACTTTGAGCTTCACCATTGCTCTCAGTGAGAACCTTGCCAGAGAACTTTAAATTGGGTGAATTCCCTGTACCAATCCCAAGCGGACCAAATCAACTTGTATTGTTCCCATTTGTTGTCGTCCTCCGCTACAAGCCTTTCCAGATGCTGTATCTTTTCTAGTTCTGTAAACCAATCTTTCAAGGAGGGTGCTACAGTCTGTTTCCATTTTCTGGGAATAATTGATCTAGCGGCCGCAAGAAAATGCCGCAACACATCATTCTTGTTAGCCTTTAGAGACCCTGGGAGAATAGATAACAGGGCTATCTGAGGGGTAATCCTCAAGTCAGATCCGAACACACTGTTATAAATATCCCCTACCTGGGACCACAGCTTGCAAATATTGGGACAGTCCCCCCATATGTGCAGCATTGTACCTCGATGGGAGTGGCAACGCCAGCATCTATCAGACAGGGAGGGGAACATACGATGAATATCAGATGGACATAAATACCATCTAGATAAAATTTTAAAATTAGTCTCTTGGGTCTTACAAGGAAGAGACATTTTGTGGGTTAGGGTGAAAGCTTTCTCCCAATCTAACGGAGAGACAACCTCCCCCAGTTCCGCTTCCCAGTATCTTGTATAGGTGGGGGCGTTGCTTACGTGATGTTTAATCAGAATCTCGTATATCAGTGATATCACATGAATTGGTCTGTTTGGTGAGCATAGGACCTTTTCAAAAGCCGTGAGGCTTCGCTGCGTGGGACATAAGGCTAGAACGGTGGAGAGAAAAGAAACCAGTTGGTGATAATGTATCCATGCTGAGGGAAGCCTCTGCACCCTGGCGTCAAGCGATGAAAATGGTGGGATTTGACCATTCTGAAGTATACTGTAAATCTGCTTATTATCCTGAGCAGACCAAGAGAGAAACTTTTTAGCATGTAGGGCCGGTGGGAAAGAGGGGTTGTCAAATAGAGGAGTCATAGGACCCATTAGAGAGGACACATTATCTGATTTAAGGAGATTGTCCCATTCTCTTAGAAGGTCTATAGTAATACCCGGTAGAGGAGGGTGGCTTTGCAGTCTAGACCTATTCACCCAGAGTATAGAACGAAGATCAATTGGGGATAGAACATTTTCCAAGGTTACCCAACTTTTCCTCTCACCATTGTGGAACCAATCAACAACTCGAGTTAGTAAGGCCGCTCTGTAGTAAGATCTGAGGTCAGGGACCCCAACTCCGCCGTAATTTTTAGGTCTAGTGATGTACCGAAAGGCTAATCTGGGGCATCTTGATTTCCAAAAGAACCTCCTACAGAGCAGCTGTAGCTTACAAAGAAAGGCCTGGGGCAAATATATCGGGACTGTTTGAAAGATATACAGCAACTTGGGCAAAGTATCCATTTTAAGAGTGTTCATTCTGGCAAACCATGAAAGAGGGAGTAGATCGTACCTAGCCAACTCTAACTTCAATTTACTGAGCAGTGGATCATAATCATATTTAAATAATTTAGTTGGATCATCAGATATAAAAATTCCCAAATATTTGAGTTTATCATTGCAATGCCGGAAAGATGTATGGTCTCTGAGGTACCGAACCTGGACAGGATTGAGGGAGACATTAAGTATTTCGGATTTGTCAAAATTCACTTTGAGCAATAAAATATTTTATTGTAGGTATCATGCCCTTTTTAGGCTATGATCAGTCTTTTGGCAGGAATTAATGCTTTCGTGTGGATCCTGTTGGCTGGCACCTTTGCAAAGCTGCACCGATTCCTAAAACAGAATTAAACCTGCGATACTCACCTATTCCCATTCTGTTGGGAGGACAATTCCATCAATGTAGCCCATCTTTAGCAAACTTGATTTGTGTGCCGGCATAATGTACTTCCACACAGGTGCACAGGAGTTCACTTATTCCTGTCACGTGCAAGAGAAGCCAGGATTGCTGGGTTTTTCAGTCAACAAATGCAAAGCTACACATGCAAAGCTCAGCAAAATTTGACAATTGAGCAATGATCAGGCAGGTGAGAAGAATTATCATCTGTCCCTTTCTGCAATAAACATCTGATGCCAGGATTTGTAGAGCACAGTATAGTACTTCCTTTGTACTTAATTTTACAGATGCAAAGAAGTTAAACAGCCAGTGACAAAATCTTAGTTTGTGTGAAAAAACAGTAAAGTGTTTACATTGCTGATTTGGTGAGTGTGCTAGGTTCATTACAATATTGATATATAAATTAAATGTGCATTTGTCCTTTACCTACTATTTTTCCACATCAATAAATTCTATATTGTCTTTTGTCTTCTTACAGTTAGAACAGCATTTGATAATGACATGGGACAGTCACTGGATGTGTGTGAGCTCATCGGAGTCATTAGAAGATCTTTAGGTCTGGACGCTGAAAATCCCCAGTATGACCCAGAAGATGTCAGTTCCATCAGACCTAGAAAATTGAAGCAGTTTGTACAGGAACTACTGACCAATTATCTCAGCAGTCGTCAAGCAAGACAGGCTCAAGTTGGCTATAATATTAACTCGTTTGGTTTACGATTTGGCAGGCGGGCAGCCAAAGTGAATATGGACACTTTCTGGCAGCAATTTTCTGGAAATAAAGATCTTCCAGTTCCTATCCGGGTATTACAAGAAACATTCTGTTCTGACTATCCATAGATAGAATACAATCTGATTGCATTTCTATATATTGGACATTTACAAGGAAATTGCTTCATTCCCTTGTGTATCATTATCTTCAGTCAGCATAAATTCACAGATATGTTCTGTCAGTTCATGTTTATCGCTTACTGTTGTTGCTTAGCAACATTTCTACAGGCATAGAGTCTATTGAAGACACAATGGGCCAACCATTTGGTGTCCGAAGAACTGTCTGTGTTGCTTGTAGCAACCAATCAGGTTCCAATGGCCACATATACAGATTTAATGATGAAATCAAATCTAGAGCTGTCTCATTAAAGTTTGAAAGCTACTTTTGTTGCACTATATACTGCTGTACTTTAGTGTATTTAAACAATAAAACTTTAAAGCCAGGTTTTGGGTTATTGTGAAGGGGCATTTAAGAATAACTGCTCTGTAGTATTATATAATATCATCTTTATACCAGCTTTGCAGATGCTCCAATTGAAGCTTACAGAATTAGCCACCTTTGTGATTTTATGATCTGTGCAGTCACAGGTGACCAGCCAATATTTTTATGCCCAGAAGTCTACCTGTGATTTCAACTGGAATGTGGAATGTGATGTGTCGCAGGTTCAGTGGCAGAGTATACATGTCTATAGGCATGTGGTCCAGTGATCATAGGCAGGCTTTTTTTAAGAATTGATATGGCTTTGTTTGGTAGCAGACTTAAGATGTAACTCGGGTATGGGTTTGTGTGGACACAACAAAATAAACTAATGACTTTGCACTTTCATAAAAGATTTTTTGACACTGACACAGTAAACACAAACTGTATCAAGATCATTGTAATTGTGGGGGCCTGGAAATTAATAATTATTAATGTATATTGTTTCTTTTTTTTGAATTTTCATGGTAATACCTAATTCAACCCCTCTATGTAACTGCAGTAATAGATAAACTTGTACTTTTAATTCATTCCTGCAGGGAGAAAGAAGACAGTAATGACTGATTCATCTCTTGGGCTTAGCAATAGACCTTGATTTTTAAAGTGGAACTATAATTCTGCATTCAAAACTGCAAGCAGGCAGGATTTTTATTGCAGAAGGGACAGGCCATGTTCCTTGTGCAATAAAACATACTTTCCTGTCTGTTCACAACCTTCTTTTCTAAGTGCGCAACTCAGTATAGGATGCCAAGATATGCTCAGTACCATAACAACCACTGGGGCTCCTATGATTAAGAGCGAACCCCTGTTGGCCTGGGTGGGATTTACGTCATCCCAACCTGGCCAATCAAGATGGACAAAGATCCGAAGAGGACCGAATAAAGACAGGAAGAGCCTGTGGCAGAGCAATGACAGGTGAGTGTGATTAAAAAAATAAACTGCAGATATATTTATCCAAGGACCTGCATGGCCACAGTTTATTATTTTTAGGGTATGGTTACACTTTAATGACAGCCGGTGCTTCCAGGGTATACTCTATTAGCACTTATATGAGCTGCACAATTAGAGGGTTTATAAAACAGTGAAACAGTGCTGGGAAAAAAACACATCAGTGCCATTTTAAAATGGCACCTGGGTCTAGCATATGGATGTGATTTATTACTTTGACTTGATGAACAGAAATATTTGGCTTGGTACATTCCCTACTTTTTTTTAGAAGTGGACAACCTTGATTGGCCAGTCTGGGATTTTGTAACTCCCACACAGTTGCACAAGAGTTCCTGGCAGGCACAGTTTATACACAGCTCAGACTTTTTGACAGTTTCCCAGAGTAATCAGGCAGGTAGGAAGGGTCATTGCAGAAAGGATATCACCTGCCCTTTCTGCAATAGTGACCTGCATTTTAAAAGTAGAACTTTATTTCCACTTTAATCCTTCCACATTATCCTGACTACTAAAGGAGTGACATTAGCAATAAGGCGTCTGTTTATAAAGCTATGAATATTCTTCCAAACATTCTCCTGTAGTTAGCTAATCATGCATGTAGAAAATATGCCCCTGCAGATTCACCTGAAGAATGTTTGCAGAGTGTCAGATTCACTGCTTGATATATGGACCCCTAAGTGATTTAAGTGATTTAAGTGTTTAGAGAAAAATCTTTACTAAGTTGCCATTGATAACCTCTCCTAAACCTCTTCTAAACATGCTAATGTCTGAGTGACATACTGTTATGTTAGCCTCAATACTGTCTGCATTAAACACAGCAACAAATAGTGCAATGGCAGTAGCCATGTTTCTTTTATGCAAGGTGTATTTTAAACAGGTTATAAAACTATTGTTTTTCAACTATTGGTCACTTGGTGACACATGCATGAATCTAAAAAAAAAATTAGGTTAGATGATTCAATAATGTGGTAATCTGCTGTGAAACACTGTGACCATTGTGTAGGTGACCAATTAATTGCAAATGGACATTATTGAAAGCATGAACCATTCTGAATTCTCCTTTATTTAATAATTTTTTTAGACTGGACTGCAAAATAAAGGACAGAGAAACTATAATAGTTTTCTATGCACAGGCTGAGCTCCTGGTATATGCAGGGACGTTAGGTTTGTGTAGACTCCTCTGAGATGAGCAGAGCCAAATGATCCAGTGCTCCCATCTCTACAACAAGAAAAGATTGTTAGATATTCATACAAAAAACAAATTCAACAATCACTGAAATAAGAGAACAAGTCAAAAAGTGTAAAGCACATCAAAACTAGGTTTGCTCACATTCATGGACATGGTCATACCTTCCTAAATTTAGTGGAACATTAAGGTTTATTAAGTGCCATCCCTTTGGTGACAGTAAAATCATAGAGCCAAATGGCAACACACATGAGCATTGCTATTTAGAGAACCACTTTAGGCATCAACCGTGTTATATAGCTCAGCAACCCAACTACTAGCAATCCTAGCTATTCCTGAACATATACAAGTTAAGGAAATAGGTAAAATGCCATTTTATGATAAAAAAAGGTTTATCTAGGGTTATTTGTTATATATGGCAATATGTAAAAAAATTGAAACACCTAAATAGGATCACAGTTAGTGAAGTTAACCATTTTCCATGGTTTCTGCTCTCTATAGGATTTGTACAATAGTAAAAGAACCAGGGCTAAAAATCAAATCAACAAGCACTCTAGGCAAAGTTGCAATTAAGGAACTTTTATGTATCATCTTTGATATGATGATCATCTTTGAATGATGTGCATTACTTTAATAAAAAAAACCTACATTTTCCTGCAGTTCCGTGCACAATTACCTTTAAGGCGAAGGTATGCCAGGAATTCAAGGACAGTCTGAATAGTAGTCTCATCTAATGAATGTAGCGATGTTCCTGTAGAAATTAGAAAACTATAACTGCTCTCCTTTAAAACTTATCAGTTTCATTTTTTAAACCATTCAGTGCCTAAGAAACAGGAACATTTTTTTACGTCTAAGACAACATATTGAAAAGAAAAAACTGCTGCCTTCTGACTTAAATCCAAAAGAAATAGAAAGTTAAATGTTCCTTACTTTCTGTTGCAGTAACATAAATCACCAGAACAAATACAGAGAATGAATCAATAAATCTGGGACATGGGATATAAAAGGGGGGTTAAAATTTTTCACACTCAGTCAATCTTTTAGAAATATTTTAACAATGTCAGCCTCCATCATGGTACATTTTGGATGGCATTTATTAAAGTCCGAAATTCAAAATTGTTCAAATACTTGGAATATGTTTTAGCCATCATCCACTGTTCATCCACCATCTACTGTTTGTGGTATGTCATTTGTTTACAGATGTTTGATTCACTCAGTAAAGTCTATATAGCTTCTGGCTTCATTGATTGTTTGTCCAACAATCTGAAAATTTTACCATCTACTGAATACTGTATGAGAAGCTTCAGGAAAGGCTATTTTTAAGGAAAGCAAAGAGAGCAAAATTATAGATAGATAGACTTACCATACATGTCTCTTCCACCCTTGAACAAGTCTTCCACTATCTCCCTCTTTCCAGGTATACCACCCTTATCAGGCAAAGTTCGATGAGCATCTGTTGGTTAAAGAAAATTGCCAAATAATAAATTCTGATTATTAACAGCTTTATATATATATGGAGCTCCATGTGTTTATATTACAATATGGAGGCTAGCAAGATAATCACATCACATTCTGGCATATCAAGATATTAAAAAAATCATTATTCCAACTACATTACACTTAAAACAGTGCCATCTTTTCCAGCGTTTCTTCAGACCCTGATACTGCTGTTTTCCAACAAAACACAAAGAGTTCTTCTATGTTTTCAGCACATCTGTAACAATTTTTTCAGAGATTCTAATGTAGTTGATATAATATATAAAGTTAAATACACACATTTGAATATGAACAGGGAACCCCTCATACTGGTCAGCAAGTATGCAGACTTAGTAAGCACATATTCTTTCTCCAACAGTACAATATATACAATATATACAATTTATCAGATGTACACTCAAGCATATACCTAAAGCGAAAAATTTCATTTTTTTTGGTGTATTCATGCTTTGAGAAAATAAATTCTCTGCAGGTCCCCTCTACCTATCAAACAGATTTTAACAAACTCCATTACAGATCCTTCCTTGAATCTATTCCATAGAGGACCAGTTTTAAAGTTTACGTAAAGTCAAAACTTGAAGAGGGTTGAAAGTAATGCCGCTGTGTATCAATGTTTTGTAAGAGCTATAACTGCCAATACTGTGATGAATGAACCCTCTATTTCCTATATTTATGTCCATGGGTCTAACTGCTGGCACTACTGCATCTGGTATTATGCAGGGGATAGTTTAAGGAATCACAGGACACGCAAAGGACTATATTAAGCAGCCCACATCCTCCAGGGATACCTGATGTAGGTATCCCAGGAGGCTGGGGGCTTCCCATTCAGTCTCAACGCTGTGGTGGTAAAAACAGAAGGGTAAATATTTTTTTATTTTAAAACACATTTGTGTACTTACGAGGCCCAAGAAGATAACCAGCACTGTTCAAGGTCCATCCACGCTTGTCTTTTGGCTAAGAATGCAGGTGAAACATTTAAAAAAAGAGATCAGGAGATCCTTAAAGCCCTACAGGTGTACGTACTATGTAACTCTCTTTTTAAACATCACAAGCAACCAGTTTTAAAGTATTTTAAGTTGTGTCATAATACCATAATACAAAGGCCATAATACAAAGTTGTCCCTTGCTGCATGGCTTCTAGTGGATTAGAAGTTCCACATTTTAGGGTAGTATTTTGACACTGGTTTCTTTTCCTATTTATCCTAAATTATTTAACCAAAAATTGTTTACTATTTACAGGTTTGTGTTGGCCTAAAATAAAAAAACATATGCATGAGATTATGGCTATTTCAACATTTTTAGTTAGAATTTACCTGTTAGAATTGATGATTAGGGTCAGGTTAGAGTGTAATTAATAATATCAGACAGTATGAAAGATAGCCCCGGAGCAAAAAGAAGAGCAGAGTTTGGCGCAGGGCCCGCATGACTGGGTGCCAATGGGAAGACAGGACAGTAAGGGGTTAATGTTTGAAGAAAGGGGAGGAGAGTAATAGTGGGAAAGCAGACAGTTTAGAGAAGGGTGCTGGGGGGAAGAAAGGGGAGGGAAGGGGAGGAGAGTAATAGTGGTGTGATTGTGGGGGGCGGACAGTTTAGGGAAGGGTTAAAATGGGCCAGACAGGCGGACAACAGCAGGTGCACAGCGTGGAGTGAGCTTCCTGCCTGCCCACCCTGTGGTTAGTGAGGTGAGGAGGCCTGGTGGTTAAAGGGTTGACAGTGGTTGACTTCCTGGGAGGGCAGGTGATTTGTGAAGGCTGAATGGTGAAAATGGACTCATCTTTGATATGGTGTCCAAGGTATTGGCACCCAAGTCAGGTGTGATATTGGCACCCAAGGCAGGTGTGGATGTGTCTGAGTGCCAAAATATCAATTCAAGTAACTCAGGTGGTATGTGGTTATGGCAGCCTTCTGCTACCAGTGTGTTTTGAGGGGATTGTGTGACATCAGAGCTACTTCAGTCAAGCCATATCTATAACTGCCATTTTGTCTTTCATATTGTGATCTTCTCTTTTTACTTTGCAAGTTAATAGCAATATACTTTGCTGACATACTGATGATTGATGACATTTAAAATAAAAAGTTACAAATGCAGTATAAATATAATATCCTTATCATAACTATATTAAGGAATTTTAACAATTATATTCTATAGCACTAAACATTGCAATACATTAGTATACCTTGAATAAACATATGACCTTGATTGAGCAAACTGGATGTTTTCTTACCATTAATGTGTAGCCAAAACATTCAGTTGCCATGGCACACAGAAGAAAAGAGATGCACAACAGAGTCTGTGAATTCCGCATCTAAAGAACAACAAAGTCATGTCAGATCTGGTTTATTTCACATATACTCTCTACATAATGGCCTTTAAGTGTGTCTATATCTAAATCTTGTTTTTTACCTTTGAACAGAATGGGCTTAGGGAGATTTACCCTTACTTCCTGTTTTGGCTTACAACCGTTTTCCAGACAGGAAGTGAGTGAAAATCTGCAATGAGTAACAATATAATACATATAGGGATTTTCTCATTCCCCTACCTAACCTAAAGATTTTTATGGCTGTCTTTGTTACTCTTAGTGATTTCCCCTCATTTCCACCCTAGGTGACAAACTTTTTTTATTACACAGGAAATTAAAGCATCTCTCCAACAGAATTTCTGACTCTAGTAAAACCTTCAAGAAGTTCTAATCCTTACACACCCTCTAAACCTAAATGGTGTTTTGTGTAGAAACATACATATTTAATTTAATAAGTCACATGAAAATGTAAAATGGGCAGTCTGTATAGTAACCAATTAAAACTATTGTAAGTATCATTAGGTACACACCGAATATGTTTACATAATAAATTACATTTAAATTGCAACTCATGTGAGTATTTCAGTGTGTCTTCCTATTATCCTCCTGCCATCAATTGTACAGCAGGACTCAGAGGAAGTGGAAAGGACCTATCCATTACTGACTCCTTATCAAGGGTTATTGCTCCTTTATTGTCCATCAGCAGATTTGAATGTGTTCTGGGTAAATTGTGATTAAGCATTAGACTTACCTATGCTGAAGCTGGGTTGCTTCAATCAAAAGATTGTCTCAACAAAATATTTACACCTTAACCTTCAACTTATATGTTTTTCAGCCACTTGAGGGGAGTTTAGCTTTAAAGCAGAAGTAAATTCCACTTTTAAAAACGCACCAGGCAGGCCATTATTGCAGAAACGGACAGTCCCTTTTATGTCCCTTCTACAATAATCCCTCCAATTTGCCTGATTGTACTGGGAAACATTGGTTGCCAGGATACCCATCAATCCCAGCTTCTCCTGCGCATGCTGGGACTGAATAAACTGCCTGTGCAGGAGTTACATGAACCCTGCCCAGCCAATTAGGAAGGCCAAAGATCTCTAGATTTCTAAAAAGAAATTCTCTAGAAAGAGAGGAAGAAAGAAAATGGTGGCATCCTGTGACAGAATGTAGACAAGTGAATATCACGCGGTTTAGTTGTACATTAGGAAACTAGTAGCATTAAGAAATAAAGCATGACCTTACCTACATCTTGCTGCACAATAAAGAAAGCTTAATAAACTATGCTGGTGAATGTATAAGTAAAACAATATTAAGAATACTATAGTACTAAGAAACAACTCAGTATTTACAGAAACCCTTAGTATTCCTTTACTGGAGTATTTTCCTGTTTTCTGAAACGGCTTGTGATAAATGGTCATTTCTGACATTCTAGATGGTTAAACAGGGAGAATAGATACAAATTCCGCAAGGATGCTGTGTTAGCATTTATTGGACTTATGTAAAGATCAGGCAGGTATCTCTCCACCTATTGGACTTACTAGAAACTATAGGCAAAGATAATAATAAATACATTAAAGGAATGTATAAAATTTAATCTGCCTTTACATGGTCAGCCTTAGTAACCAAACTGAAAAGTTTGTTATTTCATTGGTTGAAACAATCTGGAATGAACCATGCCATTGCCATATACCATCTATAAAGTTCTAAAAACATTATCACAAAGAGGCACAGTTATAAAATGCTGACTAGATTTATGAACACTGGTTTTATGATATATATTACTATTATCAGCTATTGAGATTCCTAAATATATAGCCATTTTTATATTGTTTTGCATTTTCTTCAAGCTCCTGTTTAAACCACTTTTAAACATGCAAATTTGTCGCCACTTTGAAAAGCAACAATAGGGATTTTTTCAAACACTTTTTCACCACTTTCCACTTCCACTTTTGCCACTTTCTAAATGTGGTGATACATTTGTCTATTTAGGGCAATGCAGGAATTATTGTACCTGTATTGTACACATTTTTAGGAACCAGTAAAAAAAATCTGTTCCCAATCTGATAAAAACATTGAATAAAAAAAACTTTATTTTTCCTAAACAGGCCTCATAAAACCAAAATAAATAATATTTATTGGAATACATTTTAATGCCTCATATTTATATTAATAAAGAACACAATAGCATTAAAAAAACTACAGTAAATCAAAGCAGCCAGTTAGCAATTATCTTTGTCCTGTTTGCTCTACACTGATGAAATGAATAGTTTGGTTGCTGTAAATGTTTGTAAACATTCCCTTGTGGGAATCTTCCAGCTCCATGTGTTTCAATGGCAATAACTGATTCCCTCAAGGAAATATTTATATATATACAAAAAATAAAAAAAAAAATAAAAGTAAATAACTTGGAAATTCAAATTTATATTTTGTATTGGATTGGATACAAACTTGCATATCCAATCCAATACAAAATAATTCAAATAATTACAAAGTATATACCTGGTAAATTCAAACTGTCATTTTGTATTGGATTGGATACAAACTCCAGCATCCAATACAATACAAGAAAATAAAAAAAAATAAAATAAAAGTAAATAACTTGGAAATTCAAATTCTTATTTTGTATTGGATTGGATACAAACTCCCGTATCCAATCAAATACAAAATAATTCAAAACAAACTCCAATAAATACAGAATCAAAGTTTTAAAAATTGCCACACTAGGGAGGTGTTTTAGAATAATATAGTACTTTACAATATACAGAGTTACTGCTTTTTCAGTATTTATGATTTGTTTACATTGCTGATTTTTGTGTTTTTCCTTTAATTTTATTAAAAGTAATTTTTTTTTTTTACATGATTGTGTGTTTCAAACATTTTTTATATTCATATTATCTACTAGAACCCTTGTTCGGACATATTTCTGTAAGTTACAGGTCTACAATTTAAAAAAAAATTTCATGAAAAACAATGGATCACTTTTGGTACAGAAATCTAGACCTCAGTGTAACGCTCAGGAGGTTAAATAGGTTTCTGACTTATCTATTCATATAAGAAAGAGTTCATGCAATACCAGCTGAAAGCACATAAATAAAACCTTACCTTCAATATAGGATTTATTGTCCTGGTGTAGAATATTCAGGGAAAAATATATTTTTGAGTTTTTCCAGAGTGTGTAGCTGAAGTAGGGGGCCAGAATCTTGCAAGCTTGATGTTACTCAGCCACCCTTCAGTGTCGTGAGATCCCCACAACTTGCTGGGTATTTATGCAGTGAGCGCAATTTTTTTGTGATTATCGGGGAGGGAGGAGAGGAGGGGATACAAAATGACAAATACGCAAAAAGGTTTGTGTTAAGGTGAAAGCTATTATTTGCTTTTTCAACAAGAAAATTAGTTTGATAGGCGTAATTGCCTATAATTGACTTCCTACTAATGCCAGTATATTTAAGTCAAGGGCTTGCTTTCTTCTATATGAAGTCTTTTTTTCTACCCTCACCCATGTCATGTTCCCCCTAATTTTTTTTATACAAAATCAACTTTGTATTCTCTACTTAGACTGCTTTGTAGAAAAGATGTGTAAACACGTTGAACTATGAAATTACATTTTTAAGGCCATGGAGATTTGTGAGTACGTTATGTTCAGCTAAAAGTCGCATTAAAATTAGCAGGTTCAAGTTTTTATGGTGTAGAACATTGTGGAAGAATACAGAAATTATTTGTACTTTTAGCCACATTTGAACTGGTAAGGTATATAAACGGAGGACATCACTTGAAGAGATTTGGCCTGGTTTATTAAAGCTCTTCAAGGTTGGAGAGCATACACTTTCATCAGTGAAACTGGGTTATCCAGCAAACCTGGAACCCACTGGTGGACACTGGATATATGCTATAACAGACTGAGGATTATAAAGGCTTTGTTTGCTGAATCCTGGCTTTGTACTTCACATGTCTGGGCTGTCAATATTCCTGGTTATGCTTTCATTTGTAAAGACAGAGTCGAACGAAAGGGTGGTGGTGTCGGTCTGTATGTGAGAAGTGATCTGAAAGTGAATGGAAAATAAGAAATTGCTGATGGAGCAAGCGATGAGATTGAGGCATTATGGGTGGAGCTGAATGTGAGGATGCACAATACACAATTGGAGTCTGCTGTAGGCCCCCCAGTGCTAAGGAAAAAATAGAGAATCAACCACTAGCACAGATAGAAAAAGCAGCAAAAAGTGGAAATGTTTTAATCATGGGAGATTTTAACCACCCTGACATTGTCTGGAGTAAGGGCACTACAAGAACAGCAAAAGAGAGGAAATTTGTGAATTTATTACAAGATAGTTTTATGGTACAGTTTATAGAAGCTCCAACTAGAAATGATACTCTGCTTGGCCTAGTTCTTTCTAATATTCCAAAGCTTATAACAAATGTGCATATAAAAGAGAATCTGGGTAGCAGTGACCATAATAGGATTTCATTTAATGTAAGCTGTAAACAGGAAGCAAAAACAGGAAAGATAAAAACATTTAATTTTAGGAGAGCAAATTTTCCATTAAGGGCGGCTTTCTGTGACTTGGACTGGGAGACAATACTGTCCTCAAAGAGGACAGAACAGAAATGGGAATGTTTCAAGTCTGTTTTACAAAAGCACACTGAAAAATATATTCCAATGGGTAAAAAGTTTAAGAGGCTAAAATTAAAATCTATTTGGCTCACAGCTGATGTTAAAAAAGTCATAAGGAACAAGAAAAGGGCATTCCAAAAATGCTAAAAATGAAGGATTACCTACATCGTTTGAAAACTATAAAGAATACAACAAAAGATGTAAAAAGGATATAAAATGTGCAAAACTTCGAAATAAAAGTCAGATTGCAAGGGAAAGTAAGACAAACCTCAAACATTTCTTTAACCCCCCTAGCGTTCTAATTCTGTCATTTTTTGATCCAAAAAGTGATCCTATTTTTTTTGCGTGGAAATTTTTGTTTATATTGTGGGCCTGTAATTCTTAGGATTAACTCCCGTGTATAATTAATATATTTATTTATTATATTAGAATCATAAATTATAAAATAATACACAATTATAAATAATTATTATAAAAAATAATGAAATATTAGCCCAAAACAATGTAATTTATCAAAAAAAAAAAATTTATCAAAAATTTCTTACTGAAATTTTCCAAACAAGGGTGCAATATTATTGATAAATAATAATATAAATTATATGCAGATTTTAGAAAAAAAATATTTACTTTTTTAGTAGACATTCCGGGTGTGGTAGATTTTGAAGCAGGGTGCTGCACAAAGCCCAATAGCACAGTCAGGACAGAAGAACCTGGTTTCCTTGCGTTTCTTCCTTCCTCTGTCATCGGTCTTTGAGCAGCAAACCACGCATATCCTTGTAGGTGCCGCCTTTTTCGGGGTTGGTGGGATGTATTCAGTGAAGTGACGACCGGTCAGGCGTTCTGGGTTGACAATGATGGAAGCACGACGTCCAGGTCTATTCATAGCCACTGATGATGTTTGGTGGTTCTTGACTATGGATTCGGAAACTTGCAAAATGAAGTCTGAATGATTCAAAGGCCTCTGACTTTTTTTTTTTGTACAGAACGTAGGCATTCCATAGGCACTGCTCAACTAGATGCCTGAAAATCTTTTTGTAATACTTCGTTTGCTGTTTCCTCATCGCTGGGTAGAATGTCATAGCTTGGTCAGCTCTGTCGACACCTCCCATTGTGGTATTGTAGTCAATCACCACCTGTGGCTTCATCACTTCTTTCCCACGTTTTGTGTGTACCAGAACGGTAGAGGCATCATGGACAGTACTCATCAGGCACACATCTTTTATGTCACACCATCTCAGGGCCATCATCTTTCCTTTCTGCCAGGCAACAATTTCTCCTGTCTTCAGCTTCCCTTTTGCAAACAGTGCTGGCAGATTGCGCCGGTTAGCCCTAACGGTTCCATACGCATCTGTTCTGTGTCACAGAAGGAACTCATAAAGCTCAGGAGATGTGTGAAAATTGTCAGTTGTGACACAATAGCCCTGACCTAGCAATGGCTCAATGAGGGATAGCACTGAAGATGTTGCCAATCCATAATGGCTGTATCTGGGGTTGAACTGTGTCCCTTTTCCAGTGTATAGCACCGTATTCCAGATGTAGCCAGATGAGGAAATTTTTTAGAATCATTTGAGAAACTTCCCAAATTGTCTTGAGTTTTGGTGCAGGATGGGTAGTTTCATCAAATTCCTCATTGTTTGCAAAGTGCAGGTATTTCATGATGAGGGAAAATCGGTATTCTGGCATGACTGTGCCAAAGAATGGAGTGGCAATCATTTTGTTCCTGGACCAGTACCACTTCTGCACGGGTTTGCCCACAACTCCCTGCAGGATCACCAAGCCCAACAACAGCCAAATGTCATCCTTGGTCACAGGTTCCCATTTTCTGCTTCTTGCAAACCTCAGGTGTGGAGCACCTTGTTGTTGTCCAGCGTACCTGCATAAAACAAAATAAAAAATGAATTTTAGGATATGTGCTTTTATAGTGTGAAGGTATTATGTTAGCAAACAAAGAGCAGCATATATGTTTGCATAAAAAAAAGCAAAACATTTCAAAAAGTTAGCAAACACAGAGCAGGATACATGTTGGCATAAAAAAATGAAAAAGTTGGCACAGAGCAGCACACATGTTGGCAAAAAAAAAAAAAAATTAGCAAAAAATTTCAAAAAGTAAGCAAACAGAGCAGCATACACGTTGGCATAAAAAAAAATTAAAAAATTAGCACAGAACAGCACACATGTTGGCAAAAAAAAATTAGCAAAAAATTTCAAAAAGTTAGCAAACACAGGGCAGCATACATGTTGGCAAAAAATTTCAAAAAGTTAGCAAACACAAGAGCGGCTTACCTGTTTGTCTCCGCAACAATTTTTTCGATAACTTCATCGGTCAAAAACAACTTCAGGTATGCCAGGGGGTCGTCGCATTCAGCCTCAATTTTCATCCCAGGTGCGCCAGTGAATGGAATTCTTGGCGGTGCTGCCTGGTCCGCATCAAGGTCAATAGGACACCATGTGCGCACAGCACTGACCTCAGGTCCAGAATCGTCGCTCAGTTCACTTTCGCTGTCTGATGACAAATTTCCTGGTGAATCACTATCGCTCTATTCCACAAAGGACTCCAAAACGCTATCGCTGCGTTCGAATTCCTCCAAAACAGCGCTTGCAATTTTTCCCACCCCGAGTCACACTCGGGAATACCGCTAGGGGGTTAAATATATTAATAGCAAAAAGATCAGATCTGAGCATGTAGACCCCTTAAAGTTTGTCTCTGGGTTGGTATCTGGGGATAAAGAAAAGGCAGATTTACTAAACACTTCTTTTTAGCTCTGTGTACACAAAGGAAAACTGCAGAGCTCAAGTCCAAATTCATAATAGCAATCTCACTGCCTTAAATGAGTCACAATGGCTTAAAATTGATATGATAAATTTAAAGCAAAATTAAAGTTGACAAAGTACCAGGACCTGATGGATTACATCCACGTGTCCTCAAAGAGTGTTGGGACCTTTACTGTTTAACATCTTTACAAATGATATAGTTTGGGATTAAAAGTATCATTTCTATGTTTGCAGATGACACCAAACTATGCACCTGTTTGTTAGCAAATGTTTTCAATCATGGACCAGATCTATTCCAGGTTTTCTGAATCATCCAGCTTTACTGATGAAAGTGTATCCTCTTCAGCCTTGAAAAAGTTTTAATAAATCAGGTACAATGAGCACAACCCCTCACTTTTTCCCGAAAGCTTTCTTATTCTTACTGTATTTTGAATTAGAAAGTATACTCTCCTGTTTGGGGTAGATAGAATCCCAAATAGAGGGGGGAAGTATACCAAATAGAAAGATTTTAAAGGTATGAAATATCAAGGTATAATACAATCATGTAAAATAGAGAACTTAACATCGTTCTTCTCTGGGGAAATGTAGTGGATGCAAGTTTTTGCACCCCTGTATACCCTTGATTGGAGTCTTTTGATTCTGAATACAGATTGGTTATACTATTTACTTTATGTTTTAAACTGATTCTTCAGCATTGAAATCTTTTCTATTAATAAAATCTCTTTTGGAATTTTATTTAGAATAACTACCAACCTCATTCTCAAACGCATACTTGTTTGTTTAACTACATCAGGTGTCTATTTACCACTACATTCCTGTAAATCTTACTTTGTTCTCCATTTTATACAACAATGATTATAATGACTTACTGAGGCCACACTCACCTGTTATAATGTTCTATAATGTTTGTCGTTTTAGTCATCTCCTTATATCTTGCCTAGACGTGCTTTCTACCAGTCCAAGGTGTCATGAGCTACCATTTATTTATTTATTTTTTAAATTATGTGTGGTTTGGTTTTTGGGTCATTCACTATCAATGGGTGACTGATTGCTATTACTTCACATTTTTTAATTGGTTGTATCTAAAATGCGTGTATAAGCCTCTGCACTAATGTAAGATCTGTATGTTTAAAACTACTGATATATAAATCTATTGAGTGATTGATTGATGAGCGTTGAAGAGAACCATATTTCTATAAATTTTTTTACCGATGCCTGTTAAAATCTCTTGTTATCATCAGTATTAATAAAGGGCCAACAATAGATCTCCTGATGAAGCAGACCAGATCTGCGAAACGCGTAGAGTTTAAAAAGTTACCCTTTAACCATCTGCTGATTACCCTATCAATTTTAAGATTGGGCCAATGTGAAAGGCATTATTATTAATAGCAAAATATTGCTTGAGCAATCATCTTATACCCACACCAAAATACCAGGAGATATTTGACTAGTGCCTTTTTAGGCCTAAATTTTGATTTTATGGTATCATTTGTATATGTATGTAATGTGTCCATGGCAAAGTATAATTAACACCTTTTAATAATGATTTGCTAATAAAATACATTATTTTATTATACCTTGGTTTTCGGTAAACCACCTTTAAAATTCCTCTATTTGGTATACTTCCCTCCTCTATTTAGGATTCTATCTACCCCAAATAGGAGAGTATACTTTCTACTTCAAATTTCAACATTCTGGGATGTGGTAGTTTAATATTATTTATTAACTAAGGGGTTCTACCTTACCAGGAAAATAACTTTAGTACCATGATAAACAGAGATATAGCATTTTTTTTAAAATTAGATCTAAATAGTGAGGCTTAACAGATAGGAGGGGTTGAGGTGAGGCTTGCGAATAATCAACTAGGGACATAAGTGCACATTACAGCATTTTGTCAGTTTCTGGGCAACCAGGAGAAACTTGTTTTAGAAAAGTTAAGGTCTTCATATAACACTTTTTTGTGACAGATTGGTTAAAAAGACACTTCTTTGCACCTAGCATCAAACATTGAACCATTCAAATCCAAGTCCTACAAATCACTGTCTTTCACTTAGTGAAACACATTGAAGGGCTACTAAGATGAAAGGTAATTGGCCTAAAAATATGTTTGTGGTTGGAAACCATGGGAAGAGTCAAAGTAGATAATGTACAGTGGTGGTACTCTCGCACTGGTACTTTGATGACCAAATGGCTTGGTTGGAACTATGATCACAGACAGACCCTAACAGAGGATCTACTACTAAGTAAAATTACCAGTTTGTCATTACCAACATTTCATACCTCATGATATTCACCAGGATATGATGTTTGTTTTTTTTACTTTATACTCAAACACTTATTTTATTTACATTCTAGACATACAACTGTCTCTTACTATTTATATGCACTCCAACAAAAAAGCTGCCCCATATTCTTACTCCAGCATTACACACTATATATCCACTCTTTCTTGAATACTTTTTAACATGCTCACATATTATCTTAGATGTAGACGAAATGTTTCAACATATATGCTTTCATATTTTTTTCACATTAGTGTTAGCTGTATGTCTCATGTTCCCCTGAGGAAGCCTAATAAAGTGAAACACGTCGCTATTCGAGACCAAAGACATTCCTTTTAAGTGCTTTGAGTAACCTCAATTTGATAATTATGGACTCTGATTAACATTCAGGGACTTGATGTCTAACCCCCCTAGCGTTCTAATTTCGTCATTTTTTGATGCAAAAAGTGATCCTATTTTTTTTGGGTAGAAATTTTTGTTTATATTGTGGGCCTGTAATTCTTAGGATGACCTTCCAGGGTCAATAATTATATTTATTTATTCTATTAGAATCATAAATTATAATTTAATACATAATTATAATACATAATTATAAAAAATAATGATTGAATTGTAACTGAAATTTTTCAAACAAGGGTGCAATATTATTGATAAATAAGAAGATAAATTAAATGCAGATTTTAGAAAAAAAAAAATATTTACATATTTAGTAGACATCCTGGGTGTGGTAGATTTTGAAGCAGGGTGCTGCACAAAGCCCAACATCACAGTCAGGACCCAGAGGCTGATCTCCGGGTGATGCGGTAGGGGAAGCAGGGGGATGTCCCTTCTGCTCACTCTCCTGCTTGCATCACCCGGAGATCAGCCTCTGGGAGATGCGAGCAGGACAGCAGTGGGAGTAGATCCAGGGGGAGCTGCCAGCGGGAAATCTCCGCTGGCATCACCCTCTGGATTTACTATTGGTGATCGCATCTGCAGTTAGATGCGATGCACCAAGCAGAAATCCTGCATGGTGCATCGCATCTAACTGCAGATGCGTGCATCGGGGTGGTGGAGACCCGGGCGGTATTTAAAAGCAGATTACTCAGTAATCTGCTTTTAAATTTCCTGTCCGGCCACATCCCCGATGGAGAAGCGCCCCGCCATCACAGCGGGATCGTGAGAACGCCGCTGGAGCACGGGGATAAGGTAAGGGGGTCCCCCAAAGGTACCCCGAGTGTGACTCGGGGTTACCGCTTTTGGCAATTTTTCCCACCCCGAGTCACACTCGGGAATACCGCTAGGGGGGTTAATGATGTTGATGTTCCCAAAAAAATCACACTAACCAACGGGGGCAGGGACCATCGTAACACCAATTTGTCTGCAATAATTGTTTTTAAATTAATCTGTTATATTACTTTATTTTTGAATACATGTTTGCCTAAAAAAAAACCTTTTTGTGTCCATGGGACATAATTTTTGTAAAACATACATTATATTTATTGCATCTCACACAACATGAAATTTAAAACTTATACAATTAGTTTCATTATTATACATACAATACGAGTGGGTATTTTACATCAACAGCAATACAACATCATTGCAACTTGACAGACAATTGTAATAATAATGCGTTTCATCAGACCATATATTACTACCAAGTAATGATGAATTAACCCAACTATATAAATAGAAAACAAAAAATATATTACAATCATTACTTCATGTATGAAAGACAATTAATGCTTATGTCACAGTCCCTCCCGTTACTGAGGTTAGAAGATCTGAGAGACTGGCTGCACCTGAGGTTATCTGACAGTCTCTCTGCTTTCACTTGTTTCAGTGTTGTTCTTGGTAATGACCACACCTCTGGTCTCAGCTGCAGCTTGTTATCATTACTAGTGTTGGTCAAATAGCTCACTATTCAATTCGTCAGCTATTCGCTCGAATAGAGCAAAATTATTCGGGTGGTCGAATGTCAAAGTCGAACACCAATAAAGTCAATGGGAGGAAAAATTTGGGTTTTTTTTCAGCACTGTGTAGAGCTTCTACAGCCTCCAAACAGATGTAAAAAGATACATTATAAAAGGATACATAAAAAGATACCCCTGTACTTTACATGAATATTAAAGAGCACCTGTCACATCAATATTAGGCTAAAGCTAGGTACACACTTCTAATAAATATTGTTAGAAAACAAACGATTACGACCAATCATTGATTATGCACCATTATACTTGAACAATCATATTGTGCACAATTCTGTACATGCTGTAACAATATGATCGTTCAAATATAATCCACCAACAGTGTCCACACGCTAGATACAATCGTTTGAACGATGCAGGGAGGGACATGTAAAGGAGAAAGTGTACCGCAGAAACATGAACGTGAAAGATCGTCGGCCAATCAGATCCACCGTGGAGGTTGTTCATTTCCAACGACAATCCTCATTCGTCGGCGTCCTTGGTCACTTTTTTTGGCCAATCGGTTGTTCATCGGTCGTTCGACGGTCGTTTTTAACGATAATTGTTGGATGTGTGTATGCAGCTTTAGTCTACACGGACTGTTTCCCCAGCATTTAATCTGAAGCTTTTGAAGCCCATGTTTGAAGTCCCTATGCATTCCAATGGGCTAATCTACACCAGGAAATTTCCTTCAGGCACGTTTTTGAGCATTATCTTAAACGTTGCTTGCAACTTTTAAAAAAGTAAAACGCTGGATAAACGCGGGAAAATGCTTCGATTGAACTCAATGGAGGCTTTTACAAGTGTTTTTAAGCTTTTATGAAAGCTTCTATTGAAAACAATAGGGGCTTTTATAAACATTTTTAGCAGGACTTTGGAATCTGGAAGCCCCCTTTAATAAGGAGACTCCCAGATCTCCACCACCCCACCCTGGGGAATGAGTACAGGGGTACAAAAAAACCCTTACTCATTCCCTGAAATGGTTAAAATATATGTAAAAAATAGGACAAGGCTTTAATGTTAAATTATTTTATTAAATGTGTGTGTGTTTGTGTAACTAAACTTTTTTTTTTTACAGGTTATCTCAATGACAGGATGATTTCCAGGGCTGCAATGAGCACAGCCATGGGACTCCTCCTGACAGTGAGGGATCGCAGGGCACTAGGGGTTAAATGAGGACAAGCCTCTCCATTCACCCCTAGTGCTCTGTGATTGGCTGAGGTTTTACGTTTCTCAGCCATTCAGCACTAGACATGAATGGGAAGACTTGTGCCCATTCATCTCTAGTGCTCTGTGATTGGCTGAGAAATAGGAAACCCTGATGACAGCTCAAGCATCATCAGGCTTTCCCTTTCCTCAGCCAATCAGGGAGCAGAGCAATCAGCGGAGCTCTGCTATGCTGACAGCTCCGCTCCCCTTATCGCTCCCGCAGCCCTAGAGGAGCTGTGAAATGTGTTCTGTATCTGTAATGCATGTCATAGCTCCTCTAGGGCTGTGGGAGTAATCAGGGGAGCAGACCTGTCAGCATAGCAGAGCTCTGCTGACTGCTCTGCTCCCTGATTGGCTGAGGAAAGGGAAATCCTGATGATGCTTGAGCTGTCATCAGGGTTTCCTATTTCTCAGCCAATCACAGAGTAGTAGAGGTGATGAATAGAGATACATATCTCCATTCAACCTCTATTGCCCTGGTATTGCCCTGGTATTGCCTGCGGTTACAGCTAATTGAAGGCACGTGCTTCCAACTAGCTGTAACCGCAAAGTTCCCACGGTCCGGGAATCCCACAATGACATTATGATTCATAATGTCATTGTCAGATAACCTGTAAAAAATTTAAAAAAACAAGTTAAAATAAAAACACACAAATTAAATTCATTTTAGATTAATTTTTTTTTTTTTAAACTTTTTTTTTCCTGAATTTTTGCACTCGAATCCCGTGTTTTTCGGGTCGAGTCTATCTGAATTCGAACAGCCATATATACGGGTTGAATTTAAGGACAACCCGAATTCGAACACCAACACTAATCATTACTATTCCTCTATTTAGCCTGGCCTTCCACTTCAGGTCATGTGGTTGATATTCTACGCTTGGAGGTGGAAGAGCTGGTGTGTGGTCCTCTCCTGAATTCCTGCTCATCCATTTTCTATTGAAGATAAGTTTACTTCTCTTTGTATTTTGTTGTTACCCCTTTGCTCGTTGTTACTAGGCCTCAGGGAGACGCTGGTTCATTCATCTGGGAAGGAACCAGTAGTCTCATACCCTGTCACTACTCCTAGGGCATTTCAGGGCTCCTAGGGTCTAGGTTCCGGTGTATGAAGTCTCCCACCTTCAGGGTCTATTCATATTGACAGGAGTCAGGGCTAGATTTAGGGTTTTCTGTAGGTGGTGACTATTTCCCTCTGCCTAGCTTGGAGGTCTAGTCCCTTGTCATTATCTTCCTGTTTTCATTCTGGTGTTCCTCTCCTCCCTCTTACCCCGTGACATTATCAATCGCCCAAAAACCGCCATTTTGTTTATTTCAGTGCAGCGATGGATGCCATTTCTGCACTGTTCACACAACTGCAGGGGCTGTTTTTGGAGGTAGCTGACCTCCGCACGACTGTCTCACAGATCCAGAGACCACAAGCGGCTGGTTCCAGTAGCGGGAACCAGTCCTGCCCTGAACCTAAGGTGGCTCTCCCGGACAGATTTTCCTGGGGGAAGTGACAATTTTATTCGGTTCAGAGAGTCATGCAAATTATATTTTAAACTACGTCCTGACTCTTCTGGGGGCAAGAGTCAAAAAGTGGGTATAATCATTTATTTGCTCAAAGGTGAGGCTCAGTCTTGGGCTTTTTCATTGCTGACCGGATCTCAGTCCCTCCAGATGGTAGACAAATTTTCAGCGCTCTAGACCTTATCTATGATGACCCAGATATACCTCTTGCTCTGAATTTAGGAGATGGGCTATGGATACGGAATGGAACGATCCAGCTCTCTGTAGTCAATTCTGTCAAGGGTTATCCGAGAATCTGAAGGACGAGTTGGCATTTCACAAACACCCTAAGTCATTAGAAGCGGCCATGTCCCTTGCTGTACGTATTGATAGACGCCTGAGGGAGAGATCTAAGGTTCCTCAATCTCAGGACATTCTATCATATAAGATGGCAGCCTCCTCTAACACTTTGGGTGGAGAGACGCTTGAGTTCATGTCTGGTGACAAAGCTATGCAGTTGGGGGGAGCTACCTCTGGATCTGGGGATAAGAACTTTAGGCTTAAGAAGGAACTCTGCTTTTTCTGTGGAAAACAGGGACATTTTGTTTACATTTGCCCCTATGTTCAACACCAAGGTGAAAGCAAAAGAAAAAAAATGTTTCACTCATTTCACTCTTGGTGGTCTGGGTGGGGAAACAGAGAATTTACTTTTGTCATTTACCAGTAGTACCAGATTTCTCCTGTCTGCCGAGGTGACGCTAGACTCCAAAACGTTAGGAATTGAAGTGTTTACTGACAGTGGGGCAGGAGTTAACTTAGTTGATGGTCAGTTCGTCCATATGCATGAGTTGACAACAAGTACATTAGACAAAAATATCTCGGTGTTTGCAATTGATTCCGCTCCACTCACACAGAAATGGTTGTCACAAATGGTGCAGGACATCCTTTTAAATGTGGGTGATTTTCATCAAGAATCCATCTCCTGTTTTGTGCTGGAGGGTCTGCCTGCTCCGTTGGTACTAGGTTTACCATTGTTAAGCAAACCTAATCCTACCATCAATTGGCAAACGAGACAGATCCTTGAGTGGAGTGATTATTGCATAGACAACTGTCTTAACACATCGCTTTGTGTGGCAACGACTAACGTTGTACCTTCATTTATTTCTGATTTTTCTGATGTAGTCTCGGAAGGTGGAGACCAGGAGTTACCTCGACATCAGGAGTATGATTGCCCCATCAACCTTATTCCCGGAGCTAAGTTGCCTAAGTCTCAGTTGTAAAGCCTTTCTGAACCCGAAGAATATATCACCAAGAGTTTGGCTAAAGATCATATCAGACCATCCAAATCTCCAGTAGCTGCAGGGTTTTTCTTTGTTAAGAAGAAGGACGGAACTTGTAGGCCATGTTTGGACTTCCGTGAGCTTAATTGTATTACTGTCCATGATCCTTACCCCCTTCCGTTGATCCCAGATTTGTTCAACCAGATTGTCAGTGCCAAGGTGTTCTATAAATTGGATTTGAGGGGAGCATATAATCTGGTAAGGATCAAGGAGGGGGACGAATGGAAGACGGCCTTTAATACTCCTGAGGGTCACTTTGAGAATATAGTCATGCCTTTTGGGTTAACCAATGCTCCTGCAGTTTTCCAACATTTCATTAATGACATCTTTCATCATCTGATGGGCAGGTTTGTGGTTGTGCATCCGGATGATATACTAATTTATTCTCCAGACATGAGGACTCATCAGGACCACGTGAATCAAGTGTTACAGATCCTAAGAGAGAATAAACTGTATGCTAAGTTGGAGAAGTGTGTCTTTGCAGTTCCGGGGATGCAAATCCTGGGTTATCTACTCTCATCTTCAGGTTTTTGGATGGATGCTGAAAAGGTCCATGCGCTGTTGGACTGAGATCGACCCGAAAATCTGAAAGCGCTTATGCGATTTTTGGGGTTCACCGACTACTACCGTAAATTTATTTTGAATTACTCGACTGTGGTTAAACCTTTAACGGAAATGACTAGGAAAGGTGTGAAAATATATTTTTAGCTGTTAAGGAGTGTTTTGCTTCTGCCCCTATACTGGTGCAACCAGATGTGTGACAGCCATTTGTTGTGGAAGTTGACACATCTGAGGTAGGGGTAGGAGCAGTCTTGTCGCAGGGTCCTTCACCTAGTAAATGGCGCCCTTGTGCTTTTAGAAACTCTCTAATGCAGAAAGAAATTATGACGTAGGTAATAGAGAGTTGCTGGCCATTAGGTTGGCTTTTGAAGAATGGGGTCATTGGCTGGAAGGAGCGGTTCATCCTATTACGGTAATTACCGATCACAAAAATCTGGCTTACTTGGAGTCGGTTAAATGTCTGAACCCAAGGCAAGCCAGATGGTCGTTGTTTTTTACCAGATTTAACTTCATTGTCACCTATCGCCCTGGGACTAAGAACGTCAAGGCGGACGCTTTGTCACCTAGTTTTCCTGGTGGGGTGATTCGGAACATCCTGGTCCGATATTGTCTGAAGGGGTAGTAATATCCGCCTTTTATCCCGATCTTGAGACAGAGGTGTTGGAGGTCCAAGGAGATGTACCGGATTCCTGCCCTCCGGGGAAGTTGTTTGTTCCTACTGAATTATGACACAGAGTGTTCAAGGAACATCACCATACAGTCCTTACAGAACACCCTGGGAGCAGATCCACGATCGATCTTGTCTCTCCTAGATTCTGGTGGCCAGGGTTGCGTAAATGTGTTGAGGGCTATGTGTCAGCTTGTAGTACTTGTGCACGTGCTAAGGTAACACATACATGATCCTGGTGGTTGTTGATCGCTTCAGTAAGATGTCGCACTTACCAGGGTTACCTAATGCTAAAACCCTCGCACAAATGTTTGTCGATAACATCGTGAAGCTACATGGTATTCCCTCTGATGTGGTGTCTGATAGGGGGACGCAGTTTGTTTCTAGATTCTGGAAGGCGTTCTGCACTCCCCTGAGGGTACAATTGTCCTTCTCTTTGGCCTTTCATCCTCAGTCGAATGGACAGACTGAACGCATTAATCAGAATCTCGAGACTTATTTGAGATGTTTTGTCTCAGAGAATCAGCAGGAGTGGTCTTCATTTTTGTCTTTGGCCGAGTTTGCCAAAAATAACCAGAGACAGGAGTTCTACGATAAATTGCCGTTTTTTGGGGCATATGGGTTCTATCCGCAGTTTGGCTCATTTTCTGGTACTGAGACTTCTTGTATTCCAGAAGAGGAAAGATTTTCCTCTTCTTTGTCATGTATTTGGCAAAAAATTCAAAATAATTTAAAAATATGGGCAACAAGTATAAACGAATGGCTGACAAGAGACGGATGAGTGGTCTGGATCTAAGAGTGGGTGATTCAGTGTGGCTGTCCACAAGAAACATGAAGTTGAAAGTACCTTCTTGGAAGTTGGGTCCAAGGTTTATTGGTCCATATAAGATCTCTGCCGTTTTTAACCCGGTAGCCTTTCGTCTCAAACTTCCGCGGGCTTTAAAAATTCATAATGTTTTCCACAAATCTCTGCTGAAGAGATATGCCGAATCATGGTGGACTGTAATCTAGATTTTCAGATCACCAGGATAGTGGACTCCCGAATCCTCCGTAGATCCCTCCAGCATCTTGTTCACTAGAGGGCTACGGTCCAGAGGAGAGAATGTGGATTCCAGCGACCGACGTTAATGCCAGGCGCCTATTGAAAGCGTTTCACAGGGCTAATCCGGATAAGGTCGGCCCTGGGTGTCCAGAGGTCACCCATAGAAGGGGGGGTACTGTCACTGTCCCGTGACTGAGGTTAGATGATCTGAGAGACTGGCTGCACGTGAGGTTATCTGACAGTCTCTTTGCTTTCACTTCACCAACAACAACAACACACTTCAGTGTTGTTGTTGTTGGTGATGACCACACCTCTGGTCTCAGCTGCAGCTTGTTATCATTACTATTCCTCTATTTAGCCTGGCCTTACACTTCAGGTCATGCGGTTGATATTCTCTGCTTGGAGGTGGAAGAGCTGGTGTGCGGTCCTCTCCTGAGTTCCTGCTCATCCATTTTCTATTGAAGATAAGTTTACTTATCTTCAATAGGTTAGTGGTAATGTTTCATTATCAAGCAACACAAAGGTGTCGAGAATAATAGTACCTCCTTTGAAGTGAATAAAGTGAATGTAAAGTAGGGATGAGCAAGCAAGATTTGTAAGTTCAATCTCGCGGCGAATCGGGCGAATTCTCGCTTATCGTACATTTAAGCTAGAGATCAGCCTTGTGATTCGCCATAAGGTCGTGTTCTCGCTGAACAAATGAGGGAAAAAACAGGGAGCAGGAACGCCCCTTATTTCTGGCAAGAATGGCTTAGCTGGGAGCGAATCATTTGCCCCCAGGATGCACAGCAAGGCTCAGCAGCCCAATCAGGAGAGATCTGAGCACAGGCACATATACAGGGAATGAGGGAGGGTTAGTCACTCCATCTTGTGTTCTGTGTGAAGGATAGAAGCTGGGAGAGACGAGGATTGTGACTGAGACAGGTTAGGAGCCTTCTGTATATATACAGATATAGCAGTTTTTGGTCCTATGTACCAAAGAAGCCAGTTTGCTACAGAACAATTTCTGTCCTACTCTAAAAAAATACAGTTATTTCAGTCTTTAATCCTCTTGCTATTTAGCAAAAAAAGCCAGTTTGTTACAGAAAAAAATTCTGTCCTACTATATACAAATACAGATATTTCAGTGTTTGATACCTCCTGCTATTTACCAAAGAAGACCATTTGTTAAAAAATAAATTTCTGTCCTACCATATAAAAAATACATATATTTCAGTCTTTGGCACCTCTTGCTATTTACCAAAGAAGACAGTTTGGTACAGAAAAATTTCTGTTCTACTAAAAAAAAAAAAATACAGATATTTTAGTATTTGATACGTCTTGCTATTTACCAAAGAAGACCATTTGTTAAAAATAAAGTCTGTACTACTATATAAAAAATACAGATATTTCAATTTTTGATACCTATTGCTCATTACCAATGAAGCCAGTTTGGTACACAAACATTTCTGTCCTACTATTAAAATATACAGAGATTTCAGTGTTTGATATCTGTTCCTAATTACCAAAGAAACCGTTTGGTACAGGTGCATTTTTGTCCGAATAAGTAAAAGATGAGCGGTAGATGCAGGGGAAGGCAACCTGCCGCATCTGGCAGGGGGCATACTCCCTGGGAGTCCGCCACTGTAGGACAGCAGCAGGAAACTGTTGGAGGCAGCAGCACAAGTAGTCAAACAGGTCTGAGATGTGTGGGGAGCACCAGTACGCTGGTAGATGTATTGAGAGGGTGGAATACAATCATACAGCCACGTCATGTGGGGAGTATTGTGGACTGGGTCTCAGGGGCCTCAGCAGGCTCTTATTCTGCAGCAGCAGCAGCAACCAGCACAACTGTGACAGGAGCAAAGACAGGAGTTAGCGTGGCTAATGTGCCTGTACCTCCCGATGACTCTACCTTGTTGTTTGACGAACAGCCTAAGGATCTGAAGTGCGAATTTCAGAGCAGGAGGCAGACTTTGAGACCCTTGGAGAGTGTGGTCAGCACTTGCTGGGTTCTGGATCAGTGGCTGCATTCGCAGATGTTGGCTTAGATGAAAATGAGGATGATGACGACCGTGATGTCACCTGGGAACCACCGGAGCATTTAAGGGCTAGCAGCAGTTCAGAAACAGACATAGAGGAAAGGCAACAGCAGCAATAGACTGGGGATGGAAGGAACCACAAACCTGCCTCATGTGAGTCCCAAAGAACACACAGACGAGTGGGCACAAGCAGGGGAACAGTCAGAGATGATGTGACTGTGGGGAGATGGAGCTGGAGCAGACGCAGGGTACCCAGCAGATGAAGAGGCAGGCAAAGAAAAAGAGCAGCAGAGCAGTTGCACGCACCTCTCCAGTGTGGTCTTTTTTCACGCTGAAAGACGATGACAGGTGCGTAGCAATGTGCATCTTGTGCTACAGGCACATCCGCAGGGGACAGGCTGGATCACATTTGGGCACAACATCCCTGCTTTCCCACATGCGCAGGAACCACAAACCAAAGTGGGAGCAGTAATTGCGTGCAGGAGGTGCAACCATGTCATCCTCTCTTCTTCCACCTACATTGACTCCTTCTCCACCTTCAACCGTCATTGCTACTATGTCTAAGGAGGTTGGGGCCAGCCAGAATTCTAGCGGCGATGAAGTATCAGCGTCTCTCCGCAGGTTTCCTGTCGTCAGACAACGTTTGTCGCCGCAAGATGGGTACTCCAGTGACCCCTTCAGCTCTCCTAGCTCCCAGTCCCTTCAGACCAATCTACCGGAGTTCTGTGCAAGGCATCAGGCTATGGGCCCAACCAATAAAAGAGTAATTGATCTCAAATCACGTCTATTCAAACTATTGGCCTTGCAGCTACTGTCATACAGCATTGTGGACTCTGCTCCCTCCCATGACCTGATGGCCTGTGCCGAGCGGTGGTGGAATATACCAAGCAGGCATTACTTCTCCCACACAGCTGTTCCCAGTTTACATGCACATGTAATCGGTAACCTCTTCCAGGCATTGGCATTCTTGGTGTCTAGCCAAATCCACGTCATCATGGACAGCTGAACAACCAGGCACAGAGTGGAACGCTACCTGTCCTTCACCGCTCACTGGTTGGCCTTGCATAGCTCAGTGGTAGTCCACAAGCGGCATTGCAGCACCTGGTACCCCCGCCGAGGGGTGTGGTGGGAAAGCATGGGGCATCTGCAGGCAGAAGCTGATACTTCATCACCAGTCCTCTCCCCCCTTCTCCTCCTCCTTTTTCATTCCTTCTACCACCATGCCCTCTCTTTTCGACACTCCTCCTGAAAGGCCAGCAGCAGAGGACACTGTGGTTAGGCTGGTACGCCTCCCTCAAGCACACGCGTTACCAGGCAGTGTGCGGAAAAGTCACACCGCCAGAGAACTCTTGTCCGCCATGCACAGAGAGGTTGAGGCTTGGCTGACACCCTCCCAGCTCACAACAGGCAACGTAGTGTGCGACAATGGGGCCAACCTTGTGGCACACGCACTGAACCTGCTAATGCAGAAGTTCCTCCGCATGTACCCAGGACTGCGGGACATACTGAGACAGGCTTGCTCCATCTGTAGCCATGTATGCCAATCCCCTACTGCCGCCGCGGCACTTAGCAAGATCCAGCACCAACAGAGGCTGCCACAGCGTAGACTCATTTGTGACACTGTGACTAGATGGAACTCCACCCTGCACATGCTCTAGTGTCTGTGTGAAAAAAAGCTAGCCATCCGCCATTACTTGGTCAGCATGGTGCATGGAGGCAGCGTGGTGCATGGAGGCAGCGGGGCCCTTGCTACAGCCACACAACTTAGCTATTTTACCAGTGACCAGTGGCTGCAGATAGAGACGCTGTGCAAGGTACCCTTTGAGCAGCCCACAAACGAGTCGGGAGCGGTTGATAATACCCTGTGTGACCTGATGGAAAGTGGTGATGGGAGAGGAGGGGAAGAAATGGGGGAGGAGGATGAGGGTGACAATATAGTCCATAGCGCACAGCCAGCATCAGGAGAAGCAAGAAGGGACACTGGCCAGCATGAGGATTTTAAGGAGGTGGAGGAAGATAATTATGATGATCATGAAGAGGGAGACCATGTTGGGGCTGCTGGACAGGACCCGTCCAACCCACATTTGTGCTGTCATGCCCCAGGCATTGTGCGGGCAATGGAACAACAGGAACTGCTGCAGCTTGAAGAGGAGGAGGTGGGTGATGAGGATGGGAGAGGAGGGGAAGAAATGGGGGAGGAGGATGAGGGTGACATTATACTGCATAGTGGACAGCCAGCATCAGGATTTTCAAGAGGAGGAGGAAGATAATTATGCTGCAGCTTGAAGAGGAGGAGGTGGGTGATGAGGGGAAAGATGTTTTGGCACCTACTGGGGGACAGGAGGAGGATGAGCCCAGGGAACCCCTGTTTCATATGTGTGTCTACATGTTGTTGCCTACGGAGGGACCCCCAAATTTGCAGCATCAAAAACCAGGATGATTACTGGCTGACCACCCTTCTGAATCACTGCTAGAAAGACAAAATGTCACAGTTTCTACCCAACCCGGCACAAGAGAAATTAAAAGTGACCCGCCTGAGCAGAGTACTTTGCGACCGGCTGTGTGAGGAGTTCTGGGCACCACATTCCACACAGGGAGCTCAGGCGGACAGTGCCACCACCACATCCTCCTGTAGCGGCGGCAGCAGAAGTAGTGGCAACAGGCTGCACATGTCCAAAAGTCTAGGCCAAGGCAGGGGGGATTTTCTGGATGCCTGGCGAAACCTGATGCGGCCACCTCAAACATGTGCATGCATACGTTGGCTCTTTTCTGGCTGGTGGTGGTGTTGACGACAGCAGTTATGAGGAGGATGCCTGTCCTGACAGAAGTGAGGCCATTTTTATTTTTGGGCCAACAGGCTTGAAATCTGCCCGCAGTTGGCACAGTATGCCATCAAGCTTCTTTCGTGCCCGGCATCCAGTGTTCTGTCCGAAAGAACCTTCGGTGCCGCTGGCGGAGTGCTCATGAACAAATGATCACAGCTGTCACCGGAAAGAGTCAATCGCCTCACCTTTTTGAAAATGAACGAAAGGAGGGTTACTAACAACTATCATATCCCCACTGCAGATGTAACTGATTGAATGACACAAGTACTCACTGGCCAACCATGATGCCTCTGTGAACCAACACTGCTCCTGTGCTAAGTCTGTGGCTGCCTATCACCAACACACTGCTAGTTATCGCAACGTCCAGGGGTGGCATTCATCGCCAATGTCATGCTTGCCATTGTGCCAGGTAGCAATGTACTTTATATTTCTGCTGCTTCCGGGAGGTCGACAAACTGCAGATGAAAACCCCCAGGACTGGCAAACTGATAGGTACCATTGCGTTTGCCTAATTTTTCAGCTAAGTATTGTAAGATTGAGGGTTGACATTCATATCATCCACTTCATGATGCAAACTAGCAATATCGTCTACCTTCCTACCTCTTCCGGCACCGCAGACCACAGCAACAGTGCTGGCGCACAGCATAAAACATCTTGGTGTGGCCCTAACAATTTTCAGATACTTGTATTACACACTTCTGGGTGGCACTAACGATGGACTACACCCAGCTCTAGATGCCATTTACCAATGTGGTCCCCGCTCCTTCTCAGGGCCCACTGCCTTATTGTTCTGATGTTGGTGCTGCAGCCTGTCAGTACTCCATTCAC
Organism: Pyxicephalus adspersus; assembly: GCF_032062135.1. Lineage (NCBI taxonomy): Eukaryota > Metazoa > Chordata > Amphibia > Anura > Pyxicephalidae > Pyxicephalus > Pyxicephalus adspersus. Next base: position 16,338,359 of record NC_092868.1, read on the forward strand.
TAAAATTATATTACACACTTCTGGGTGGGTGGCATTGATGATGCACTACACCCAGCTCTAGATGCCAGTTACCAATGTGGTCCCTGCTCCTTCTCAGGTACCACCGCCTCCTCCTGCTGCTGTTGCTGCTGATGTTTGTCAGTACTCCATTCACTAAAATTGTGTTACACACTTCTGGGTGGGTGGCAGTGTCAATGCACTACACCTAGCTCTAGATGCCAGTTACTAATGTGGTCCCCACTCCGTCTCAACGCCCACCGTCTCCTTCTCCTCTTGCAGCTGCTGCCCCCTGTCAGTGCTCTATTCACTAAAATTGTTCACTTCTGGGTGGCATGGATGATGCACTCACCCAGCTCTAGATTCCAGTTATTCATGCTGCCCCCACTCCTTCTCAGGGCCCACTGCCTCCTCCTCCTGCTGTTGTTGCTGCCTCTTGTCAGTACTCCATTCACTAAAATTGTATTACACACTTCTGGGTGGGTGGCATTGTCAACGCACTACTCCCAGTTCTAGATACCAGTTACCAATGCCGTCTCAGGGCCCACCGCCTCCTCCTGCTCCAGCCGCCTGTCAGTACTCCATTCACTAAAATTGTACACTTCTTGGTGGCATTGACGATGCACTACACCTAGCTCCAGATGCCAGTTACCAATGTGGTCTCCGCTCCGTCTCAGGGCCCACCGCCTCCTTCTCCTCTTGCTGCTGCTGCCGCCTGTCAGTACTCCATTCACTAAAATTGCACTACTTGTCCACAACTTTATGGGTGGCATTCCTAACACATGTCATCCAGGTCATGATGCCAGCTAGCAATTATTATTATTAATAAACAGGATATATATAGCGTAAACAAATTATGCAGCTATATAAATTTAATTGGGGTGCGTACATTAAATAGCAATGCATCCTTCTGCTGTTTTGGACGCTGTCCATCAAAATCCTATTTGCTGTCATTTTGCCTGCCACTTTCTGGAAAACCCCAAGGTCTTTTTGAACTTTTGTATTTTTCTATTTACATTTCCAGTCTCTTTTTGTACTGAACACACTGGTCTCCAGGAAACTTGGACAGGGTGAATCTTTTAGTGGGGATGCATGCAAAAGAAATGCATTTATTCAAAGTAAATGTGTGTTGGCTTTACATAAACTTTAGGTAGAGTTTTAAATTAAATTCTCTTGAAAAGACCAGAAAAATTCGGACAAAACCAGATAACGTATAATTCTTGATATTTTTACAAAAGCATTAGAATATTTACTGTTAAGAATCCTCTGAAATGTAACCTCATGGATGGCATAAAGTGTGAGAGCAGATTAGGCGGTCAATTCTCCACCTTCAGTCATTTATTTTTTGGTTTCCTAATGTTGTTCAAGATCCGTCCAAGAAATCCACTTGACAGCATGATAGTAATACATAGGAATAATTATTTAAAAGATTTTATGTCAATTAGGAACTTTTATCCTAATAATGTTGCTTCAACAAGAGGGTACTCTGTTCAATTAAAAGCCTCCTTCAAGGAAAAGCGGCAAACACAGATTAAGGACATAATTAGTAATGTAATTTCTAATGAGCCATTTATAATGATGAGGAAAGTAGGGAAATGAGTTCACAAACAACCAGGGCCAACCAGCACTTCATAGATTAACCCTGTATCTTATATTTTAGTTAAATGCTAACCTATTGCATGATCTGTGGTTGAATAAATATATAGAGTTTATTTAACTCCAGGGCCAATTTTTAAGTTGGCAAACGGTAATTTCCCATGGCATAAACTGTCTGGGGTTGGAAGGCGCTGCATTTGGGGCCCCCAGCTCCAGGCCCCAGGGCCACATTTATTATAAAACAGTCTCTGTGCAGCACTATATATGTAAAAATGGAATGGCTGAGCTCGTACATAAATTGTGCACTACTCAATCAATCCTAGTCATGCTGGGATTGAAAAAGCATAAACATAATACAGTTGAGGGCCCCTATATGCCGTTGTAATGATGTGGCTCCCATAACCACAAACATAAATAATTGCAATTTTTTCAGTACTTTTAACCTAAAAAGTAATAAAAAACAAAATAAAAAAGGTTTAAGATGAAATGTCACTCTTTCCACATATCACCCATTGACTTTCCCACAGCAACTGAACTTCTTGTTCAAAAAAAGTTGTTTACAGTCATGCAGCTAAAGCTTGTGTCACGGGTATCATAGGAGGGATGGTGGACCCTCTGTATCACCAGCCCAGGTGGCAGGGAAGTGTACAGGAAGGAGAGTCTAATACACCAGCCTCAGGCTTCACCAATGAACCCAGGTTGTGATCCCTGTACATGCAGGGGCTGGAAACTAGTAGTAATTACTAGTAGTAATAAGATGTTTAGTACAAAAGTGAAGGGTAGTCAGTGTAGTGTGTAGTCAGACAAGCCAAGTTCAGGGAAGGCAAGAATCAAGAGTAGTCAGATCAGAGCTGGGGCCAGTATACCAAAGGGTCAATATAAGAATAGGCATATTGGAACCTGGGAACAGAGCCTGGATGAACCTTTTTCAGACAACATCCTGTATGAAGAAATGTGGATATGTCTCTTTATGATACAAAACCATCATAAAATAAATACACAAGTACAAGAGATATAGATAGAGATATAGCCATAACACTTTTTATGTATACAGTGTAACCGCGTTTGTTACAGTTTCGCTTTTTTGACTTTCACCTGATAAAGCTGATAACGTCTAGTTAAACGTGCCAGGAATATGTTGAAATGCGAAGAAAAACCCATAAGCCACAGCTGAAATACAGGTTTCTCTGAAACAAAGTGGTGTTGCTGTTTCAAGATGCACAGTAAGTACTTGTACTTGAACAAAAGAGAGCTGCACTGTCAAGTGGCAAAATAAAGACCTTTACTGTGCCAACGCCACCAAGCAGCCCACTTACAATGTACCAGACAGCATCCAGACAAGCCTCAAAACTTCTGGAACAAAGTCCTTTGGAGTGATAAGACCTAAGTTGAACTTTACGGTGAAAACCATCAATGTTTTATTGGAGGGGATGCAAAAAGACCTTTTGAAAAAGTGCACCATCTTTATTGCGAAGCATGAAGGTGGATCTCTAAAGTTCTTGGGATAAGCTACAGCGTCACACAGGGGACTCCAATATGAACGCATTAGTCTGGAAGCTGCCCATGGGATGCACTTGGATCTTGCAACATGGCAATGATCCAAAACGCAAGTCAATAGTGTTGGTCGAATATCTCACTATTCGATTCGACAGCTTTTCGATAGAATAGTGAGAAATTGTTCGGGTGATCGAATGCCGAATTTGAACACCATTGATGTCAATGGTGGGAGAATTCAGGTTATTTTTAGGGACTATTAAGGGCTGCAAGAGCAATCAGATTGCTGTGACTGCAAAGTTCCAATGGCCATGTGACTGTGGGAACTGAACTGCAGATGAACTCTGCAGTTCCACTATGATCCCCGGGCATTACAAGTTAATTAACCTGGCTGAAATCATTGATTAGCTCAGTATGCAATCCCCAGGGCACTACAAGTTAATTAACCTGTAGTTCCCTGGGGATCGCCTGCAGTCACAGCTGTGACTGCAAAGTTCCCACAGTCATGTGACCGTGGGAACTAAACCGCAGATGAACTCTGCAGTTCCACTACAATCCCTGGGGCACTACAGGTTAATTAACCTGTAGTGTGACCGTGGGAACTGAACTGCAGATAAACTCTGTTAATTCTGTTAAAATCTGTTAACCTGTAGTGCCCCGGGGATCGCACACTCTTCTCAATGATTGCAGACCTGGCTGCAAAATCATTGAGAGGATGGCCCGCAAAGTATCTCATACTCTGTAACACGTACAGTAATATGATACACTTGTTACATTTTTCTCGCAGTGGATAAAATAAAAATGTAACAAATGTATCAGAATATTACTGTGCTGGAAAGTGTGTTACAGAGTAAGAGATATCATGTCATTGTAGGATAACATGATAAAAAAAAAATAGTTAAATAAACATTCAATAAATTCATTTACCATTATTTTTAATTTTTTTTAATTTTTTTTATCAGAATTTTTGCTGTCGAGTCTAGTTTTTTTTCGGGTCGGGTCTATTCGAATTTGAACAGCCATATTTGGGTGGAATATAAGGACAACCTAAATTCGAACACCAACACTACAAATCAACCCTCGGAGTGGCTACAGCAGAAGATAAGCTACGGTGATGGAGTGACAATCACAGTCTCCTAAACCTTAAAATAATTGAACCACTCTGTGAAGATCTCAAAAATGCAAACATGACAACCCTTGAATTTATGGCTTTCGTATGCTTTTGCCACCTTGGAAAATCAAGGGCTTTATGTACAACTATCCCAAAAGACTACATGTCATCATTGATAATAAAAGAGGCAATACACAGTATTAAGAGCAAAGGGTGGACAAACTTTTGACCACAGACCATATACATCTAGTGGACATTGTTTTAAAGTGCCTCCTCCATTTTGGGCATTTTTCCTATTCCGCAGGAGTCTGTACTATGTACACTACCGTTAGATACATGTTTACCAGGGTACACAATTTCTGCAGAGATATTGATTTTTTAAGGTCAAATTTTTTTTTTAAAACATGCAAGGAGCTGTTGTTCTTCATTTAAAGGTCAACCCAAGATATATAAAAATTTAAAAAATTTAGGTTGTTTTCAATAATACATCATTTAAATGTATTTGTTAAAAAGTAAGCAGTGCAAGTATCTGCATTTTATTTGGATTCAGTACAGTAGAAATAAGACTAGAAGGTCTTATATGCATGTATAAGTATAAACATTTCCAAAAGTTTGGAGGAATTGTTTAGGATTAAAAATACAAATGTAAATACTTTTTTTTATTTATGCACTTGCTAATGATTAAAATAGAGAATGGACATTGAAACTTTTTACTTCATAAATCCCTGCTAACTTTCTGTTGATACAGGAGTCAGTTCTGTTTGGTGGTTTCCTCTAATCACATTGATGTTATATGAAATTGCATTGCAATTAATTAAAAGGTAATCATAGATCACTCTAAGATGATGAAAGACTGTTTAAGTAGGGTTGTGCAAATTCAGTCCTTGAAGGGCAAATAAGGGCTAGGGATTTCTTTTTATAAATCTTTATAAAATACTTTATTTTGTAAAATGTGCCTTACTAAATTTATTATATGGTGATATTTATTATATTAACAGTATTAGGAGTATAGTATGGTACTGGTAGTTGTAGGCTGGGGGTAAAGTGCTGTACATGTTCACCTAACTATTGTAGTCATATTGTTTAAAAACTTACAAAAACCCTAGAAAACCGCAAACCACTATTATTCCCTTTCATAAATTATTTTTTTCAAGTTATAATACTTTAATTTTTTAAGGTTTTTATACTTTATCATACTTTATTTTTTAACACTTTAATAAATAAATATTGCACAGATGTAATTTTTCCGGTAGCAGCAGCACTTCTCTGCTATGGAGAAAGCAATGTTATAACTAATAGTTATAAACAATAATAAAATATTTTAGAAAATAAATAAAATGTAATGGCAGCACTAGATTTGCTTAACCTCCCCACCGTTAAGCCCGACCTTGGTATGGGCTAAAAAAAAGTGCTATAATGGTTAACCCCGAGATTTTCCGTACATTAAAATCCCCACTTACTTGGTCCCGCTGTGCTCATCCAGCGTCGTGTTCGTGTTCCAGCGTCGTCCTCCATCGATCGTCGTCCGTCGATCTCCCTCTCCAGCGTCGGGTGCCTTCTCCTATACCAGCGGGACCGGTAAGAAGCCGGCCGGCATCTTGTGTTCCGCCGGCCGGCATCTTACCTGGTCCTGCTGATCATCCCGCAACGTTCTCCGTCCAGCCTGGGTGCCTTCTGAAACAAGAAGCCGTCCGGCAGGGAAAAAAAAGCCGCTCGGCTTTTCTGTAAGTTACAGGTCTACAATTTAAAAAAAAAATTTCATGAAAAACAGTGGAACACTTTTGGTACAGAAATCTAGACCTCAGTGTAACGCTCAGGTGGTTAATAAAAAGCTCAACATGCTTTGCAAACACAAGTGTATATCAGTTATTATCTTTAAAAAATAATTACAAAATGAAATAGAAAATACATTTGAAAAACTACAATGCAGTGCACTACTTATTCAATAATTGTAACACTGAAATTGTACTAGAAAATCTCTCATTTTCTATGGTCTTATACTGAATGGATATTATATCCCCAGTCATTTTCTTTTCTCATAGTAATAGCATTCTGCTGGACACAAAATTTCTTTTGAACTTGCAGTTAATGAGAAACTGTAAAGAGACAGATCATCTGCTATTTGTCCCACTTAGATAAAAATCACATAATTACTTTTTGTGTTAAATTCAAGGTTTCAGTGGTTTTTCTTAACTGTAGATCTTTCTAGCAATCTTGACATTTCAACATCTAAAGAAAACTCTAACCAAGGATGAAATAAACCAGCAAATTTACAGAAAATTATATAAAACTGGGAGCACAGTGGGTGCTGTTTATAATGGCAAATCATGGAATGTCATTTTTGTACTTCTCCTTTTCATTGCTATTTTTGCAGCAAATTTGTGAATTTAAAAAGCATAAATGCAATCGCTAAAATCAATTATGATAAGTAATAATAATAATAACAAAATTGTAGTCGTCCGGGCTGTCCTATCTTCCCTGTTCATTACAGAGCGTGCTGAACACCGGGGGTCTCTGTCTTTTTCCTCTTCATCCGGGTTCTCATTTTTTCGTCACCCGATCTCGCACTGTGCAGGTAAGATTAGGTAAATAGCATTCCAGAAAATGTAAAAATAGAAAGTGCTGATCTCGCATATGTATCCGAGGAGGCTGTGAGTTTCCCATTTGCTGGATCACCCAGGTTGTGCCATGATAGTCTATCTCCACGAGTCTTGAAGGGCTTTATAAAATCAGGCCCTTTGGTTAGGATTACCAATAAATGTAATGTGCACTTTAGGATAAGAATTAAACTTAAATATTAGGTTTAAGTTATGCCTTTAAAAAAACAGAAAATTTAAACCTGAAGGAGACGAAGAGCATAGCCTGTTGAGTCCATATGCTTCTGAGCAAGAAAGGCACTTGATGGTAATGCTCGAACACCATTCCTGCTCTTTCTCATATAAAAAAAACTGATAAATAAACATCATTACTAATAGGGAGAATACTCATAGTGATCTGGTGAGAAGGTGCGTTTGGTTATCTTACAAGGAATTGGACAAAAAACAAATAACTTTACAGTGTATATAAAATCAATCTATTGTAGCACATTTGGCATCAATACTCACTGTATAACATTTTCTTATCCAATTATTGTTTGTGAATCTTTTTGGAAGTAGCATTAGTATACAATGGCATTGATTTATTAAGCAAATACGCGTAAGCTCGCTGCTCAAATATATGTGCCGATATACGAGGCGTATTTCCGCGAGTCGGAGCCGGAGTCGAGTGCTGGTACACTCGCCTTAACTTGTCAGCCAGATTCCTGCCTTGTTAAATGAGCAATAGGGGAATACGCCAATTAAGGTGATTAGTTTGCGGCTGCGCGATTCAGGAGGCTCTGTTAAACTCTGTCAATGGTGAGGTCAGAGCAATTAATTAGCACACCTGCTCCCTGTTCTGTGTGCATTTACAGTCCATTACAGGCCAATTTGAATCTTTATTGCTTCATCCTCTTTTGGGTAAGTGCTACATTTGAATGTTACATTATACTCATTCACAAAATTGAGTAATTTATTGTTACATTTGTTGCACTGTTTTGATACTTTTTTGTTCACTTGTGTGTGTATGTCAAAATACATTTCAAATGCATATAAATACATATCCATTTAATTTTAACTATTTTAACTGGACTGTTTTTTTTTTGGTTTTTTTTTTTTTAACTGGACTGTTTTTTTTTTGGTTTTTTTTTTGGGGGGGGGGGGGGGGTCAAGTAAATTTGCTTGGATGGTATGCATTGATGTGACTTTGTAATCCTCATTGTTGTTAGTTTAATATTTTGCTGCAATGTTTTGTGCCTGGTTTGTAATGACGGTTTCTGTTGTTTAGCAATTCTTCCCCTCGTTCCCTTTGTCCCATTCTCAATGTCACATTGTCACATATTGGTATTTGAATGTATTATGTACATATTCCCCTTATGAATAAATTGTCATGGTTTTGATTTCTTTGTTTTTTTTTAATTTTAATAGTCTGACATTTGCACTCATGTTGATTTGCTGACACACAATTGTTGTCAATTAGCTGTCCAGTTGTGTTGCATACTCATTCTAACACACCTGATGGTGATAGGAGAGGGTTCAGGTTGCCAAGCACAACATCAAACCACATTGATTGGCAAGCTAACAAGCAGGGTCAAGCACTTTTAGAAATGATCAGATGTTCTGTTGTTGCTCAACTTAATTTAGATCATTAACCACCTGGGTGTTACACTGAGGTCTAGATTTCTGTACCAAAAGTGTTACAGGTTTTCATGAAATTTTTTTTTTTAAATTGTAGACCTGTA